>NC_071264.1:22191007-22507007 GCF_023375685.1 Ictalurus furcatus
CAAATATGTCATCCATTAGTAATTCTGTTCATTGATCTTTAATGAAAGGGGAAACTACTGGCATCATTGATCAAATACACACACACACAAACAAACAGGGTGTCCCAAAAGCCTTTCACACACAGGGGAAATGAACACTTTTTAGCAAAATGCAACTTTAATTACAAAACATCCTCTAGATGATCGCCATTTCTTTGTAAACACGCATGGAGTCATCTCTCCCACTCATGATGAATTGCATTAATACAGAGTCTGACTAGCATTGTCTTCTGAGATGCCAACCTTTATGCATTTTGCATAGTAACTAGGGTGAAGATTGGGGAATAGGGTTAGTCTTTTTTTTTTTTTTTTTTTAAATCCCCCAATAAAACTGGCAGATGCACCAATCTACATATGAATTTGGAATGACTGACAGCTGCACGGTTTTCAACACACTGATATAAAGTGGTGCCCTTGAAAGCCGCTCCCCCTTTCCCCATCACACATTAGGATCCCTCGTCTCGTCTCCATTATCACACCTGAAAGATTTGCCACCCGATTTGTCAAAGGTAACTAAAGAATGTTTTGAGTTGATTAATGTGCAATGAAATCGATCAATGTATGTTTGACTATATACATACATCAGAATGATCAAGCTTGTTGCGGTAGAAACTGCTCTGTGTGGATGGATATATATATATATATATATATATATATATATATATATATATATATATATATATATATATACACATATATACACACACACACACACATATACACACACACACACACAAAAATATAACAGTTTTATGGTAACCACCAGGTGCTAATCAGTCCCCCTAGTAAAAACTGCTCGGCAGTCAGCTGATGTGTGTAGTGCAGCAGGCAGTGGGATTTAAAAGCTTGTGATAGTTACAGCATCAAGGTGTATATCAGAACTGCAATGTCTATCATATTTAAAAATAAAAATTTAAAATAAAATATTATAAAAGGCATAGGGTTTAACTTATTGCTCTGGTTGATAAACTTACCAATCCACTGGGCAACTACGAATTATAAACAAACAGACCGGACATAAAATGCGCTTGTCCCAGGCATTCAGAGGGCACTGGTTTGTCCACCTCCGAGTTGCCAAAGAAAATTGCACTACACTGGTGCAATCCCTGTGACTAAAGGTTGTGATGATTAAATTAAAAAGTGAATCTCTCGTGTTTTAAAAGTCTTCTAAAACTCTATTGCAGGCCTATAGGCAGGGTCACCAAGTCCATTCTTCTATCAAATTAAACACAGGTTTCCTCAGCACCATCCAGAACTATACAACTGGAACTGCAGTTAAAGGTGCAGGAGGATGGAAAGAGTAGAAGCAGTGCCTTTCAGCATTCTAGTGCAGAGGCAGAGGTGGTGGCGTGTCCGGAGGAAGAGGGTGTGTCTGGGAACAGGCGGCTGCCACATTGCTTCAGCCCGTGCTGCGTGGAAAGACATGCTGAAACAGAATAGTGGCCGAGCTGAAGAAGGGGCTGTACTCTTTTGCTTCCTTTCTCCACCGCACCCTATGTTTTTTTCCAAATCTCAATATTTAGGACTTCCGACTCTTAAGTCTTATTTATTCTCTGCTTTGGATTCGGTCTTCTCGTCACCCTCACACACACAAAATCTCTGTTCATTTCTCATATACTCGCATCTTCATTTACATATCAGAGCAGTTCAGTAGATCCATAAAAATCTCTTTTTTTAAAAATCAAAGGAGCAATAAATGAGAAGGTCAGAGAAAATTTATATAACGTCAAATTGTAGACATTTTCCTCTTCGTAAAATATGCGGGATAAAAAAAAAAAAAATGCAAAGAAAGCTGACTGCATGCAACATCAACCTCGATTTCAAGGTTGTATTATGAATTTTCGTCTGGAATTTTCTCTGATTGGAGATGACATTTTCAGACCTGTGACAGCTAATGCTAATCCTGAACAATCAAACCAGAGGTCAGCTTTTAAATTGCCTGTGGAGGAAAAAACAGCCAGTCTGGCTCGACAAAAATGTCCCTGGAGACGACAGCTACATCAAAATTCCTTATTCTTGTAAGGATCAGTTAAAATTGGGGTGTGAGGCGGGGTGGGGGACGGTGTTTGGGTTTAAAATGATGTAAATAAAACCAACCTACTGTTTTCACTTAAATAAAATATTTAGCACACTTCAAACTGAGGTTTGATGTAAAATTCTTCAAACAGCAACAAAGCATGGATTAAAGCTTAATTACTTTATTATAACTGAACACTGACCTCTGTGGTACATCTTAAAGAGGTTGAGAACACCACAACAAAAACAGATCCTCATTTCACTCTGCTTGTGTGATGCAAGTGCTGTCAGTTGCAAGTGCTGCAACAGACTGGATAGTTGACTCTCGTGGAGAGGAAAGAAAGTAAGAAAAACAAAAACAGCCAGAGGGAGCTCTGGAAAGCGTAGCGAGTCACTTAATAAGCTAGGCTGTGGAAATGATGGGGTTCAAAAGGCATGCTAATGGATTTCCTCACAGAACAAATGTCAAACGGTAATAAACTTGGCCAACAAACCACCAGCAGAAACCATGAAACGTGAGCACAGAAGCACTGACCTTGTATTGACGTGACCTTCCTGTCTATTGTTTTAACCTTTCAAGAAGGCCACATCATTAGAAACATACCGACTTTCTAAAATTTAGCCATGTCCATCAACACACACACACACACACCACACAACTACCACTAAATCTGTCAGGAAGGTATATTAAGCTGTGTGATAAAAACATACAGGTTAAAATAAAAACCTAACAAATAGCAGGAAACAGCACAGGAAACCGCGTCGCTGCCAGAATCCTGACTGATATTAATAACATTGGCACCTTGGCCTGATGCGTGTCCTCAGAACAGTGCTGCTAATCAGCCAAGCCTAGCACGCTGTCTCCAATGACAATGTCCTATTAGCTGAGGTCATTCTGAGAAAACAAAAAAGGTGTCAAAAAAAATAAATAAAAATTGATGTAATGGGTTAAGGGTAGATAGGTAAAGTACAGGGGTTGAAATAAAACGGGTGCTATGGCCAGGCCACAAAGGGCCTCTTGTTTAGAAGTTTTCTAACGCAATGAGAGGGAGGGAGGGAGTGGGGGTTGTCGGGGGGAGCACTAAGATTTGGCAGCAGGCACGGAGGGATGGGTCGATTCTCAAGCTGACGAGGCTGAGACCTGGAGAAAGCAGAACCCGCCGATATTCATTAGCTGCGCTTTGGCAGGGCTGCCTTTTGGCACAAAGATAGCAAGCAACCGCAGAGACAGCCCAGCGCGAGCAGTGTGCCTAACGCACTCCCTGTGCTTGCTGCTGCACACAAATCCTGTGTCCAGATGAACTGGCACACTGTCATCTGCCTCTGCTGATTAGGATTCTACCAAAAGCAATACCTGACCTATATAGTGATTATTAATGTCTGCGCTTCATAAAGCTACTTCAGCAGCAGCAGACACTGGATGTATCACACAGCCTTTTTTTTGTTCTTTTTTGTGCAAAAGCTCAGTCACTTCACTGAAGAGAATGAAAGAAGTGAGAATGATCTATCAAGTGAGAACTTACGTCCATCAGCAAAAGCATTCAATTGACATTTTGTATGCTTAACTGTGCCCATAACAGAGCAACCGCACTATCCAAAAGAAGCCGCTGTTGCTGTAATACACATTTCAAGCATTCTCTTTTACATGCAAATAAAGACAACCAAGCTGACTCGTGATGCATATTAACTGTGATGAAAACTTATAAAAGCCACTCCATGAGAACTTGAGAGTCTCTGGTTTAGAGAGGTTTAGACACTTCCGCTAACCTGGAGTTCTACTCGGTTTTAAGAGAGACAGCCATCGCTCTAGTTCCTGTTAAAGTCTGATGAAGTGATTAGCAAACAACCACTTCCTCAGCTAGTCAGTCATGAGCTGTGCTTACACAGAATTATTTCATCAATCTGAATGACTCCACTATTACTGCAGATTCCGTTCAGATTATTTAGATTTACCACAAGACTTACGAATAAGGATGAACGTCACTGCTTTAAATAGTCAGCAAATCATCCTCCAAACGTATTCAATTGCTTCTAAAGACAGTCAGCGACTGTGGGGTTATGCAAAGCTCACAGGATAGATAAATATGGTAGTGGCAAAGCAGAAAAGTAATGGACAGAAAATCATTACCTCAAGCTCACTTGGTGTTTTCGCAACTGGGTTTTCTGCAAGAGCCTGAATCACACTGATTGATGATGTAAGCAGAGCAGTCATTTTCTCTAACTACAGGTTTAATCAGCAGAGGATCACTGGCCTATCAGTAGAGAATCATCATATAATCAGAGAACAAATCTTTTATGAAATTCAACCATGAATTTATTAAGCTCATCTCATACAGTTTGACATCTTCAAAAACTCTTATAATCCCGCAGTCTGAAATCGGCTTAAGAAGAAAAATTTGCAGCTGGAAACGTGGTCATGGTCACTATTTGGCATCAATGCACATGCGCACAATGTCATAAAGTAGTCAAAATGGATCATCCACGTCTTTGGAGTGAATTCTGAACTGAATCCGATTGCAAAGTTGTATGTAAAGTTAGCTATACCTCGAACTGGGAGATGATTTAGGAGCTTGCGCTTACTTTTGACCCTCATCTAAGTAAGTAGGTTGATGCGCTTTCCAGGAAGAGAGGAAAAAAAAAAGAAGAGAAAGAAAAAAAAAAGAAAAAAAAAAAAAGAAGCAGGCCTTTACCTCTTCAGGCCAACAAAACTCAATGATGCCATTTTTTGTGGTCGCCTGACTGGCTATTAACAATCCTTGCTTGAAAAATGGGTCCTTACCCGTCTCACAGTACATTAACAGCATTTACATAATTGGTAACCTTTTTTTTGAATGAGGGTCTTGGACAGGATCAGAGGAACAGCGCGCTGTAACTCTGCCAGTCCCACATTATTAGATCCTCTTTGCCAATCAAATCACTGGTGACTCAAAAGAGATAAAAAGAAGCAGTTTTCTCTGGCACACCATATTCAGGGCTGGATTAAGAAGTGTATGCTCAGCATTAATGAAAAAGAACCGAGTGGTAGAGACGAGAAACACTCGGCGTGCTAATTCCCAAACAAACATCAGATTAATGGTGAGCGTCGCGATGAAGCGACTGCAGTCTAACAGTGAGCACAGAACAGAACGCGGCTCGAGATCGCTCAGAGTCCATCAGCAGGAACTGTATGAAAACCTGCCTTGCACCAACGTCTCCCAGGGTGCCTTCAAGGATGCAGGGAAGTGGAGACAATGACGAGAATAAGTTGGGAAACCTGAGATAAGAATAAAATGGGGCCTCACCTCATACAATTTATAGCTAATGAACTCACTGACATGAAAATGCTGAAAGTCCCACAACGTACACAGAGGGAGCGTTTCAAGCCTCGTCCTGGAGCCCAGTGCGTACGCCACGCTTTTTAACCTCGGCTTATACTTACTTTTAAATAAATCTAGTAAACATTCATTTGCTCGTTGTGGCCCTAATTTTAGCCTCCTGCCTGGGAGCAACAAAATAACACATACATCAGCCCAGTGGCCGCAGGATGGCCGAAAATACACCCGGCTTGCCACATGCACGACTGCCTCTGAGAGAGAGAGGCAGTCATGGTGACAACGCAGACGTTTCATTTCGAAATGCAAGACATAAGACGAAGTGAGTCTCATTTAGCTGGACATTCCGCACTGCAAATCTATAAAACTTGGACAGGTGCTATAAATAGGTGCAGCTGAGATGGGATAAAATAAATAAAGAGGCAATCATAGAAGTCAGAGATGTCCTTTGTTTATTCATAGCTGCCTAGTGGACATGCGGATTCAAAAGAAAGAAGGAACTGAAGCGTACTTCCTTTTGATTTTTCACAAAGAAAAGAAAAAAAAAAAACTTAACACTGACAGCAAGCCATTATACAACAGTACAACACGCAGACATCTCGGCGTTACCCACATCTCATAATCGCTCAACCACAGCCTCAAGTAATGTCTTTTAGATACAATGCGATGACAGAACAGCTCTCATAGGTGAATCATCGCATAACAACTTGCTACTGTACCACAATAGAAATTTTGTCTGAATAAGATAATGATTATAGCTACACACAGATGTCCTCTCTCGGGGAACTCGTATACTACAGGGTGTTCCCCTAAAAAGTCTCCATACATAGAGAAAATTGACACTTTTAGCGTCACGGTTTCCAGAATTGTTCATACTTACTTCATATTGTATATATCAGATAGCCTTTAAGAATGCTTTTGACAAAAGAAGAATGTATTGAAATCATTCTCATGGCCGGATCAGGAAGCTATCACAAGCTTAAATTGGACTTTAACAGGAAATGTGGCAAGCACATCACACACGACACTGTTGACAAACTTATGAACGACTTCTGCCAGTATTGCGGACCAACAGAGAAGTGGACACCCACGAGCAGCCACTGACGAAGGCAACTGTGGTGCTGGCAAACAGAGTCCCCCATCAGTCCGTACAAGATTTCGAGAGTATTTTTGTGACTTGCAGCTAAAAATGCTCGATTCTGCTGCAGCTTTTTCCCAAATTTGCGATGCAATTTGCAGAGTTTTGTGCTTTTGTTGCGGAAAACTACTTGCATTGGCGAATTGAATGAAATTTCAATTTCATTGGAATTGAATGAAATTGTTTTGCACGGTCTTATGAAGTGATGTTTGTTGCTAAATGAGACCTTTTAGCTGTACTTGTGTTTGACACACACAAACTGAAGACAGCTTTGACTGAATACATGTGATGACACATGATGTGTCTTGGACCAAATCTGCAGTAATTTTGAAAAATTACAAGCTCCATCAAATATTGCAAAGTTTGTTTGATTTTGCATTAATTTCTGAGATTGCAAAATCTTGGAGGGCCTGCCCAGTGTGTGTGGAGACTTTTGGGACACCCTGTAGTTTCTTTGTATTAATGCCCTTAACTAGCTACTAGGGATGTCACGAGAACCGATACTTCGGTACCAAGTCGGAACCAACATTCTTAAAACGTGACGGTACTTGTTTTTCTGCAGTTCCGTTGGTACCGTTTGTAACGAAAGTACCAAGGTTGCGATTCTTCCGAACCTGAAGGGGGCAGCAAATACGCACAAGTGTTTTAGTCGGTCCACAAGTGGTAAAGAAGAAGAACTACGCACACGGGAAAAACCACAAACGTTTTTCCCGTGTGTTTCTACGTTTTTCTAAGGCGACAATTTAGCTCTTCCCCGACTTGTTGAGAGGAGAAAAGGCAAGAGTCGAATATGGAAATAGTTCGCATTCGAGGCGGATAAAAACAGACATATCATTGATGCTCTAATGCCAGTGTGCAAACGATGCCATCGTACACTTCAAGCAAAGGGAGGAAACACCTCGAATTTGGCGAAGCACCTGAAAGACAGGCACCCCGATCTCTTCAAACAATTCAAGGTGATCGAGTTTCAAGTTATATTAACGTCAAACAAACTGTAAAACTTCTAATCCTTATCCTGAAAGATGCTCCTATATTATGTTTGTTTGAGGCAGCTGCGTTGTAGCCGTGAAACCAGCTAACGTTATGCTCCATGTAATGTTAGCGATAGCCTGTTATATGTTCACAATGCTAACGCATTGTAATGTTATAAACTACCTCCTAATGGGCCACCATGCATCTCCATTCAGCCTGTGTCCTGTCAGATAAATGTAGCCTAATGTCACTAGATTAAATAGTTATTTTAATGGTTTTAATAAATCTTTTCGGCCTGAGATCATGTCAGTGAATTTAAACTAATGCTTGCATTCAGTGTATAAGGTGTGCGTTTAGGAGTGCACCTTAGCACCTGTAGACTCCACTGTTTTATTCATTGTCAGACAGTGTTTGATAACTAAAATCTCTCTCTCTCTCTCTCTCTCTCTCTCTCTCTCTCTCTCTCTCTCTCTCTCTCTAGTATCAGCCAGAGGAGGATGTCCACCAGGAGAGTCAGGAGCAAAGTCAGCAAACATTAACACAGCCAACCTTAAGAGAAGCTTATAAAAGGCACAGAAAATATGACAAAAACTCAAACCAAGAAAGGAAACTGGAAAGGGCAGTTGCTGAATTCTTATGCATGAACCAAGTTCCTGTCTACGCTGTAGAAAAGCATGGATTCCAGTAAATGCTTCAGCAGTTCAACCCCAGATAACAGCTACCAAGCAGAAATTACTACATGTATACAGAGATCCCCAAACTATACACCGAAACCAGAGACCACATTACAGAACATCTCAAAGAAAAACCATTTTATGCCTACATATTTATTATATCTATTTTGTAATTGCTTTTTTATATATATATAAAATGTGACTGTTGCCACTATTGTTTTTCATAATGCTCAAATGTTTAAATAAAGGAATTAATGTTTAAGTATTATTTATTTATTTTTACACAGCGTGGTATCGACTTTGGTATCGAGTATCGTGTATTTTTGCTGGTATCGGTACCGAATACTAGATTTTTGGTAACGTCACATCCCTACTAGCTACCATACTTTACATTATGATAGCTAAGTGGTTATTCACGTCACGCCTAAAAAGGTGTGGACAACGCGGCCGCGCCGTTCTCATTTTCTTTCTCTTTCTTGCGCTCCCGTGGTGTCTGCCGTTGCTAAGCAACCATGAGCTGCGCTCTCCATGACGACGAGGAATTTGTAACACAGGATGGATTTACAGCACCGCAAATCCCTTGCAGTAGCTCTGCTACCAGACTTATTTATGGAGAAGAAGAAAAAATAAATAATAATAAATAAAAAATAAATAAATAAATAAAAAGCAGCGTTTGGGTGCACCCCATCCTTCAAGCATGTAGCAAACACTGAGAATTTCACCAACTAATCCAAGAGCTCCGCCTGGACAATGGGAAATCCAAAGCCTCTTTCAGAGTGGACATCAGGTGAAGCGGATTGGTGGGTTCTTGTCACATGACCCGCAGTGCACTTGCGGCATTCTGAAAAGTTGTGATCTTGAAAAACCTCATGTGCGTCGCGACGGCGTCGCTCTCTAAACCAGTGCGCTTGCACATTTAAAAGCTCTAACTGGAGTGTGCAAAAGACAAGATGTGTGTGAACAGTTCTGAACACTTTTTATCCTTGTCAAGTAGGTTTCTGGGCAACCGAAACGTTGCAATGGACAGCACAGTAGTGATTGTCGGTGGGCTGGCTAATTCATTTATCATTTGTCCAACCCTGAAACCCCAGGCAGGCATCCTGGGTTAACGTTCATTACATTCATTATCTAAATTAATAAAAAGCTCTGCTATGGACATGAGTAGAGTCATGAACAAGCAATGCTGCAAGTTTAACAAGCTCAGCAGGGCAAATCTAATTAGGCCTTAGCAGTCATAAAAGAAGTAGGGGGAAGAAAACATGATCTGTTCCTGATTCCTGGGACAACCATTTTCCAGAAGGCCTAAATAAAGCCTTGTAAAACATGCAGAGCAATGGTTTGGAAACAAAAATGTCACCAAGTCAACACAAGGAATCCTTCTTGTGTCCTACTTGTTCAAACACACTGGAATCCAAGCATTCTTCAACAGACCAATACTGTAAATAAGAGAGGATTACCAGTTTGTGACAGCTCGTCATCACACCAAATGCCCAAAATGCACCGAGATCAATAATGAGCCATCTTAGATAGATCTTTAGCGAACAGTCTATGAAAAGAACGGCAAAGTACAGGACTACAGCGGCAACATAATTCTTGGTTTTGCTCTGGGGCAAGAAATAGATGGCAATTTTTTTCCCCAATAAATGCAGTCTAGCATAGAATATGCACGTGGGAGGATAGCTTCCTGTATATGCATACATCTGGCCAGGAGGGGAAAGAAAAAAAAAAATTTTCATCTGCAAATCTTATGAAGGACACGAAAGGACAGCAGCGCTTCTGCTGACAGGACGCATACGAGCGTGCGCACACAAGAAAACCTTTGTGGTTTCACTTCTGCTGCATCAGCACGTGGCTGCGATTCGACAATTTCCGCAACAGGGTGCTTATTCAAGATCAGTGCAATCTTAATGCTGGAACATTGCCTTTGCGTTTCTTGGAGGACGCAACGGATGCAGGGATTTAGTTTCATGCAACACTGGCAGCATCGAGGCACGAATAAAGTTGCATGTGTCATGTCATCCCCCGGAACAAACAACTCTCACTGTTCAAATCAGAATAATTAACACAGAGCATTGTTATTCTGGACACTAGAATACCTACACCGCCCGTGCCTTCGTGGTGAAGAGAGGTTGACTAGGTAGGCAGCATTTTGCGGCATGATTTGCACTCCCAAAAAAAGCTGCTAGCCCAGACTATATAATGACAGCTTTATTTTGGAATAAACGGTAAACTGAACATCATGTATCCTCGACAAACTAGAAGAGCCACTGCGGTGGCTCCTTTGTGGTTAACCTTATGTTCTCCTTAGAACTGAGCAAAGTTTGTTCCATCAACCGGGCCATCTGTTTAGATTTCACAGCAATACAACTAACACTGCTCACTAAAATGCTCGATATATATCAGATTTTTGTTATAACAGTAATGAACATAAAAACTGTTTGGAATCATTTATGTAGTTACAGTATTAGTTAAAAAAATAATAAAAATCTCAAATGGGTCCTTTTGACCTGAAGAGAACTCCAGGCTACAAACACCAAAAGGCCTCATCGGTATCCTGTACCCAATATTTGACACTGTTCAGACACCAACTTACTGCAGTGCATTGTGGGATTATCCACTATGTTTTTGGACTGGACTACAAAACGCCAAACAGTGCACTATAGAGTGAATCGGGTGCTGTTCCGCGCATAGTGTAGGTTTTTTTTTTCCTAATGAATGTGGAATGAAATTTTCCATGGTAACGCTGAGTTTCCAGTAGTAACAGCCTCGACCGACAGTAAACACTTATTAAAAAAGTAAAATAAATGTTTGTTGAGTGATTTATTCCTTGAAAATCATAGCACACATGAACATAACCGCACGTTTTAACATGTTGATGGAGTGTTGCAATTAGATTAATAACATTTATTTTTACCGAGCATTTTGAAGATTGGTCAAGAAATGTAAATTGTGCTGGTTGAAATCATTTGGAAGGGGAGGCAGGGCACTGGGTGCCATTGGTAGGCAAATATCTTTCCTAACCTATTACCCCCCCCCCCCCCCCAAAAAAAGCATGGTCTCAAGTAGCCTAGGTTATGTGAACAGTTAAAAAACAGTAATAATAAAAAAGTGAAGAGTGTGTGCATGTGAGCACTTCTGCAAGCACTGAGCACATGCACTCTGTGTAAAAGCATGTAAAGTTAAAAACAAATCTTGATAATAAATAGGTCTAAAAGAAATTCAGGGTGGGGGAAAATAAATAAATAATCAAACTGAATATCCTAAAAACTCATCCATGACCATGTTTACATGGACAGCAGTAATCTAATTATTGACCTTACTGTAAGTATGATAATATTGTGATTAAGGTGTTTACATGAGCCGCTTTCATGTTGCCGTTTTACATGTTATAGAACATAATTATATTAATGGCATACGTCATTACGTCACCGCGCCACTCCGTCCGACGTCCCTCCAGAATTTCACGCATCAACATACAGTTCGTCTTCGTTATGGTACCGTATACAGTTTTGGGTTTTTATTTAATTTTTTTTACGAACGCTTCGAGTGCAGTTAATTATTTGTCATGCTATACGTGCTAATAGACAACTGCTTGAAGCCGTGGGCTGCGTCTCAAACCGCGTACTTACCGCCTATATAGTAGCCGTGATACATGTATTTTTCCCCACTACAGGCCTATAGTAGGCAAGTATTCGGTTTGGGACGCAGCCATGCTCTCGTTTGCCGTAAAACGGTTGAGCACTGCCGTGTGTGATCGTGTCCTGTCGCAAAACGTGGTGAAAACTCCCACACGACGTTAATAATGTGATTAAAAGGTGTTTACATGTCTGTAATACACGTCAATAATGCGACTAAAACAGGAGTACTCCACCGGTCTTAATTCAATTAGTGTTTACTTTGAGTATGACCTTAATTAGATTAAGGTAATTAAAAATTGCTGTTTACATGCTAGTATCTTAATCACAGTATTGTCTTAATCGAGTTAATAGTGGATTATTGTTGTCCATGTAAACGCACTGCATGTCATGACGATGGATAAAACAGTGATAAGATAATAAAACCAAGCCTCGGTCCGCTTCAGAAAAGGCGAAAATCATACACAGGTTTTACAACAAAAATGCTTCCCAAATGCTTAACCAAAAAATAATCAAGACAAAACAAGACAGTTGAGCAGGTGAGATGCTGCCCACCATGATGAGTACAAAATAACGAGTTTGTTTTGAGAAGTCAGCCTGCTTTTTTTTTCTTCTTTTTTTTTCGCTTTAGTGAGCTTTCGATTAGCGGATTAGTCATTTAGTGGAAGCGTTCGTGTCAGGGGAACAGCGGCTGTGAGATGAATGATGATGAATTGCAGGCCTTCAACAACAAAAATCCACCCTCAGTTACCATGAATAAGCCCTCAGAAATCATACACCAGGTGCCATGACAACGAAGCCCAGGATGTGAGGTGCAAAATGAGGAAGTTACAGAGGTTTGAAGGCAACTCTACTGCTTCACACTTCCATCACCACAATACGGCTTAACCGTCACACTACTACATCCACAACCACTTTATTTATTTATTTTTTTAATAAAAGTTACAAATTCCAAGTTATGGATTTTGTTCATATTATTGTACTAGATTAGAGTACTTTTTTCTTTGAGAAAACCACATGCTGGATATAAACACAATGTGACTTGTCAGTATGAAATAAGATTTCCCTGATTAGTAAAAATAGAGACCAATACATACGGTCTTTGTGAAACTGAAGGGATATTTTACTAAATTATAATTAGAAATAATCATTTAAAACTACAGCAAGATATAAGCCTAGATTTTTTGCCATTTTATTTTTTAATGTTGGATTTCCTTCCACATTTTTGACCTCTATATCGCTAGATTTCTTTTTACAGTTTTTCAGGTGAGTCAATAATGCACAGAAACATGAAAAGCCTGGCGATAGATGGGGGAGGACAAGAGAACAGACTGAAGAGCATTGTGGGAGGATTCTGGACCGTCAGGCTTAACACATGGCCAGGTGATGAGAGGTTAGTTCACACTGGCGGGGGCGACTACAGGCCAACGATGCTGGCAATGTGCTCCGTGTAGAACATACCGGCACTGCTTCGGAGAATAGTGTGCCAGGCTGACGTGCAAACTTAAGCTTAGGAAGCCCTTAAGTGTCGAGGCATGTCTACGTACTATATCCTATATAGATATAGTAGAACCAACAGCTACACAACACTTACTCATAATATCAGCATCTTCAGAAAAAAGTATCTTTATTTAACAGAGAGTCACAAGCCACAGTTTCGAACGACAATCTCCTTGATCTTCGAGGTCACTTTACAAGGCTGCCTCTCTTTCAGAACTTGTTGAAACTCGCGACGCAGTAGGTCTTGGCCACGTCTATAAAGGACTGAAGGCAAAATGCTCCGAGGTTAATAGCAGGTTGCCCAGCTGTGCTGTCTCTAACCAGACCTGCACGACTGCAATTAAAGCACACATCAAATGCACATTAAAGCCCCCACTGGTCCCAGGCACAGGGGAAAAGGTTTTCAGAAGCAGAGCCTCCTCTCCAGGCACGTTCCACCTGCCAAACGCTGCCTGTCATTTATTCACAGGCTTCTGATATCCTTCCAACCTTAATTTCATTTTGCCCATTTAAGAGCACCACAGTCATATTTACAGTGAAAGACTGTGTACACGCCTCGTCAAGCCGGCAGGAATGGAAAAGGGGTAATTTTGCCTAGATGGATGGGTTTAGTAGACTAAACGCTACAGGAAGACTTAGTGGGGAATGGGATATAAAGCAAATATGCAATCGTGGCTGCTGGAGAACGGGAAAGTACATCTTCTTATTCACACAGCCCCAAATGTTTATCCGAAGGCGCTGTGGAGAGAGGCGGAGAGGAGAGCCAGCCAAAACACTAAAAGCTCGACAGCATGCGAGTCGCATATCAATACACTTCAACAGCTTCCTCTCCGGTTCTTTACTGTTACGCAAAAGCACAAGAGCTGCTCCATGAAGCAAACGCTCAGCTATTCAACCCATAGCAAAAGAATTCAGGAAGCTGGGGAGTCTGTTATATAGTACTGTTTATAGTCAGGGGCCATCAAATGACGGACCAAACTCGTATGAACCCAGCGGTATTTCAGCAAGTACTGGGGGGGCTTCTGTACAGCTTCTGTAGCAAATCCTGGGTTCCAGCTTATCCAATCACATGCATTTAGGTCAATTATTTAGCTGAAGACAGCTCATCACACCAGAAACAAGCTACAGGGCAAGAGACAAAATGTTAGAAATGGGAGATTTTTTACATTATTCAGCCTTGTTTGTCCAATTAGTGAACTTACAAGGCTTGGTGGATTTGAAAAAAAAGTCAATGCTGAAAATATCTAAAGAAGAGTGTTTGTTTATTCAATCTACGTCAAATTCAAAACCATGGTGTTCTCTGTTCAGAGTCCATGACACTAGAAATAAAACAAATCGCTCACGGCTAAGAATTAAAACGGAACTGTTCTCGCCAAGAGGTCATTTTAGTTGTTTACCCACAATTCTATACATAATAGTCACTCTGAAGCGCTCATCGAGCGGGAAGTGTTTGACTATGCTGCCAATCAACATCAGCCTCGGGCAACCTGAGCCTGCGCAACACACCCAACAGCTATGTGCATACTGGTCACAACAAAGCCACGGCTTAAACGTGCAGTCACATCACACTTTAAATGGAGCGAACAAATTTAGAGTAGCTCAGTGAAATGCTGTCAGGCTAGTTGAGATTTTTGTGAAGTTAGCAACAAAACAAAAGAACACTATTTGATAATTAGCAGTTTCGGTGGACAGCAGGCCACACTCCGTTTCTATTCCCTCACTCTTCCAATGTTTATAAATTCACTGTGTTGAAGATCACCTAATTTACCTCCAATCAATCAATCAATCAATCAATCAATCAATCAATAAATGACCTTCTACGGGAAGTAATTTCATATTCCTGCATCCATTCCACTTGAAGCGAATTTGCTTTTTTTCATAATACAGAATGGATTCATATGTGGTCTGAATGCCTCTCAACTGTCAAGAATGTTGCTAAGGAAATAGGATGTATAAACAGCTCATTTCATTTTACTCCACCAGAAATTAATCTATTCTGAATCAGCAATCCCATGCAGCTGCGAATGAACCAGCTGTGAACAAAGCAGTTATTGTTAAGCAGACTATCTCATTCTGAAAGAGGAACGCACATAATTTAAACCCAAACATAAAGACATAAAACAGTGGCTTATAAAGGAGCTGTGCTGCTTAATGGCTTCCAGGGAGCTTGGATGGTAACGGGGGCGGCGGGGGGAGAGCCTTTTTGCCAAGCTGCACCCTATAATTTTCAATTGCCCAAATTGCCGTTCTGAGAGGTTGTTAAAAAAAAAAAAAAAAAAAAAAGAGCTGATTTTAGAACAATGTGTACTACAGTAGGATTTCAGATGGCAGCAATACTTTCCCCATTTGATCACTGCACTTTGACCTTCTATTTCCTGAATTTCTCTGCACATTACACAGAGGGCTGATTCTTGAACCTGGCAGGCAAGAAAGGAAAAATTGCGACCAGTTGAACAGACTGAGATTGACATGTGACTTGGTCATTTAGGATCTTTTGCATTGAGCAGGGCTTTCTTTGTGCTATTTTAGTAGTAGCAAGTCAACTTTGTCTTGATGGGAGGAATGGAAACCACCCGGATGACTGAAAAGCCATCTTAGTTCACTCGTTCTGCTTACTTCAAAACTCAACTGTTGATGGCACATGTTAGGGATATAACTCAATGCCACTATCTGTATCTATATCTGTTTGGTGCTCCAAATATTCTTATCTACATCTGGATCTGAATTTAAACCAGAATGGGCATAGCCTAAACTGAGTTAGAGGTTTTTCTTTTAAGGAAGTTTGGGGGAAAGAAACAGGTAGAAATGCCAGCACTGTCTGCAGGTGGCAAGCGATCTTAAAATAAATAAATAAATTTAATTTAAATTAATTATGTATTTGTATAACGTTTAGAAAACATTATTATTCTGAATAGCATTCGTATTCAGTTACATCCCTAGTAATAATCATCCCCCCATCCCCATTTCACTCACCTCATAAGACCAGACACACTGCACCCCGGCAAATCGGCGCACGCAGCGTCCCACCTCCACATCTTCATGTGTGGTGTACATCTCCTGCAGGCACTGGCGGATGTGAGGCACCACCCGGCGCAGCACCTCACGGCTCATGATCACGCCCGGGCCTCCCATGCAGAAGTTCTCGCCGGGCTCCAGTGCCAGCTTGCCCAGTTCGTCACGAGCGCCCATCCCTGTCTGGCCCAGGAAAATGGCCTCGCTGCTGTTCAGACTTCTCAGGAAGCTTTCCAGGCGCTCGCTCTTGATGTAGACGTCATCGTCGGCACGCATGAACCACTCGAACCGGTCCAAGTAGTGGTCGTGCATGTACTTGAGCATCATGAAGGATTTCTTCTGCGGGGGGTAAGAGTCGTCCACGTTTTTCAGGGCCACGATGGGGATGGGGATGGACGTGTCTGAACCCTCGCTAGAGAAGAACTCCACTTTGCCTGGAATGGTCTGAGCCCAGGTCCTGCACAACACAGAGATGTGATGAGATTCGGAGAATTACAGTTTGAGAGGTTTATTTCTTTTGCCAAAACACACACAAGCTGGGGGTGAAAATTAAAAGGAAAGATTTATTATGAAATCTTTTTGGCACATGCTTGTGAATATATAGTAAACTTAAATTCTAACTACAGACAAAAATAGATAGTTTTGTTTAGTTCTGGTCAGCATTGCCATGTTCTTCTGATCTGTTGATTGCGGTCACGTATGGTACACTTACATACAAGCTACGAGTGGCAGCAAAAATAACTGTAGTTTACAACAGCAGTGATGTACACAGAAGTGGTGTTTCAGTGCAATTCAGTGAGGAGTCCAGATGGACAGGGTTGCGAAATCCAACCAAAATTTGCTAGGAAGTCACAGCTGGACACAAAACAAATATGAACCACTGGAGTATAGACAAAAAAAATGAACCATCAGAAGGAAATAAACAAAAATAGTCTACAATGAAATAGTCAACAATAAGGTAACCATCTGATCACACTAACTGTAGATTAGACTGATCTCGAGAATAACCAAAAGATGCCTAAATAGCAAATTGTTTACCAAGTCAATCGTTACAGACTGTATGCAGGAATTTCACTCTTAATATAATGCAAGCTATAATCAAAAACAAGAGAGTCACAAAATCAGATCATGTATTAGGCATATAATTGAGCAGTTGAGGGACAAAAGTCTTGCTCTGGGTCTCTGGCAATGTCAGGATGTGAACTCTTAAACTTCTGGTCACTAGAGCAGAAACCTGACCCGCTATTCCCTAATGTCACAGTGCAAGTGAAATACAAAATTATACAAGAAATAAATACAAAAAAAAAAAAAACTTTAACAAGAGAGCCAGAGAACTAAAGCTTTCTTCTGGTCATACATGACCCAATTTGGTTAAGTTGGCACATACAATTTTTTTTCTCTGCTGTGGTAAACTTTCCCATGAGGAACAGAGATTGTGCTGCTGTGTTAATTTTTCCCATGTGAATCCCTGGGCATGTCTCAAATAGAGATGACAAAAATAGCGATCAATGTGGATTATGTTCACTGTGAAACCCACTTTTCTCATTTTCTCAATAGAAATGAAAAATAGATGTGATTAGATACTGTATGCATTTACATTGATGGCATTTGGTAGACTCCTTTATCCAGAGAAACTTACATTTTTATACAACTGAGCAGTTGAGGGTTAAGGGCCTTGCTCAAGGGTCCAGCAGTGGCAGGATGGCAGTACTGGGACTTGAACTCACAACCCTCCAAACCATCTTAACCATTGATATACCACTGTCCTATTCATCCTCCATAACAGTGTTTCTCTGCGCATTTTCTCCGCTCACAACACAACCATTTAAGGCACATGAAGACCTTGTTACGTAGGTGAAGCTTTTCCACCTTAAGAGTGGGAACTCGAAACCAATACTGGGACACAGTACTATAAAATGGAGGAATAGAATTTCAAGGCTCTCTCAGGTTAATCTTGTTGCAAAAGGTTAAATATAATTTTAAAAAAGAGAAAGAAAACCATCCAATCTAACTTAGGATCCATTTCAGAAAATTAGGCCAATGAACCCAAGACTCTAATTTTGCATCTGAATACAAGCTTAAAGCATTCGCCATGACTGCATGTGAAAAATGACTGCTTCAAAAGAAAATATTCTCTTCAAGCAATGTTTCATTTTTTATATTTAAAAAGCACTTGAGAATGCATTACAGATAAAAACGTTTTAAAGATAAAACCTCTATTGAATATATCACTGGCTTTTGTCTGATCAAGTCAATGATCTGATAGTAATAGTCTCTGCTGGGGACTATTTTATGCAAATTAAGGTACTAAAATCACATTAAATGGTTATATGTGAAACCTGCACAGCTGTAGGAGTTTTTTTTCCCCCTTCCCTTTTTAACCCTGATGAAGTTGAGGAATTTTCCTGATGGGCCTCTCCATGACGTTACTATTCAGTACTACTTGTGATCTGGTCAGTCTGCTAAATTCCTGTGTTCGTGGATGCATGTAGACTACACAGTGGTGGAGAGAAGGTGGAAAGGTGGTGCAGAGAATGCAGGATGAAGAAAAGAAATGCTTTGCTGGCAGTTGCAGCGTTTTCAAGAATAAATGAACTTTTAATTCCAAACAGGCTGTCGGTGATTGTGACACTGTTGAGATCAGCACTGAAAAAGCAGGTACATGGTAGCATAGCCTAACTGTCTAAGGGGAGGGGGAAGAAAAAGAAAAAAAAAAAAGGATCAGCGTACATCTATATCAGTATATATGTGGGATGAAAGTGACCAAATTTACTTGAATAAAATAGATGAGTGTGTGCAGTCTTACAACCATACAAAATAAATGGTTTACATTTTCACAAAATTTCTGCAGCACTGTGTGTGTGTGTGTGTGTGTGTGTGTATATATATATATATATATAGATAGAGAGAGAGAGAGAGAGAGAGAGAGAGCAAGAGAAGACCTAATGTAGCCCTTTGTCACAATACTACTTGAAGCACTTTCATGTGTAATTGTGGATAAATATAGCACGGCCCACTTTAAAGCAAATTCCTGGGTTCGGTGTCATTTCCAGTCCACGCCTGGCCAGCCCAGCTAAATTACCGTACATATGAAACTTGAGCTACTATAGACAAGCTTCTGGATATAATAATAAAAAAAATTTTTTAAGTCTGCCTGGGAGCCTATGCCAGGTGTGTTCATCTGTGATCCTGCACATCTAGAACTGTTATTAATTGAATTACTGAATCACAGATCCTGAGCTAAGGTTACATGTGGTATGTGTGGAGTTTCTATGAATCTCCAGGTCCTCTGGTTTCCTCCCACCTCCCAGAAGGTAGAATGGCAACTCTAAATTGCTCATAGGTAGGTAGGTGGGTGTGTGTGTGTGTGTGTGTGTGTGTGTGTGTGTGTGTGTGTGGGCATGGTGCCCTGCAAGGGAATGGTTTCCCCATCCATTGTGTATTCCCATCTCACACCCAGCATTCCTGGGAGAAGCTCCGGATCCACCAGGACCAGGTTTATCGAAGAAGAAGGAATGAAGAAATAAATAGCTAGAATGAGCTAGACACAGAAAGACACTGAAACTTGATCTATACACCGCACACTTCTGATCCATTTCTCTACTAGGTACACAAAGCACAAGCTCCTGAAGACATGTCATCAGCACATGCTGAATATGACAAGTCCTGATGGAGCTTGAGAGCTCAGCTCTACCTTTGTGTGTGTGAGATTCTAATTTTTTTTTTTTTTGTGGAAAATAAAAAAGCAGCATGCATTTTACATCCCCACCCCTCTGTGTGTGTGTGTGGTATTCTTTCAAGACCTTCCCCCCTCAGCTTGATGTCTTTCTCTGTCTCACTCACCTATAAGCCGCCACTGCGCGGTTGTTCAGGTATTTCTGCGCGGTCATGACGCCCACGAAGAGGAAATTATGGCTACTCTGGACGGCTTTCTCCGTTGGCAGCATGCCGCTCCCCTGAGCCGGCCACCTCATCCCCCCAGCGTGCTCTCTCCTCAGCGTGCCGCTGATACCGCAGCCTCCCCCGCCGCTCGCACTGCGCCTCTGCCCGGCTTTCTTCAGCTCCGTGGCGCGGGGTAAGATCAGCCTGGAAGCCAACGTGAAGCCCACCACCAATCCCAAAAGCACACTGAACCATGCTCTTCGGCTTCTGGCTGCCATTACACCAAAAAGACAAACAAACAAACAAACACTCTCCCCGCTTCTCCTTGTGTCAGTGTGTATACAGCTGTGAGTAAACGTGTCTCTTTGAGAAAGCGTAGGCCGGTTTAAAGTGAAGCCCCCCGCTGAAAACCCGGCTCGCACTCTCTCATGGTAGCAAAGCGTCTAGTCTACTGCCACTAAACCCGCGGCTTTCGCCACATACCCGTCTAACTACGTCCTCCTCCGCTTACCCATCCAACCTTCAAGCATTCCTCGGTCGAACTAAACAAGTTACAGCCCTCGGGCAAAAGATTTACGGCGGCGAGCAGCGTCCCCATTCTCCCTGACTAGCTCGCCATTGTGAGAGCGAGAGCGAGTGGAGTGCCGAGTGCTTCGCAGCGACGCGGCTGCCTCTTCTTCTTCTGCGTCTTCTTTTACCTCTTCTTCTGCGGTGTGGGGTTTGGAGAAGGGTCAGGCGCATAAACGGGCACAGCGCCGCCTACAGGACAGCGAGCAAGCGCTACTGAATACTACGACTTTGTACTGTAATTGCACGCAGAATTTGAGTAGTTAGACTGAACTACATCAGATTTATTGCTGCATCTGTGTGAACACAATTGAACTGATACCATCATTTGCACTAATTATTTTTGTACGTTTCTCTAAATATATTGCCCTGAGGAGGTTAGGTATATGGTCAACTCCTTATTATTAAAATCCCAGGTGTCTGCTTTCATACGAGCTATTCATCACTAACCCGTCGTGTGATGCTATAAATAAATTCAGTCCTAATATCTGGGACATCCGAAACAAGCAAAAGTTCAATTTTTTTGGCTATTGCACTTTAAAGCTGTTCGATGTTGAGTAATAATTATACTATACAGCCAAAAGAATGTGGAGACCTGACCATCACACATATATATATGTGCCCATTCTAAAACCATGGAAATTAACACAGAGTTGGTCCACCCCCACCTCCCCTCCCCTCCCCTGTTATGTTATAATAACCTCCTCTCTTCAGGAAAGGCTTTCCTCTAGATTTTGGAACATGGCTATAAGAATTTGTGCTCATTCAGCCACTAGAGCATTAGCGAGGCGGCCAAAGGTGTTCAGTGAGATTGAGCTCAGGGCTTGGGCCACTCAAGTTTTTCCACTCCAACATTGGCAAACCATGACTTTATGGACCTTACTTTGTGCACATAGGCATTGTCATGCTGTAACAGGTTTAGTTCCCGTAAAGGGAGATCTTAATGTTACAGCATACAAAGACATTCTAGACAACTGTGTGCTTACAACTTTTTGGCACCAGTTTGGGGGACAGGCAACATATTGGTGTAATGGTCAGGTATCCACACTATGGAGTATTTATTCATTTACATCCCATCTTTATTGAGATCCCTGGGTGTTGATAATGATTTCCGTTAATGAAAATGTAGTTTAGAGTAAATACATTTTATTTTATACAGTATATGTTGTACATTCGTTCATTAATCTTCAGGAACCTCTTTATCGTCACAGATCCAGAGTCTATCCCCGGAACATGGATCGAAAGGCAGGAATTCACCTTGGATGGGATGCCAGTCTATAGCAGGGTACAATGCATGCATGCATGCACACGCACACACACACTACTGTGACAATTTGGCGTTCTAATCCACCTACCAGCAGGTTTTTGGGAGGTGGGTGGATACCAGAGAACATGGAGGAACCTGGAGCTGTGAAGGAGTAATGCTACCTGCTGCACAACCACGTATTATGTATTATCATCCCTTTGTGGATCAAGACCTTGTCTTGGTGAAAGAGCTTGTGTACTCAGTAAACTTCCCAAAAGGGCCACCCTGGTGAAGAGATCTGAAGGGAGAGGTCAGAGAAAAAGCAATCATAAAGCCCCTTATTAAAGGTACAAAAAAAGATTGTCAGGATTAGGGAGCCATTATTGGAATATCCCAGGAGCCAGGCCTGAATTTGAATCTGTGTGGTGAAATGCTATTAGACTGACATGCAAGCCACAGATTGCCAATACTCTGTTGCAAGTTTGCTCATAAGTGCACTTGGTATCAGAGTTTTTGGGAAAAAGTTCAATAATCAATTTTGTGTTTGTAGGATTAGGATTTAAGACATGTGTATTGGACACTTGGGTAAAGAAAGGGGCAGAACTGTCAACTGATCACTTGAGTTGGAGTCATCATACAAGGCGCTAGCCAGATTTACTTGGTAAACCCAAGAGCGCCTTCAGGGATAACTTTGGAGCATCTGGCAGATATTTCAGCAAGATAGGAATTTAACTCCCACCTCCTAAACGACACCTCCTGTGTACCAGGGCGAGGTCAGGGACATCGAGTCTGATGTTCGATTCCTCAATCATGGAGGCAGCTGCAAGAAGCTGTTGCTGGAAGATTGTCAGAACCTGCCATGACAGTAACCCTGGACACACCGATGGACACCAGTGGTGAGGGAAGCTGTCAAATTGAAGAACAAAGCCTTCTGAGTAATGCTCACAGAGGGCTTTCCCGATTCAACTGGGGGGCATAGAAAAGCCAAAAAGGCTGCAGCAAAAGCAGTTGCAGAAGCAAAAGCTGGGTAATGGAAGGACTTTGGAGAGAATGTTCTGGCCAAACCTTTATCGCCTTGGCAGGGTGAGGCAAGACCACGATCAAGCTCTGCTGAGCAAGTGTGGGGGAGTGTTGACCTCTACTGGAGAAATTGTTGAGCAATGGAAGAAACATTTTGAGTAATTTTCTTAACTGAGTGGACACGGACTCTTTTCTCTGTAGCTGAGGTTACAATTGTGGTTAGAAAACTTTATAGCAATAAGGCGGCAGTAGTAGATGAGCTTCAGCCGGAAATGTAGAAGGCACTGGACAAGGCTGGGATTGTGTAGCATGCCTCACCAATGTTGCATGGAGATCTGGGGCTGTACCTTTGGACTGGTAAACTGGAATGATGGTAGCTAAAAAAAATGTTACCAGAGGGAGTGTTCCAGTCATAGGGAATTTACTCCTAAGCCTCCCAAGCAAAATCTATGCTCGAGTTCTGGAGAACCTAAGATTCAGGAGTAATGGAACAGTGAACCAGCTCTTTACTCTTGCAGTTTTGTTAGGGGGTCATGGAAGTATGCCACTCCAGTCTACATCTTTGTTATTTGCAGATGATGTTGTTCTCTTAGCAACATTTCAAGTGGCCCTCCAACATGCCACTGAACATTTCACTGAGGAATGTGAAGCAGGTCCAAGGCCATGATACTCTCATGGAAAGGAGGGAGATGTTCCCTTCATGTGAGTTTAAGTACAGCAAGTATCAGACAGGTCCCATAGGACAGAGACTCTGGACTCAGCTGAAGAGATTATATCTCACAGTTGGCTTTGGGGATACCCCAAGAAGAGAATCTTTGTCTGGACATGAGTCTGACCTTCTCAGCCTCGTGGCACCGCCAGAAAAAGCGGAAGGAAAATGAATTAATTACTATTATAATCATTATTATTGCGGTTTGTAAGGACTCTGCTACTTGACAATTCATCAAATATACCATAAACAACACCCAATTATTACCTACACTATTTATTTTATTTGCACACCAATCTTCAGCAATCTTCTGGTAATAAACAAACCAAAGAAGCCTGACGCAGTGATCAAGGAAAATTTGTCATTTAAATTTGATTTCATTTTGTTACAGCTCATGAATATTTTCAATATAATGGAAATATTCTAACACGTTGGAAGTCTTGCTAATATTACATTAAATGTGTAAATTACTTAAAAGTGAAGTGCACTTAACTTCGACTAAAAATGTCACGCATTGCTGCAACTACTCAGAAATCAGATCACGTACACTGGCACACCAGTCTACCTTTCCAAGGATTGCTAATCATATTTTAATGCGCTATCTGCTACCTCCATCTAGTGGTGAAAATGCTAGAGTCCATTATCGGCATTGACTACACCTTAAAACGCGTTACCAGACAACTAGAATTCTCTGGAAACCACTGATAAGGTTAAAAAAATCAATTATGTATTTACATTGCTCAAATTCAGTCAGAGACCATATTTTCTTGTTGAACAGTATATGAGAAGTAAAGCCTTTTTAATCATGAAAAGTTTACAAGTACATCAAATATATTACATAGTAGTCGGAGAATGTTGTATTCACAATTACAAGATTTATTCCTTCCATGAGGCCATGTGTCCTCACAAAGAACTGTTTGCAGGTTCAAAGAAAAAAAACGTTTTAGCCACTGGAAATATAGTACCAGTCAAAAATTTGGACACACCTGCTAATGGAAGGGTTTTCTACAATTTCTATGAGTCACTCCTAAATTAGAATAATAATGAAGGCATTATTACTATGAAATATGACCTAAGGGATTATGCTGTGATCAAAGAAAGCCAAGAAAATACATGTTCAATCTAGTGTGTCCAAATGTTTGATATACAGAACAGCATTTTGATGTTTTGATGTATTGGGATCACACACTCACAACTGAAAATCATCAGCCAACCCCACTGGACTACGTACCTTTGATGAGGAGGCGTCATTAGAAACTGTCGATCTCACATGGATAGTTCAGATACTACAATGTGCCACTATATTCAAAAAGTATGATAACTGCATACCTGTAGTTACGGGTATGTGGCAAAAAAAAGTAGCAAAAGTGCAAATAAGAATAAAGAGTAATCTTTCCAGCTTGCACAATCACATTAAAGAGAATGCATATAAAAACTTTATCCATCATTATGAAATCCTCTTTGATGTAACATTTAGAAAGTCTGAGAGAAAAGTAAGCTATAGGCTGGTTAAAACATATCTGAAGATTTAGATGAACAGAATCGTACTTAATATAAAAGCAAAAGGTTCATATTAAATCACTGCTACTGATCCATGATGAGTGCAGACAGTTTCATTCAGTTGCTCTTTGCGCTTTTATGCCTGAAGGGTCAGAGGTGAGCAGGGTCACATCCCTCTGACCTCCTTTAACCTCATCCTCCAGCTGAAGGCCCTCTTCTGCCTGGTCTCCATGAGCAAGTCCCTCCTCCATCACCGGCCAATGGATTATAACCTAACACACACCAAAAAATTCCACAGTTACCTTCCTTGAACATGTAGAAAAAAAACAAATCATCAACCTGTGAAAAGTGCAATTAAAGTTTGTTCGTACCAACTCCAGAGACGCTGCACAACACACGATGCACAACACAATAAATGCCTGCTGCTGCAGTTTTTTCCCTAAATTAGTAATGCAACTTGAATTGGCGAAGCTGCAATTCCACGAAATCTTTCGCAGTGATGTTTGTCGGTAGATGAGACCTTTTAGCTGTACTCGTGTTCGACGCGCGTGAATCGAAGAGGGCTTTGACTGAATGCGCGCTGTGACGATGTCACATGACACGTCTTGTCCAAAATCTGTAGAAAATCTGCGGTAATTCTGAAAGATTGCGAGCTCCTCCGAATATTGCAGTGTTTGCTTGATATTGTGTTCATTTCTGCGATCCTGGAGGGACCGAATACGTGATGATACATGATACGGGATGACGGAGCGAAAGAGCAAGCGAGCCATACAGACCAAAAGAGCTCTGCTTATAGTATTAGTGGAGTGTATGGCCAAGAATATACATCACCAAACCGTTATATTACAGTATACCATGTTATAAAGAACTATATTTATAAAAAAATAAATAAATAAAATCATCTCACGGAACATGAAACTCAAGTACTGAAAGTAAAGCACACTTCTCGAATTAAAAAAAAAACAAAAAAAACTTTACATCGTTATTGTAGTTTACATCCAATTTCTAGTGGAATATGCAAGAAGAAAATATAAAAAGTTAAACCAAATAAGTTATACATAAATTCCATATTTTATTATGGCGCTAGACTTCCTCCACATGCTATTGCGACTGAGAGAATCTGTCCCAACATCACCCAAGAAACACCTGTCAGTCACATGTTCCAATATTTTCAATCACTTGAAGAAGAAAAAAATGGGTGGGATCAAACAAAAGGTGCCATGTTCTAAGCTGTTTAACACATCTAGATGTAAATATCAGGAAATGAAAGCTGACATTCTGATCTATCGTCTCATTCATATTTTGATCTCAAACCCAAACGTTTTCAGTGTATAGCAAAACAACTGAAAAAGAATCGGCCTTGCCGTTCCATTACGTTCAGGGGGGGCTGTATAATGGATAACAAACAGCTATGACTTTACTTACCAGTGCTCCGAAGAGGCTTTTTGTCCGTCTTTGGCTTCAGCGTTGTGGTGGAAGTGGACGCCTCGTCATTGTTCTTTGTTCGAAGACCCAGAAAGACAACATGAGTCAGTTAGAAATCTGATGCATTACATGCTTTAACGATACAAATTCACAAAGCAAAGTTAACGATAACTCACTTGAGGAAGTCGGTTGTTTCCTTTATAACTCTTCCCTTCTTTCATGCTCTCCCACATCTCAATTTTCTGTCGTCTTTTCTCCTCCTCCAGCTAGAAGTGGATGAGATAGAAATATTAAATTACTCAGCAGCTGAAAGAGGTGTGTTTGGTTTCTCCATCTGCCATATCTGTAACGCATGTGCGCTTTGCACGTACAAGTATGTGTTTTTCACTGTACTGAGAAAATTACAAAAAACCCATTTACTCCCGATACACTTATGATGGAAGTCTAAGGGCGGATGCTGCAACTGTAACAGTACATTTATTTGGGATGTCAAAAAGCTATTCTCAGGTAACGTTAGACTTTCAGGTAGCGCTGTTGAAATCTCGAATCTGATCGGTCGGAAG
The DNA here is from genome assembly GCF_023375685.1 of Ictalurus furcatus. Lineage (NCBI taxonomy): Eukaryota > Metazoa > Chordata > Actinopteri > Siluriformes > Ictaluridae > Ictalurus > Ictalurus furcatus. The sequence continues at coordinate 22,218,217 of NC_071264.1, forward strand.
GTGTTAGATCATTTTCTAACAGCATCTCTGACAGTACAGCCAGCTGTAAGTCAAATCACATTATAGTCTCTACACTAACAACTCATTCACAATAACATGGACAGCGGTCAATCTACATAATCCAACACCAAAAATAAAATCGTTTAAAAATAATGCTATTTAACAAAGAAAAACATACATCATATCATTGATATGGCTTTGTTAGTTTATCGTTTATGGAAGGAGTCTCCAGTGTCAGTGCTTTGAGAATGCTCAGGAATTTTTCCACATTGGGAATGTCCTTAAAGTGCACCTGTTATCGTTTTTCAAATATTACCTTTCATGTAGTGTGTTATACAGCTGTTGGTGAATGTAAAGTTTCAAAAATCAAAGAGCATGACAAAACGAGTTCTTGACTCCCAAAAGAAGGAACCGATTCTGAACAGCTGAAACGAGTTGTTAGTAATTACAGACTTTACTTCCTGTTCTAACCTACGTAGGTTTGTAACACAAAGCCCCGCCTCTGGTCTTAATTTTTATTTCAGACTGAGCTAGAACTTTCCTTTTTGACACACCCTGACAGCGGTAGACTAATCACAACAGACTGGGACATCTGACCAATCAGAGGAGAGTATGCTCTCTGAAAGGAGGTGTTTAGAAGAAATCCTTTAGAACGGTTCATTTAACAAATCGTTGGTGACACTGGGGGGAAAAAAGCTAATGTTGCACTTTAAATTATGAGCACAATAAAGTGTTTTTTGACCTTGGAAGCATGTAAATCTATTGTATGAGACCTTTAAAACAAAATTAGGCACGTTTCAAAACCATAATAGGTGTGCTTTAAGACAGAGGACATTTCCAACATTCGGGACACTTCTAAAGGGCAAATATGTTTGATAGCTGCTCTTACAACTGCCATTTAACATCCACTGTAGTGAGTTTTAACCACGGTTTTTCTGTTCTTTTCTCAGTAAAGGAAAACTGTGTTGAAATTCTTCTGCACTATTTACACTACACTGCTATAGACACTAGGTTGAAGAATGCTGGAAAATCTCTTCAAATGCTCACTCTCTGCTGTTTCTCTTTAAACTCTGCAGCTTTGGCGTCGAGCTCTGCTTGCATTTTTTGGCGCGAAGCCTCCAGAGCCTCTTGACGTCTTACCACGGACGATGGGTCTAGAAACAAAACAAAAACAAAACAAAACTAGTCCGCTTAACACTAGGCATTTTCACATTCACCACATAACTCAGAAAGTTGGTTTTTATTCTCGGCACTTACCCTGACTGACTGCTGAAGCTGAGCTCTGATTCAGGCTGGGTCTCTTCTTACTGAGATGCTGGATGAGGAAGTAAACTCCCACACACAGGATCAACAGGTACCAACCATACTGAGAAATGAAAGTGGCAACTGTAGGCAAAACAAATATGACATGTCAAAAGCAGGGTCTGAGACGAGATGTCTGACATCGGAACTGAGTTTAAGTGGAACTAGGATTTACTGTAATTGAAGATTTGCTGCATATTTTTATCAAAAAAAAAAAAAAAATTATGACATTTTAACTCATTTCACTGAAGGACCATTACATGACTTTATTCCACATGTTTAAGCGCTTCCTTTTGAAACAAGAAGTCAGAGTGAGAGCATGTTAAAGTGTTTGACTTTAAACCACACTCTAAACTCTAAATATGGAGAAGAGGGAAAAGTTAAGCCTTGAGAGTCTTTTTTCAACTGTGGATGATTTCTCACTGCTGGCCTTATTCACAATATTATATGATGCAGCGTTCTTGGAGTTATGCTGTACACGTTTGAGCTGAAGTGGATCATCAGTGGTGCAAACCGTCGACACCGAGCCTCAGAGTCATAACCGGCAGGCATCCGAGCGGTTGATAAATGATATTACACACTCACAGTTGGAGAACGCCAGAGGGTGTATAAAGATGGAATCACATTCTGGATCAGTCTGGGGTAGCAACATTCCTGCACTGAACAGGCCCAAACTGTCAAAGGACACCTTTGAATTCTGCCCGTAACATGACTGTGAACTTGCACAAATTCCTTCCTCTTCGAAATGATTAAGCTGCAAACATTTTGTCTCAAGCAAGGGATGGACGAAAAAGGAAAGAGTGTGCAGGAAGACACCCAGCCAGAAACATACCGACAAGCTGCTACTATAGAGCAGGGCTGCGTGTCGGAATTACCGTAATTACTAGACGACAACCCGGACGTTCTACTCGGAGCTGTTCACGCCCTCGCACTTAAACGAATCCACATGAGATGATGTCATTGTTGACAACTGTAAAATAACAGTAAACTGTATTGCATGTCTTTCATTTGTTTTCACATTAATCTTGCATTATTAAGACATTAATAATACAAATTATTACACTCAAATACTATGCGATATGTCTACTTAACTACATTTTAAAGCTGCTGCCAATTTGAGCGTTTCCGCATGAGTTAAAGCAGTCAGGTGGTACGAGTCGGAGCGCTCGAAAAATTCCTAGTTTACAAGTTGTTCCTAGTTTACAATTAGTTCTTAGAGGACTTGAACTCTTTTTACAAGTCAGAATCTCATAATTATGGTAATTATAACATGGCGTGAAAGCAGCTCAGGACAGCCCCTGGGGGCAGGACATATATGTTCCAGAGAGAGTTTCATTTGACAAACAAGACTAGTACAGGCTGAGTCATCCAAAAATTCAGATAAAACTGAAAGACAAAAAAAACTAAATAAACTAACTAAGGAGCTAATGGTCATGTACAAAAAAGCTCAGAAACACCAAATTTGACTTCCATAAAAAACTTGTAAAAATATATCTACAATTTTTTATATAATAATAATAATAATAATAGTAATAATAATAATAATAATAATAATAATAATATAACAAAAAAACACGCTAGTGAGTAGCTCTCCCTTATTCCAGCTAGCTGTTTATTAATAAATGCAACTCGTTAGCACGTTAGCATTTCTGAAACGCTGGTACCTTTGCTACATTGCATTCAAGTTATTTCAACCAAATTTCTTCTTTCCCTACCGGTTCTCTGACAAACCCCGCCCCCTGCTGGAGCTAGTAGTATACCCGCCGGCCTTGATTGGCTAAATACATGTAAATACCGCTGTAATAGCCAATCACATCGTAGAAAACAAACGAGACCAGTCTAAATACAGGTGGGGAAAATATTACAAATATTGAAGCTAGCTGAAGTAGCCGATGACGCTGCTTTTTATTGTTTTGACGATTCTATGCCAGATTTGTTAGCCAGTACTTTTTTTAACCTGTTTAAAAGTTTGATAAATTTCTACAGTCGTCTTCAACTGTTGTTTTCATGTAATTATATTTCGTTAAAGCTAACTTCAGCTGGCATCTAATTCAGAATATAAGCAGGTCGAATATCATTTTTATCCTTAAAGCGTCTTTTTTTTCGCTAAAGCCGAAGTTTACTGAAAGTTAAATAACAGTGTTTATTTACCAGTTGCCTGAAGAAAAGTCAGATCCTGGTTCTGCAGAGTCTCTCCGTCTGCTCCGGGTTTTATTCTGGCAGCGCCGTCGTTTGCCTCCATGTTTAACAGGTGTTACAGAAAGGAAATACAATTGTATTACTAATTATTTTAGACAACTATATTATGCTATTTTTTACCCATTTTGTAACGTATCTATGATCCAAAGTAGCCTGAACCCGGTTATCTAGCTAACTAACTAAGCCAAACCGGATTTCCGTAAACTGGAGGATGACGTGGTCGTTGGATAGGGGCGGGGCTTCTAGATAGCGTCATCAAACGGGGCGTAAAGAAATGCTAAAAGCATTGCTTTATCATTTTCACCATATTTATATTTACTTATTGGCGTTTACTGATGTTATCCGGAATGTTATCACTGCAGACATTAGAGCTTTTCCCCTTAAAATTTCCACACATTAAATTCAAATCAGTACTGGGGCAGTGGTGGTTTTGCGGTTAAGGCTCTGGGTTACTGATCGGAAGGTCGAAGATTCAAGCCCTTTAACCTTTTCTGCTCCAGGGGCACTGTATCATGACCAAAACTTCCCTGCATGCTTTATAACATATATATATATATATATATATATATATAGAGAGAGAGAGAGAGAGAGAGAGAGAGAGAGACAGACTCATCATTACTATGCTTTGCATACTTACAGCACTTCTGCTAGTCTCTCTTTTTTTATGCATTTACTGTATATTCAACCTGAAGAGATTTATACTTCTCTATGGGTAAAATTTGAAACTCATTCACCTAATTAGATTTATATCTATATTAACTAAATAATATTTAACAACTATATAATAGTACTAAATAATAACTGATTGTAGTTGAATGTTATTTCCATGGCCATCAACTTAGCATATTACTGTATTACTAATTGGGACACCAATCAGGAAAAAAAAAAAAAAAAATTTAAACTTTTTAACCAGCACTTGTATAGCTGATTGGCATCATTGAGAACGAACAAGATCATTAGACAACACTTTAAAATAAAAATTCCTTTAGTGGTGCGCTCTGATTGCTTTTGAAGCTCAATTTTTTATTTTTTCAGAGTTATGCACTTTTGTTAATTTACTAAACTTGCATCATACACATATTTGTAAGTGTATCAGGTAGATTATATACCGGCCATGTTATCAGATAAACCTCACACACTGGTGCACTTTGTAGGTATAGATTTACTGACTATAGCTTATCTGTTACTCAGTTAAACTTCAAATGGATTTTTTAAATGAACTTCAACTGTAAATATTTACACAAGGATTCAACATAGTATGAAACAAGAAGCAATTACAACTTTATTTTAAATCATATAAAAACATGGTTGAATGTGTTTAAAAAAAAAAAAAAAAAAAAAAAAAAAAAAAGGGAGCATACAAAGTCTAACATTTATACACAAACTCAAGAGATGCACCACTGAACCATCATCCAAACACGAAAACAAACTACGATCCATTAACGTGCATGTCTTCCTCTCCGTTTTCCACTCCATCATCTTCCATCGCATCCCCAGTGGCATTGTACATCGGCACAGACTCCTGCATCCCCATTTCAGGCTCATCTTCCTCTTCTTCCTCAACCATGCTCTGTGCACCTGGAATATTACACACATAAAAGTCAGTGTGAAAGTCTCAAAGCAAACATTCACATGGAAAATATTTTTTGTTGCACGTCAGGGGCATCAGTTTATGCCACAGCGCCGTTTAATTCTCGAATCTTGTTCAGGTGTTGAATTTTCTATAATGGCACTAGTCTGAAAGTAGAACCAGCAGCAAGGCAAATAACAGGTTTATATTAATGCACTTGTTCAAGTACAATGTTGTTTCTATAGTAACTGCCTCATTATGAGGTTGACGTTCCACCTAACACTAAAACGGATTAAAAAAAAAAAAAAAAAAAAAAGATGCTGTCAGTCAACAAGGAAAGGTCATTGAGACAGTGAAGTTTTCTGTAAAGAGACACTTATTTCACATTAATGTAAGGAGTCTCCAGTGTCAGTGCTTTGTAACATTCAGAGTAAAAGCTGTAAATTTACAGTTTGAGTTGGGTGATATAAACTATATTCATTAGAGGGGATAGCAGATCCTCCCAAGTACCAATCAGATTTAGACATTTATTTACTTACTCTTTACTCCAACCAATCTAACTGAGGTGACTTCTTTCCTGCTCACTTAGCCTCTTTGTGCCCAAGTGACCCTTAGGGGAAACTGCATTTTTAACTAATAAATGAATAAAAACGAGCAGCAGTGATCCCTGTGCATTACCTTGTCTGCTTTCCCTCCCGGGGATCTGACCGGACTGCAACATTCCCCTCAACCTCTCCACCTCAGCCAGCGATGTGGCATTTGCAATGGCAGCCTGTAGGCGAGACACACTTTTAACCATTTAATCAACCGGAAAAAATCCCATCCACATTTCCTTATATGAACACGAACAAATCAATGACCTTAATGGCTTCCACGTCTGCCGCAGAAGGCCCCGATTTCACTTTCTCAGCCTGCAGTCCGGCTCCTGGCGTGAACCTAAAACAGTCAAGCACACAAGGGTTCTTACATGCTTGTTGATGCAGACCTGCTCCTTCAGCCTTTTAACCACTGTTCTTCCAATCAGAGTGTAGTATCTTGTGTATCTTATCATTTGTTTTAATAAGCTGATACAAAGAGAGAAATGCCTTGAGCCAGCTCTCCTGGAATACACTGCAGATGCCTTTTTTTTTTTTAAAGGTTCTTTAAGGTTTTAGTAAGAGCCAAATGAACAGCTCAGGGTAAAATCCAGATCAGGTCACTGATCTGAAGACCTAATAACACTAAAGTCCAGTGATTCAGAAGAGCTGTGCTTGATCAAGGGCTTTCGTCTTACGTTTTTGTGCGCTTGGCAATATCCTTTGCAAGCTGAGCGCCCCGTTTTCCTTTGAACATTTTCTCAGCCTCTTGACGTTCCTATGGCGATACATCACAGAGTTAAGGGAAAAAGCACCAAGACATCGAGCAGGATTTGACTCCATTCGAAATGAGGAACAGTTAAGAACCAAGAGTAAAATCACGTATTTGAAAAAGGAAGGTGTTGAGGAATAAAGTTTAGTCTGCAGTGGCAGATGCACAATGAATGATTTTGTGCTGGTGACCAAGGCTCTGAGCTGCCAGAGAGCACTGTCCTTAACCTTCGGCTCCATGATTCGGTCATATTTTGATTCGTGCATAATGACTGAGCCACATCAGAGGATATTTTAGAGCTTATTTGTTAAAGGTGGAACTATCGCAAAAGATGTTTCTAAATCAGGCTGGTCTTAAACATGTGTTCCAAGATTATCCTGTGGTGGATATCTATTTCCTCTCAGACTAGTCATAACATTCTCAATTTAAAATCATAAATATTAACCCTTCAATATTTATGGTGGTGGGACTTTATGACTGAAGAGGGACATTTTTTTTGTTAAATCCTTCACTATACACACACACGACTCTCGGACACGTCCATCAGCGTTTATGATTGTATAAAACAGGGGTGACTAATCTCATCTGAAGAGGGCCGGTGTGGGTGCAGGTTTTCATTTCAAACAAGCAGAAGCCACACCCGATTCCACCTGTTTAATCACTTGAGCATGGCTTTCAATCAGTCCCTCCAAGATTTTGCGATCACAGAAATTAATGCGAATTCAAGGAAACTCCGCAATATTCGATGGAGGCTGCAAAATTTCAAATTGCCAAGACGCATCATGTGACCTCATCATGGCGTGCATTTGGCCAAAGCCCTCTTCGATTCACATCATCGAACAATACAGCTAAAAGGTCTCATTTACCAACAAACATCACTGTGAAAGACCACACAGAACAATTTTGTGCAGTTGCAAGTTCACCAAATTCAAGTAGTTTTCTGCAAAAAAAAAAAAAAAAGGGCACAAAAAAAAACTCTGCAAATTGAATCACAATTTTTTTTTTAATAACAATCACAAAAAAACTCAACCAATTCCTTTATGGACTGATTACTGCCCATGACATTACAGATGTGGCAACAATGGCTGTATATATCTGCCCAGATAGAGCTCAAATCTAGATCCATGGTACGTTTTACTCTGCGTAATCACCCGACGTGATTGTCACGGACAGGCTGCATGAATCTAAAGTCTGGGCTAGAAATAAATCAGCCTTACTTTATCATGACATTCTGTATTCAAATCGTTCTCCACAAAAAAACGCAGCAAATTGCATCACGAATTCTGAAAAAAAGTCGCAGCCACAACAATCGCAAAAAAAAAATATATTAAATTATTGTTCAGTAGACTGAAGTGTGGCCTCTGCTTGGTTAGAATGAGCTGCAAAGGGCTGCACCCTCACCAGCCCTTCGCAGACAACATTGGACACCCCGGTATAAATCTTTTGTGGCCCGGGCGTTTATCAGATTTTGTAAAAGCATCTTCCAAGTGCTCTTGCAGATCCGCATCAAACTCGGTACACTTACCTAGCATCTTTGCCCAATCTTACCAAAGATGCTTATTATACAGGAAACCTGGTTTAAGGAAAGGCCGGGTAATTCTGGCCTCATATTGTGTTTTGCACTTTAAATTTCTTCAGATTTTCCAAGTTCAATTAGCCATAGTCCCCATTTCCAACGATTCCATTTTAAAGTCTAGTCCTCCACATCGAGCCTGATGCTTCATCTTCCATGAAGGACCTAAAATCAAAGATTCAGCATTGTACCTTACCTTTAATTTCACCTTCTGGAAATCCAGAACGCGGATCTGTGGAAGTTTGTTGATGACATACAGCCTGTAATGCTTCTTGTTGGTTACTGGGTTCCTTAAGAGACTGGAGGGAAAGGAAAAAAAAAAAAAAAAAAAGAATTCTTTCATACATGTTCACCCTTCACAAAGAGCAGGGGGTTTCATGGATGTTCATTGTGGTTAAAACTGAACTGTCCACAGACCTCCAAAATGAACCATAGCTATATTTACATTCATCCTAATAATCTACGTTATACAACAACATGGATGAATCCAACTGGTCAGTATTATTTTCATAGAACGGCACGGCTTGGAAAAAAGTTCCAGCTCTAACATGAACGATGAGCTCAACTGAATGTGCTTGTTCTAATGTGTCTCTCTAGTAACAGCTTGTACATAGGGACTTGCATGGCTGCAGCTCCAAATAATCCAGGACTAATAATAAACATTTTGTTTATATATATATAAAAAAAAAAAAAAGTCACATATAATCGATGATTAAGTTCTCCGTTAGATGACGTTTAACATTTATGGAAGGAGTCTTGGATGCAAGCGCTCAGAGTCTTGTTTACACTTTACTGTTTTTGTCCGTACGTAAATTACAGCTCAACCATAATAAACAAAAACACCCACATCAGAACAGAGTAACCTGAACGTCAACCTGAATCAAGTTTCTAGACAATAGAAAACAGTGGATATTCTGCTGATTAGAAGCATGGCCATCACGTACACTTTTTAAACCAGATTACTTTTCCAATTAGAGCACCACAACGAAATAAAGTCCCTGTTAAAACTCCACCGTGAGAAGAAACTCTGCTACAAGGACACGCGTTCTTTCTGCTTTCAGGAGAACATTTAGCCTACAATTAAGCTTGTAGTAAATGATTTGGATAAACCGAGCCAAAACACTGAGGCCAGCTGTGTGAGCGATCATGATAAAATACCTGAGAAGAGTCAAGGTCTTTACTGAAGCGAGAGGATCCAGCTCACCCTGTTAATCAAAGACAAGGACAACGTGTTAAAATAAGACAATAAGAAGTTCAGTCTGTCGGTTCACTAGCGCAGGGGTTCCTAAACACCCGAGTGAGAGCGTATGAGCAGAATCACAGAGCGACACGCATCTCAGTGGAGCGCTACTCACCAGCTCTTGGATGTTGTTACTTGTAAGGATCAGCTCCTTAAGATTGGGCAACGAGTGCTCGAGATTTTCACCGATCCGGCTGCAACAAAAGCAAAAACGTCAGGTCTAATTCATGTACATTCATATACAACTGTGAGCTTAGTTAAAGTATCAAATATGATTATTATCTGAATACTGGGAAAATAAAAACGATCATTCTCATTAGATCTGTTGAAAAGTTTCTAAAAGTGAGCAATATTCTACAACAACTGCCCACTCGTTGCTTTAATCTTTACAAATCCTCTGAGCAGCTTTTCTTACTCAACTCTAAAAAATCTCCACAAGATTGGATTAGTAGTATTAAAAGCATTTGTAACTCCCAGTGCAATGCTTGTTTGCAGGTATGGCTGGTATAAACGCACTAGCAGGGACATGTGCCTGTCTTCCAAAGATAAAATACATAAATATATATATACGGTTGCATTCTTGGCATAAACATTGAATTATTTTCTGTGAACAAAATGTCTGACGGTGGATTATTTGGATCTCCAAACCAAGCACAATAGCGACACCAATGTCTCTAAGAACTGTAGGTGAGAATGATGAGGTGAGGCTGGAGCTGATTTCTTTCTAGCCCAGACTGTATCAGGTGATTATTACAGAGTGAAACACCTCCTAGCTCTAGAGTTGATCTCGATTTCAGCTGATATTTTTCTTCCCACTTCACCGAGACCCATAAACCGACATCAGCAGTGGTTGAGAAGATGCATGTCAAATATAGTTGCAGGTGTAATGAATGTGAACGAGGCGGATTACTTAATCATCCCTTTGAAAAAAATAATTACTTTACCCGAAATGCATTTGGAGGAGAAACTAAAAGTAAACACACTAAGCACACACTGTCCAGTTAAAGTACAAACTACTACAGGTGGACCGATTGATCGGTTTTGCTGATTAATTGTCACTGATAATCGATTTCTGAAACTAGTGGTTATCTGCAAAAATCCACAGATGTTTTTTTCCCGGTTGCGTCCATTGCAGGAGCGGTTGAGAAGGGTCTGCTGACGTTATATAGTATGAGAGCGGCCTCTACAGTACAGGCAAAATACAAACTACCACTGAAATTTTTGTCGTGTCATTTTAAGTGTTTTTTGACTCATTTTGGAGGTCTCTATTTTTGTTATCTGAAGTGTTACCTTTTGGCTTTGAATTTGATACGGGCAGCTACAGGAAGCCAGTGGAGGGGATTAAGAGATTAAGAGGAGTGTAACATGGGTCCTTTTGGACTGGTTGAAAACAAGACATGTTGCTGCATTCTGAATTAACTGAAGGGGTTTGGCGGAGCTGGCTGTGAGGCCTGAGAGTACCGAGTTGCAGTAGTCCAGTTTTGTGATAACTGGACTGAGCCTGGACTAGTAGCTGTGTGGTCTGATCAGTGAGATAGGGTCAGATTTTCTTGATTTAACAGAGTAAAACAAATACAAAGTTTTAACACAAGAGTGGCATATCAGCCTACGCAAAACCAAATCTGTGAACATTAGATATCACATGGAAATGTTAAACACATGGTAAAGTGTAGACACGCTGTACACGTCTTCCCTCTCTACTCTGATCTGATCTAACGATGGAAATTGTGTCTCTTTGTTTTTCCCCTCTATTTACTCTCTCACTCACCAGATGCGGTTGTTGTTCATCAGCACAGTTTTGAGTCTCCTGAGCAGAGGAAATCCGTCCAGCTTTCTGATCTCATTATCGGAAAAGTCGATGGTATCAAACTGATCCAGAGTGGCGCCGAGGTTCTCCAAAACCGGGATTTTATAACCTGCAGAAACATGAACACGGGTTTTAAAATGGGGAGGAGAGGCGTTACATGGAGGGAAAAGACCCCAGCAGGACAGCCTCACTGTGTACAGCTCATACAAAAGACTCTCCTAAACTCATTCATTTATCCAAGTGTTATTCCCTGAACCCTAAAACAAGTCACTGTGTTCTACAAACACGCACTACTAAGATTAAAACGATTCTTCTATACGCAGTTCATGAAGAACTATAAGCAGTTGGAAGTTTAGCCGCGGTTATGCTAACTTTGTTGCTAACTACGCTTTAACATCATCACCTCGGAGGTCCAGCTCTCTGTCTCGGACCGGATTCGTGTACTGAGCAGCCTGCTCGACCAACTCCGCCGACAACTTCACCATGTCGACAAAACAAAAATAAAAGCAAAAACAAATATATTCCAAATATCGCACGTCCCTGTAGAGCAGAAGAACAAACGCTAACGTCTACAGCACGCTACCGCCCGGAAATAACTGGGCTCACTTTTTTTTTACTTCCGGATTTAATGGCGTTAGAAGAAAAAGAAAAAAAACAACCTCCCGAGTGCTGCAATGCTGCCTACTCCTGGACTGGAGCGGGATCGTACACGTGTACACGTTTTGGTTTCCCGGAACATTAATAATTGTTGTGTTATTATGAGTCTTATTAAAAATCAGAACTCAACAGAGAAAGCGTGTTTAAATAATCATATTCGTATAATATACAGATTCTGTAATTAATGCCAAAATATTCAGGGGTTGAAAAAGTACCACTGAGAAATTATACTGGAGTGAAAGTATAGATAATGTCCATCCATCCATCCATCCATCTTCTATACCGCTTATAATACACAGGGTCACGGTGAGCCTGGAGCCTATCCCAGGGAGCTCGGGCACAGGGTGGTGGACACCCTGGATGGGATGAGAACCCATCACAGGACACAATGGCACACGCATTTACACACAATGGACAAAAATGTACATCTTTGGACTGGGGGAGGAAACCAGGGTACCCAGAGGAAGCCCCTGAGACATGGGGAGAATATGCAGGCTCCATGCACACAGAGCAGAGGTGGGATTTGAGCCCCCAACCCCAAAGGTGCAAGGCAAATGTGCTAACCACTAAGCCATTGTGCCCCCCAGTATAGATAATGTGTCTGAATTTTTTTTTTAAATTGAATTCAAAGTGGAAGTATCCAGCCAAAAAATGTACACAAGTGAATGCAAAAGGCTGCTGCTTGTAAATAATTTTAACTGCTAAAACTGAGGTAAGTATTGTTATGATATCATGTAAAAACTTTTATTACTTATTTAAATTTATTTAAATAAGTAATTTAAACTTATTTAAACTTATTTTGCCTGGAAATCATCATGCAATCGCTAGTTTGCTAATGAATTACACAGACGTCACATATCGTGTCAATTTCCAATATTTAAACTTGAGCTAGAATTTGACTTGCGTGGAAGCAATGTTAGTCTCACCTGGCAGTAGCAAAGAAAACAGAAAAAAAGTTAACTATATATAGCCAGTTGAGATTAGCAAATTAACTAAACTTATTTTATCGTCCTTTTTTTTTTCAAATTAGATAGCATTTATGCTTTCTTGGGAGGCAAAGAAGATACCTCATTTTTTATGAGTCTTTGCTTACTACTTTTAGTTTTTTAAGGGGGAACAGGATAATAGAGTATATAATCCACCTTGTTCACACAACTGCATTTTACTTGTTCCTCCTTAATCACTGCTGATGATATTATGGATGTGTCAGTGACATGGGTTGAAAAATATCAGATCAAAACCATGCTTGACTGTAGATCTTATGTTCTTGTTTGGTTTACGCCAGATGTAACGGGACCCCTGTCTTTCAAACAGTTCCTCTTTTGACTCATCAATCCATAGAACATTCTCCCAAAGGTTTGAGGATCATCAAGGTGTGCTTTGGCAAAATTCAGCTGAGTCTTAATATTCTTTTTTTGATGTTGTCCTTGGCTCTTTTGCCTTTGAAATAGCTTTGTAACGCATCCCAGACTTATGAATTTCAATCACCTTCTTAATCATCATTTCTGGAATTTCTTTCAACTTTGGCATAGTGTGTTGCTGTGTAAAACCTTTTAACCAACTTCATGCTGTTGAAAAAGTTCTATTTAAGTGCTGATTTGATTGAACAGGGTTTGCAGTAATCACGCCTGGTTGTGTCTGGTCCAGCTGAACCCCATTATGAATACAGTTTCATAGATTTAGAGAATTAGTAACTATGGGGCAAATACATTTTCACACAGGTGCAGTTGCTATTGGATAACTTTTTTGTTCCAATAAATAACATTATCATTTAAAAACTGTATTTTGTGTTTACTCAGGTTGATTTTGTTTTATCTTAGATTTTAATTTCTGAAACAATTTAGTATGAGATAGACAAAAACAAGAAATCATAATACTTTTTCACAGTTCTGTAGTTGTAAATGTAAGAGAAGCATAGCATTTGCTGTTTCACGATTCCCTCTTTGCTTTACCCACATTTTTATATTGCCCCTGGAGTTAAACATCGCAAAATTACACTATGATATTAAACACATGACCTGACATTAACCATTCCTAGCAGTACAACAGCATTCCATTCGGAATGAAAATCGACTTAGACATTTTCAATCACTATAAATAAATTAATGATTTTATCGCAGCAAGTTTGTTATAAGATTAGTCAGGACACTGTTGGGTTTCTGTGTGTAGAGTATCATGATTCTCTGTTTAGCTGCTGGTGAGCAGGACAATCGGAAAAAGGAGGGGTGTGAGCTCCCTTCTGGGCAAACAATTCCCACCGCTCCACAATAACATCGGTACAAAGATAAATGTAAAGCACAACTAGCTTTTTTAATAGTACAGTAAATAGTAAACACCATATGCGACTGCAACAATACAATTATAACATTTACACCTAGTAGGCTAGGTAAAAACAAAAAGGCAAAACCTCATGAAAGCCCCGAGTGTGTACTATCATGTGAGCCACTAACCAGTACTGTGGAGTGTGACATCACAAATCAATTCGTTGCTGAACATGGGCACCCCCAAAAACAGGCAGAAATCCCATTTCTTGGCCTCTGGTAAAAAGAGCTTTTAATTCATTGTCATAGTAAAACAAATACAATTTATATGTATTTTTATTTTTATCTAACAGAATGTTAAATTGCAAGGTATCTCAGAGGCCTGCTGGCCCATAACTTTCCTCTGGTGCTGGAGAAAAACTGGACATTTTTAGGACTAGCCATTGCTTTCAGTTGTGACAGGTTCATAAAGAGGCTGGCAGATGTTGCTTGGTGTAGTGAAGGTGGAAACGGATGTTTGTATATTACTGCAGGAAAATTTATTCGGAACAGGACGACTGGACGGAAGCCAGGAAAACAGTCAGCAGCCTTCGAGATTTATTCTCCAATAAACAAAAGACTGAAACAGACCTCCTGGGTTCACCGCATATAAAATCATATAAAGGTTTGGTGGAAGAAGGAAATTAGATCCTGCATGAGTACAATCAGCAATCTTTGCCACAAAGGAGTATCAACAGCTTTGTAGATTTCTATATGCTCTTTTAATTAAAAAATAAATCAGTCCAAACTGCAAAAAACAAACAAACAAACAACAACAACAACAACAACAACAACAACAACAACAAAAAATGCATTGTTGGACTTCTTTAAAGAATTCTGCTACAAAACAGTTTCAGACTTTGTAGAGCTTCTGAGGCATCCTGATTCCCTCACTCTTTCTTAATCTCACATCCTGCTTTCATCAAGGCTCAGAAGAGACCAGGCCTTGCACTGCATTTAATTTGATGTCTTGATGTTAACTGTTTCGTGTGTGTATGTGTGTGTGTGTGTGTGTGCACGTGTGTGCGCAGTTGTGCCCTGCAATGGGTTGGCACTCCGTCCAGTGCCCCAAGTCCCCTGCGATAGGGTCCAGGCTCCCCGCGACCCTGTCTAGGATAAGCGGTACAGAAAATGGATGGATGGATGGATGTTAAGTGTTTCCTTCCTGTCACTGTCTGACCTCAGTCAATACATGCTTCATAAACATAAATCACAGATTTGAAGAAAAAGCATCACTGGTCGGTGAGGGACAACTTGCTGATAACGCACACCTTATAGAAACTCTCAGAGCATATTTTCTCTAAAAAGAATACAGACTCATTCACCTCTCAGAAATGATAAGCACATAATCAAAAAGGAATCAAAAGAAAGGAATTCAAATCTCACAAAGCTTTTGTCTCTCACTGTGGTGCTCAGCTGCATCGTCTCTCTTTCAGACACCCTTCTTTTAAAGTCAGCAAGGATTTACTGAGCTCTGTTGAACTTCTTGTCCAGATACAATGGATTCTCTTCTCTCTCTGAACTGGCAAGAATGTAGGAAGCATAAATACCTTGTGTTCTGTCGGAATGAAAAATACGAAAAAATTAAATGAAAAAAATACCTCAGGAATAGCAATCAGTCCTGCTCAATGAATCAACAGTCGAACAGGATGATCGGTGTACATTGTTATTATTTTGTTTAAAGATCTTTTTTTTCCCATTTAGTACTGCCCTTAAGAAGCTACATAAGATATTTACATGTTTCCCAGAGGACAAAATAATAACAATTTACACTGATCATGCTGTTCAAAAGTTTACACCCCCCTGGCTCTTAATGTATCGTGTTGCCTTCTTAGGCATAAGTGAATGTTTACACCTTATGTAATAGTTGTGTACAAGTCCCTCAGTTGTCCTCAGTGTGAAAAGATGGATCTCATATAGCCGCTGTTGGAAAGCAGTCAAATATGCAGAAGATGCTGCAAAAGCAAAGAATGTGCAGGACAGGAGGATTTTCCTGAACAACAGTGGGCATTTTAACTGCTCAGGATAAACAAGGGACTCATGAATAACAAGGGACTCGAATAACAAAAAAACAAGGGACTCATGAATAACTTTCACAAAACATAAAAGCATATGTAAACTTTTGAGTGGGTTCATTTGTGTAAATTCAGTTATTCTGGTGTCTTGTGGACTATATGTAAACAGATGTTATATGAAATAGCTTATTCAGGGAAGAACTAAATAAAAATCTAAATGAAATTTTTATGATCTATCTTATATATTTTTTATTATTAACATTTTCAGATTCTGCAAGGTGTATATAAACTTATGACCTTCACTGTACTTGACAGCCATATTATATATATATATATATATATATATATATATATATATATATATATATATATATATATGATATATATATATATGTGTGTGTGTGTGTGTGTGTATATGTAACATATAAATATATACATCATACTGTATATAAATAGAAACTAAATCTTACTAAGGTGTTTGGCTACCACAAGCTTAAAATCTATTCACGCATACCAACTGTACACCTGTACCAACATGATAGATCAGGCTGGTTCTTCAAATCTGGCCCTCGAGGTCCACTGTCCTGCAGAGTTTACCTCCAAACTCAAATTCAAAAATTTTACAGTGAAATGCTACTATAGAAGACTTATTTCTGGCAAAATTTCAGGTGTGTATCTGGTCCCCCACCAGAGATATTCAACCCAAAAGTGAGGGAAATGTTAAAAAAAAAATTCACTTTCTCACCCCCATAAAAAATATGAGAAGTCTTAAACCTGAAATGTTCTCCAAACAAACTATACTTACCTAGATACCCCCTAAAAAAATTAAGACTGAGACTCAAATCCTTCCCATTATAAATTGGCTCTAAAAGTGGAACTGTGAGAATTTTGAGTATTACATTTGGACTTAAGTTCTAAGTCTAAGGAATCAGTGAGCTCTAGAGATCAGTGTTTTGTTCCAAGGAACTAGTCCCATATTGAGGTTTCCATAAACAGCTGTATAACCAAAAAATTAACCAATATAACCAAGCGTATGTGAACTATTGAACAGGTTAATTTGTGTAAATTCAGTTATTATGGTATTATTTAATAAGCCATTCTTCTCCCTTCTAATATTCTTGTACTTCACTCTGAGCGATCTAGTATTTTGTGATAACTGCAGTCATCTTGTTAACCTCAAGGCCTTTACAGAATGTGTTTAACGCACCCATATAAAGGTGATGTGTCTACTGTATGAGTGTCCTCTTGTGAGCCTTTTAGCATTTAGCAGAGCTCTCAGTCCTCTGTTTTATCTTCAGCCTGACTAGAAGGAGCTCACCTTGACAGGGTACTATCGATGAGCACAGAGAGCTTGTGTAGATTGCTGTGAAATTTGAACCGGAGAAAGTTCCTTTAGTGCATTTTAAATACTAGAGAAAGCTGAGATGGTACGGTCACATCACCAGATCGTCAGGCCTGGAAAAGACCATCCTCCAAAGCACTGAAGGAAGACAACATCCCAGAGTGGACTAAACTGAAGCTCAGCAAAGCAACAAGAGCTGAAGAGGTCAGAGTGAAATGCAGAGAGCTGGTCAATAGATCGTCTGTAGTGCCCCAACGACCTCTCCTGGGGGGTTACGGGACAAGACGATGACGATGATATCCATCCAAGATGAAGATGGCCATCGTAGTTAAGCAGAGCAAAACAAACAAACAAACAAAAGTATGTATTGGTTTTACAATGCCAATACAGGTAATCCCTCAAAAAAAAAGGAAAACAAAAACGGTCAGGCAACCTGCATTGGATCACTTGAGATGGAAAGACCCAAAAATTTCACTGTGCTCTGATGTATATGTGACGAACTAAAAGTGGCTTTTTTCATATGTTTTCCCAATGTCTGGGCTTAATTTTCCTTTTATACATATTTAGAAACAGCTTCAACCACTTTTCTTTGCCTTTCTGCTGTTTGTAGTGCTTTTTTGGTAAGTTCTGCCCCTGAAGTCTACTTGAGCTTTCAGGGGCTCATCTAACAAACTTGACTTGAGCTGATATTTTTCAGGTCAGCCCTTCAGATTGTGACATGGATTCAACTAAATGGAAATGGTGAGAACAATTTAACAAGAATACATCAATAATCATACCCTGATTTTGCTAAGTAAAAGGTGCTCAGGGTCAAGAATGTGGAGCTTTGATCAGCCTATTGCAAACATCCTGCTTTTGATTTGAAATAAGTGTTTAGCATGAAATAAAGGTACACAATATAACAGTTTAGTGACATTATCTCAGCTTGTCAGCTACACAAACACAGGAGTGTGCCAACATTAGGCAGCTGGAATAGTTAGCATTTTCCCACCTTCAGTAGTTATCTGATATTAATTAGCTAAACTGGTGTCAATTAATTAACAAGTTAGCTAACATAAGGCTGTTATATTCTGGAATTATCTTGACTTGACTTAATATGACTTATTAAAAGTAATAGTAAGTGGTAAATGGTCTGCACTTATATAGCACCTTTTAACCTTAGCGGTTCCACCCAGCGCTTTACACTGTTTCTCATTCACCCATTCACACACACACACACACACACACACACACACACACATCAATGGCAGCAGAGTCTGCCATCGGGAGTAACTTGGGGTTCAGTTGTAAAGACACATTTGCTAGTTGGCTAATTAACTTTATTTAAATTATTGAATTATTGATTATTGTGACTGGATAAGTAAGGAATAAAACATGACAACGTGTGCAATGTGTGTAAAGGAAAATAATCAAGGACAAAGTGGTATGATGTTGTGCTTTGTAAGCAACAGCTATTTAGAGACACTAATTTGGCCCCAAAATGATCCTGTGCCATTCCTGTTCATGTCCAAGTTTTGTCAGTGTTTGGATTTTCTTGGTGAATACGAATGGTCTGCACTTATATAACGCTTTTATCCAAAGCGCTTTACACTGTGTTTCATTAACCCATTCACACACACACTCACACACCAATGGTAGCAGAGCTGCCATGCAAGGTGCTAACTTGCCATCGGGAGCAACTTGGGGTTCAGTGTCTTGCCCAAGGACACGTCATCATGTGGAGTCATGTGGGCCGGGAATCAAACCACCAACTCTACGATTAGTGGATAATCCACTCTACCACCTGATCCACAGCCACCACCTTAAATCTGGTGGAAATTTTTTCTTTGGTTTGACTTACGCAAAAATTTACACACAACTTTACTAAAAAATACATGAGGCCCAGTATTGGAACACAGAGAAACTGCTTTACACAAATTAGATCGGGTAAATTCTGTCTTTGCAGTGCCATCTGGTTCCTTTGCTGATTTAGATTCTGACTGATCCCATGATGTCTTGTTAAGCTGTACAACTAAACATAGTATCACTTGGAGGAATGTGACAGATAATATATGCACCAATTAGCATAATTAAGTCTTGATTGCGGTCATTAACTAATTGCCTTTTCTCTGCTAATCAGACAGCTTTTTTCTGCAATACTTCCGCTTGAACAGATTCACCACTCTTCTCATGTCTTCATTAGACTTGTAATCCACAAATGACATATGGAGCATGGACAAATTAAAACTTCATAATGGCTTTTTAACTGCTTGAACTTTTATGATGGGTTAAGATATCACAATGTTGTTTTCCTTGTACTGACATCAACGCATCATTTTTTTTCCACTGAAAAACAATTCTGTCCATATTTCGTCTGGTGAACAAAATATTCTGAGGACAGATGGAAAATGTTGACCATAATATAAGACAGCTGTTCATATGTTGCCTTCCACACAGAGCAGATTTGTATCTCAGGAGTATAAACACTTTTCAGATGTTCTTCCTATCTAAGGTGACCTGATTACCTCACTTTAAAAACGTTATTTGAAGAATGACTATTCTAGTTCCTCTTGGCTAGTCATCTAAGCTAATGATTCTTTAAGTAACACTAGACAGTACATGAACAAGGCACATCAAATGATAGGTTTGATAAAAAAAAGAGGATGGAACCACAAGAAATGAAAAACAGATAACTTAATTTTGGGCATGCAAAGCTGAAACAGACCAGATTTTGTACTGAAAGAAAATTAAAAGAGTGATGGTCAACAAAAAGTGCACTGTAGTTATAAATCTGACCATTTGGAGGAGCATGTGGACAATAACAGAATACTACTGTCTGATGTACACATTTACATGCATCTTTTTGCAGGACTGGTGTCCTGTACAGGGTGGATTCCTGGCTGGGATCCACCACAACCCTGACCAGGAGAAATCGATTATTGAAGATGAATGAATACATTAATTCATTCAATTCAATTTTATTTGTATAGCGCTTTTAACAATGGACATTGTCTCGAAGCAGCTTTACAGAAACATATAAACACAGGATACAGATTTTACAGTGTGTAAATTTATCCCTATTGAGCAAGTCGGTGGCGAGGAAAAACTCCCTAAGATGATATGAGGAAGAAACCTTGAGAGGAAGCAGACTCAGAAGGGAACTCATCTTCATCTGGGTAACAACGGATAGTGTGAAAGTAAAAGAAAGTTCATTATGGTTTTTATATGAAGGCTGTTTGTTGAAATAGTCCACTGTTCACTAAAGGAGACCTGAGTGCAAAACTGCATGTGGTAATTGCAGTCCCAAGGCCATAGGAGCAACCGTAGTCCCAGCAACCACAGTGAGAATGTCCATGTGGAATTGAGGTCCAAAACCATTTCCATGGTACTTCAAGTGGTCCCATCCTAATCAATCTCCAGGCTGTAACCTCCAGTTGATGAGAGTAATTCTAGTTCCATACATTAATATGAAATGTACTATATGGTAAATGTAAGATGTAAACATACATTCACTGGATACTTTTTAGGAACACCATACTAATACTGGGTAGGACCCATTTTGCTCTAAGAACATCCTCAATTCTTCATGGCATGAGATTCCACAAGATATTGGAAACAATCTGTTGCGATTCTGGACCATGTTGCTAAATTGTCGGCTGCAGATTCATGCTGAGAATCTCTGATTCTACATCATCCCACAGGTGATCTAATGGCTTCAGATCTGGTGACTGGGAAGGCCATTGAAGTACACTGGACTCTTTCTCATGATCATAGAACCAGTTTGAGATGACCTGTGCTTTGTTACATGACATATCATGCAGGAAGTAGCCAATACAAGGTGGATAAATTGTTGCCATAAAGAGATGCATGTAGTCAGCAGCAATATTCAGATAGGCTGCAGATTTCAGATGATACTTGATTGGTATTAAGGGGCCCAATGTGTGCCAGGAAAACATTCCCCATACCATTACACTACCACCAGCAGCCTAAGCGGTTGACACACAGGAGGTTGGGTCCAAGGATTCGTGCTGGTTCATCAGGTGACATTCTCCGAGCTTCAGCTGTCCAGTTTCCACAGTGTCCAGGGCCCACAACAGCCTCAGATTCCAGCTCTTGGCTGACAGAGGTGGAACCCAATGTGCATGCTCATCTGCTGTTGTAGCCCATCCACGTCAAGGTTTGACATTTGCGTTCTGAGATACTGTTCTGCTTGCCACAGTTGGAAAGAGTGCTTACTTTAGTTTACCACTGCCTTCCCGTCAGCTCGAACCAGTCCGGCCATTCTCCTCTGACCTCTCTCATCAACAAGTCATTTGTGCTCACAGAACCGATTGTTTTTTTGTTTTTCTGTGCAAACTCTAGAGACTGTTTTGTGTGAAAATTCCAGGGGATCAGCACTTTCTGAAATACTTCAACCAGCCTATCAGGCACCAACAACCATGCCACGGTCAAAGTTACTGAGATCACATTTTTTCCCCATTCTGATGTTTGATGTGAACATTAACTGAAATTCTTGTCCTGTATCTGCATGATTTTATACACTGTGCTGCTGCCACATGATTTAATGATTGGTTAACTGCATGAATGAACAGGTGTACAGGTGTTCCTAATAAAGTGCGTAATGAGTGTACGTTTCTGTTAAAAATAATTTACCAGTCAGTCATTCAGAGGTCAATTTAAGAACACACTTTGTGGCTATTATAATACTATCCATTAAAGTCAATGTGGAAGTGAAAGTTGTTGTCACTGGCCTTACAGAGAAACATGTGATAACATCTGAATCATTTTTTACACAGTGAATCATTGGCCTGGCAGGCTGTAGAATAACACCAACACAGTGCCACATGATAAATTTGGTGCCTGTATGGAGGGTCCTGTTGTCTGGAGTAGGCTGTGATTAAGACAAGAACAGCTGCCAAACTTCATCTGTGTGTGTTTATTCCACACTTTCATCAAACCCACTTCAGCTTGCATCAAAGCATCTCCTGTGTCCTGCTGTTATTCCGGTTGCATCTAGTAATAGATGACCGAGGATCCCCATCCATAAAAACCACAGTAGCTCCAAAACATTTACCACTTGGGGTATCCAAGTGTGGGAAATAAGGGACAAGATAAATAAAGAAGTCATCCTTAGGGTTCAACATCCAGTCTGTCAAGTCATGGATGCAACCTCATCTGTGACAAAAGAGTTATTCATTCAGGGCACAGTGCTCAAACAGCATGCTTAAAAAGTTCATGATCTCGATGTTTGGCAACAACAAACTTCCGAGAGCCAGCAATTTACCAATGAAAATCCAGATCCAAATTCCTGCTCCAAAAAGGTCACTGAGAGAGTGATGCATTTCTCAAGATGGGGCACAGGGTTTATAGAGAAGAAAAGATACGTTCAACAGAATCTCTTGCTGGTGGCACCAAATCATTTAGTTTATTCCTCCACTCTAACAGAAGCAAATAGTTTAAACATTACATTCACACTCTGGTATGTACAATACTTTCATTGGGGTATTAATTCATCTTTCTTGATAAATGATGCTGCTGAATGTATTTGTTTAAGAGGTTCTTCACTTACTGAAGTTTAAAACAATTAATCTGGCATCATATTCATCAATTCAGCTCAGTGCTGGAAATCGATTTACTGAGGATGCGGCCCCCTCAGCTTATTCTTTCTAATCACACACAGCTCCCAGCTCGGAGTATATTCTATAATATCATATTAGAGTAAAAAATAAACCGTTTATACATGTACTATATGAAGCTTATAAAACAGACAGCTGTAAAAAAAAAAAAAAAAAAAAAAAAAAAAAAAAAAAATTATGGCAATCGTATAGCACCCTTTCAGGGTTTTATTGAAATGAGGAGTTTGTTGGGTTTGAATCCACAGATATAAATGGATTAAAAATATACATCAGATAATACAGCCATATTAAAAGAAGTGACCTGTCCTTCTCTCTTTCACTCTCTCTTTATTCATTCATCCTGTCATCAAACAGGTTCTGCAGCAGAACTGCCGGAAGAGTTTCTTCTCACACAGCCGGTTGGACTTCACCATGTCACAGAACACCTCGTCCGCTTATGGAGTAGAAAGGAAGGAGAGAGAGAGAGAGAGAGAGAGAGAGAGAGAGAGAGAGAGAGAGAGAGAGAGAGAGAGACCACTCGTTCAGTTCAGACAAGGCATGATATAACCTCCTTATACTAACTGCATTTCCAAATTTTCAATCTAAATCTACTATCAGAAGTGTTAATTATTAGTCATTAATTAATTCATTCATTAGTCATTTTAGTGAACATTTGTGTTGGTGGCCATGGTCAGTTTACGCGGTGATTTAGTAAAAATATGCAAGTGTAATATGTAAATTTTCAATAAAAATTCTATGATCAAAAAAAAATATGCAAGCAAATACAAGTGCATCTCAAAAAATTTGAATATCGTGGAAAAGTTTTTTTTTTTCGTAATTTAATTAAAAAAGTGGAACTTTCATATATTCTACATTCATTACACATAAAGTGAAATATTTCAAGCCGTTTTTTGTTTTAATCTTGATGAGTATGTCTTACAGCTCATGGAAATAAAAAATCCAGTATCACAAAATATTAGAATAAAGAATTTATAATACAGTAATGTCGACCTGAGAAGATTGCTAATCAGCTAATTAACTCAAAACATCTGTAAAGGTTTCCTGATCCTTTAATCTCAGTCTGATTCAGTACACACAACCACAATCATGGGGAAGATGAAAGTCAATTTTGCATTTCAGTTGGAAATCAAGGTCCCAGAGTCTGGAAGAAGAATGGAGAGGCACAGAATCCAAGATGTCTTAAATACAGTGTGAAGTTTCCACAGTCAGTGATGATTTGAGGTGCCGTGTCATCTGCTGGTGTTGGTCCACTGTGTTTTCTCAAGTCGAGAGTCAATGCAGCGTCTACCAGGAGATTTTAGAGCACTTCATGCTTCCATCTGCTGACAAGCTTTATGGAGATGCTGATTTCCTCTTCCAACAGGACTCGGCACCTGCCCACAGTGTCAAAACTACTAGTAACTAGTTTGCTGACCATGGTATTACTATGCTCGATTGGCCAGCAAACTCACCTGACCTGAACCCCATATAGAATCTATGAGAGACACCAGACCCAACAATACAGACGACCTGAAGGCCGCTATCAAAGCAACCTGGGCTCATCAGTGCCACAGGCTGATTTCCTCCAGGCCATGCACATTGATGCAGTAATTCATACAAAAGGATTAAAGCCCCGACCAAGTACTGAGTGCATAAATTAACATATTTTTCAGAAGGTCGACATTTCTCGATTATAAATTATTTATTCTAATATTTTGTGATACTGGATTTTTGATTTCCGTGAGCTATAAGCTGTAATTATCAAGATTAAAACAAAAACGGCTTGAAATATTTCACTTTATGTGTATTGAATCTAAAATATATGAAAGTTCCACTTTTTAATTTAAATTACGGAAAAAAATGAACTTTTCCACAATATTAAATTTTTTTTAGATGCACCTGTAAATGTCACATCCACCCAAGACATTACAGCTCCACGCCAGCAGACGTCCCCCTCTGTAGAATCCTAACTCCGATATCACCCATCAAACACTTCCTGTTTACATACTATATAATGCCACATTCGATTAAAGGTCATAAGTCATAATTTCTGACTTCCGACTCTGAAAAACTGAAGAAAATGCACCTTCAACTCGGAATTCCTATTTGGGAACTCTCAATGGCCTCCTCAACTTTGAGTTAAGCAAGTAACGTCAAATCAACATGGCTGCACACAGCATCAGCAGTAAACAAAACAACACTTCTTACCTTTAAATGAGTTATGATGTATATAAAAGTATTTGCTTTAGATCAATCAACATACAGTACAGACATATGAGCTTGTTAAATCTAGAACACTGACTATACAATTCACTATTTTGAGAAAAATAAACATCATTCATCACAGTTAGTTGGCTAGCTTGTTGCTTTTTCTCACTTTGTAGCTCGTATGCATGGTGGTTGAAATTTACTTAATTCAGAGCTTCCACTTCACACTTCTGAAGTAAATTGAAAGCAGCATAAAGCCAGTTCAACCATTCAGTTAGTGTGAAGTCTTGCCAACTTTTAAATTCATGTAAGTCCTGAACCTTAAATTCTGTGATTGCTATTTCTGTGTTTTGACTCTTGCCTTGTCATTCTTTTCATTTGCATTTTTATTCTTTGAATTTGCCCTTTGTCTGGGCTATTCGTGAATTTCTGTGATTCTCTGGAACTGGATTCTCACGCATGTCCTGAGTCCTGTCACTTTGTTACAAAAACCAAGCGTCATTAACATCTAGCTGGCACTGTATAACCCCATTTACTTTCTGTTAGTGGTATTATGTCTGAAAACTCTGGTTTAATCAATCCCACTTGAGCATATCTCACAACTACTACCATGTGGTATTCAACACAAAAAGCCCTTATTATTCAACACGTAAAACACTTAATGAATTGGGACAGTTGTGCTGAGGGTATGGAAATCTTCAAATAGTTCATGGCAGGATGTCATTAGAACTGGAGTTAAGAACCCCTATAATTACGGTTTTTATATGACAAACAACTCAAACTTGCATATGATATATATATATATATATATATATATATATATATATATATATATATATATATATATATAAAAGTTTAAAAAATAATTCATTTATAGTAATAATGCTTTACATATATAACATATGATGGTCAAAACAAGGTAGACTATATGGCCAAAAGTGTGTGGACACCCGACCCTCACGTTCATATGTTCTTTTTGAACATCCCATTCCAGATTTAGTTCGCCTTTGCGGTAATAATAACTTCCACTCTTCTGGGAAGGCTTTCCATTAGATTTTGCAGCCACAAGAGAATTAGTGGTTGAGGTCAGGGCCTCAGGGCCTCAGTGAGGTTATCTGCACTTGCGTCCATCCTAATGTCCATTACGTTTATTACGTGACAGTATAACTACAGCATACAAAGACATTCCATGCGTCAAACTTTGTGGCAACATGTGTAACAGTTGATTTTATTATTGCTAAAATGTGGTGTACAGCTGCGTAAAATGTATGTCTCTTAGAGTCAGACATACTATCTATGCATCTTTGTTATTATATTATGGTAAATAGTCTGCATTTATATAGTGCTTTTTTTTTTTTACCTTAGTGGTTCTACAAAGCTCTTTATACTGTTTCTCATTCACCCATTGTTATATGTTCTCTATGCCCTGCTGCCTGACTGCTATTTACAATAATGTTTTGCTATTTACAATCCTCTACTCTTTTGCCTCTTCTCATACCCATGCCTTTTCTATCTCCCCACTTTCTCACCTGGCCTGGTCAGCCCAGTTGTTCTGTTATGTAAGCTTTGATAAAAGAGATTTTTGGGTTAATGTGGGATAGAATTTTCTCAAAGCAGCATTGTTGGCATTCTGCTGCAGGCCTATTCACAACCTCTTATACCCCATACCCCATACTCCCTCTTATCCAAGTCCCTTGGTTCTTCCCAGCCTCTTACTTGTTGCTTTCTAGTCTCTCTCTCTCTCGCTCTCTCTCTCTCTCACTCATTCATACATTTACATTCCTTTCTCTTTCCAATAAATTCTCTTTCCCTTGTCCTCTAGTTCACTCTTCTGCCTGCCTGTATCTCTATCTATTTTACTGTTCTTTATTTCTCCTTCTCTCTCTTTCTAATGAATCAAGTCTTACAAGACAAAGCTCCTGCAAGCCATAGTTGAGCTGTCTACAACCAGCTTTGTTAGAGACGATTTAAAACTCGAGTGGCCTCTAAAAGCTCTCTGGTGAAGCAGCCACAAAAACAAAGTTGTGAAAATGGAGTGTCAAAGCATGGGATGACATTGCGGCACTCCTGCGCTGAAGCCATGCCTAGCTCAGCTCTGTGCCAGTAAAATTCTTCCTTACACAATTGGTAAACACCTTCTCCCTATTGCAGCAAGGGCAAAATCCAACTTCGATGCTGCAACTAATGTAAAATACTAGTGAGCGCCAATATGCAGTACATCATGACTAACATGTATAACTGAACACATTTTTGTTTATATCCAGAAATCTTTGTCATTTTCTACCACAGTGCTGGTGAATTCTCAGTTGTGACTGGTCAGACGTTTTAAATCTGAAGAAATTTCTATAGCTGCATCTCTGACAGCAGTTCTGGTTGTAATACAAATGACAGCTTTATATTAAATCACAGCATGGTTGAATGCTCGAAGAAGGTGTGCATTACTTTCATGCAGCAGCACAGCGCGAACAGTAGTTCTGGCTGTAACAAACGATAGGATTATATTAATGTGCTCATTCTAATACATTATTATTTGTAGTAACAGCTCATACACAGGGACTTGTATGGCAAATGCTCCACATAATCTAAAATTAATAATAAGATTTTTACAAAAATGTTTAACAAATAAAAACACAGCATTGATGTGGAGAAGTTTTTTCTTTGGAGGGGTCTCAAGTGTCACTGCTTTGTAACATGGTGCTTGGCAAAGTTTCCCAGCATGGGAAAGTCTTTAGGACGGAGAAGTTTACATTTTCTAGTTTCTCAGTAAAACGATCAGCTGCATTTGTTTTTAGAGAAAGACAGAACAGGAGATGTTGGTAAATTAACATATCACGGACCTTTTGCAACCTTAAATCTCACTTTAAACCATTAAAATGTGAGATGTGTCGTCATTAATAAATCAGACATTGTAATCGTTGGCACACCTGAGCTTTCCTGCTCCAGGTGCACTGTATCAAGGCTGACCCTATGCTCTGACCACAGCTTCCTAAAAATCTCGGATATGTGGGGGAAAAATAATCACTGTATTGTAATGTATATGTGAAAAATAAATGTATCTATTCTATAATGGGATTCATATACAGCACACTGAGCCCACATCAACAGCAAGTGACCAATAAAACCAAATAAACTGCCTGAGGACATGGCAGTGTCACTAGCAGCCTTCCCACTGTCTCCTTTCCCTCTATAAAAGCAAAATCTAGAGAGTGAGGAGTTTTTTTTAGTGAAGCAAGAGGCACTATGTCCTACAGTGCAAGTGAAAATTAGCAACAAAGCAATGTGGTTTTGCAAAACGTTCCGGCCCTGCTGAATCCGCTGTGCTTACTATTGTTACAGGTGGCGTTGATTATGCAGGTACCGCCGACCAGGTTGTATCCACCTCTGCACTGAGTACAGCTTGTTCCAGGCCCACGGCAGCTTAGACAGTTCTCCTCACATCTGCAAAATGCAACAAGCAAACCACACGGTGAGTGTTAAAAAACAAAAATTTGTAAACAGCTCCCACTTCATCACAAATCAAAGTGAGAAACTTTAACTTCCTGTTTTTTTATGGATGAATGAAGCAAGGCAATAAACTTGGGGCACCATGATATTAATATGTATGAGGGCATCGGCTGGCCGAGGCTGGCACACTGAACCCTTCTGGCTGCTCCACTGATTCTCAGCAATCGGTATGACGCACACATTCTCACACGCTCAGATATAAAGCCAGAAAATACGGATATCATATGATGAGAATGAGCTTATGGGATTGAAAATGTCGAGTTGAATTTGGCAGCGCGGGACAGAAAGTTGGTGTGCAGAATCATTATTCAATAGCATATTTCACCCAAACCTCAAATATTTCTAGTATGTACACTAGTATCAGCCAGATAACTCTATGCAAACATCATTGCATTAAGGATTCCCATTAAACATTCTGTAGGAGATCTCAAGTTGGCCTTCGGCTGAGATTACTTGACATATTAATCAGCATGCTTGTGTAACAACAGTGACACAAAGTTAATGGGAAATTGAGATGTTTGATTAATAACTAGAACAGAGAAAAGCCATAAAACAGTGGCATAGCTAGGAAGTTATTTCAGTGCAGAGATAGGGAAATATGCTAAATAAAATCACAGCGTGATCTGTACAATTAAACTGATAAGTATGACACGCTCATGCATTTTGGGTGGATGTCAGACAGTAGTAGATATGGTGGTTTGGATTAATTGGATTAAAATAATACCAGATATAATACCACTAACATAAAGTAAAGGGGTTTATTCAGTGTCAGCTAGATTAAATTAAAATAATGTGTGAGGGGCTCCTAAGTGGCATAAAAGGAAAGTGTTCACACTATTGTCTGGAGATTACAAGTTTGAATCCTAACAATGCCACAGCCATCTGTGAGTCTAAGGTGAGAGTCTAAGGGTGCAAAATTGGTTGTGCTCTCTCCCTGTCAATCACAGTGAAACTAGCCATTTGTGGGCATTTGTGGGCTCAAGTATGTGGAAACGCACAAATAACACTTTCCTTTGAGTGTTATGCTGCCCTGTGATGCTGCATGATGCAGTTGGTTGCTTCACAAGTTTCTGAGGAAGGATGTGAAAGCCTTCACCCTGGCTGGTGGATGGAATTGATCAAGACTAAATTGGGGATGGGGGACGGGGGTTGGGATTGGGTGCAAATAAGTAAATAAATAACATGTGCAGGGGAAATGACATCTTACCTTAACATAAATCCAGATCTACTGCGAAAAACTCATGATTCTGGTTGGTTAGTCCTATTTCTCACCATATCAGTTGGTATTGGTAACCAATAAAATGTAATTAAACAAAGTAAAGGAAGTATTCATCTGGCATCATCCTATTATGAATATCATTATAGTACAATTACTGCACAAAACTATGCTATTTTTATATATATATAATGTATACTGTATAAATAGCAGCACTGATGTGTATGTTAACTACCCATGGATAGGCATTTGGAATGGTCATAAAATATTTCAGGGGCATGCCTCTAACTTAAAAATAAATACCATTTCCTATGTACAGTGGAGGAAAGAAGTATTGAACGCGTCAATTTTTTTCAGTAAATATATTTCCAATGAGGTTATTCACATGAAATTTTCACCAGACATCAATATTAACTCAAGAATTCCGCAAATATAAAGAATTCACAACATTAAAGTCCATAAATAAAATTATGTGTAATAAAGTGGAATGACACAAGAATAAAAGTATTGAACACACTAAGAAAAATCAGTTCTCCAAGGCAAGGTAAGGCAAGGAACCAGCTGAAATCTGTAAGTAGTCAGAAAGTAATTATACCCCATATCAGTGCAAATTAATATCAGCTGGGTTAGTAAATTGATGGTCTACAAAAAGGCTTTTCATTACCAAGGTGGCACACAAGAAACATCTCATGATGGGTAAAAGCAAAGAGCTCTCACAAAACCTTCCCAACCTTATTGTTGCTAAACATAGTGATGGAATCAGATACAGACATATTCCAAAACTTCTGAATCCTCCAGTAAGCACCATTGGGGCCATTATCCACAAGTGGAAGCAACATCACCCTGTCATCAACCGGCCACGCACAGGAGTTCCTCACGTTCTGACCAGGGAGTCAGAAGAATAGTCAGAAGAGTAGCCCAAGAGCCAAGGACCACCCGGAAAGAGCTCCAGAAACACTTGGAGGCAGTAGGTACAATCATCACAGAGAAAACAATAGGCTATTCACTCCACTGCTCACGCTCTCCCCGCAAGACTCCATTGCTAAAGAAAAGGCATGTCGAAGCTCATTTAAAGTTTGCTATAACCCATTTGGACAAGCCTATGAAATACCCGGATACTGTAGTCTGGTCAGACGAGAGCAAAATTGAACTTTTTGGCTGTCATACTACACGCCATGTTTGGAGAAGAAATGGCACTCCACATCACCTTAAAATACCATACCAACAGTGAAGTGTGGAGGTGAAAGCATCATGGTGTAGGACTGTTTTTCCTCACATGGTACTGGCAGACTTCATATAATTGAAGGAACGATGAATGGAGCCCTTTAGCGAAAGATTCTTGAGAAGAATCTGCTGCCATCCACCAGGATGAAGATGAGACGTGGGTGGACCTTCCAGCAGGACAACGATCTAAAGCATACAGCAAAGGAAACTCTCAATTGGTTTCAGAGGAAAAAAAAAAGGCCTTAGAATGGCCCAGTCAGTCACCTGACTTGAATCCAACTGAACAAGGTTTAAAGACAATATGTTTAGAAGAATGGGTCAAAATCACATCTGAATACTGCGGCTGATTAATTTCTTCATAGAGGAAGCGTCCTGAAGCTGTCATTACAAACAAAGGCTTCTGAGAAAATATTAAATATATTTCAGTTAGCGTGTTCAATACTTTTTTCCTGTGTTATTCCACTTTATTATACATAACTTCATTTATGGATTTTAATGTGTGGATTTCTTGAGTTAATACGAAAGTCTGGTGAAAATTTCATGTGAATAGCCTCATTGGAAATATATTTACTTAAAAAAATGTTCACGTGTTCAATACTTATTTCCCCCACTGTCAATTTTGTAAACATTTATAACAAAGCTCTGTTCTTCTAATAGAGCTCATTTACATAAAACAAACACAAACAGACACTGTGAGGGCACATGATTCAAAAAGAAGCAATTACTAGGATACACCTGACTAATAGTGTAAGTTATTTTTAACTAATCACATTTTAGCAATAAAATCATTACTAATATATATATATATATATATATATATATATATATATATATATATATATATACATACACACACACACACACACATATATATACATACATTATATATATATATATATATATATATATATATATATATATATATATATATATATATATATATATATAAATGTATGTATATATGTGGCAGATACACTAGGACAGGCCATATCATTGTTCCATGTTCCAGTGTTCCAACTTCATTTGTGGGCTCTGAACTCCAGAGAGCATTGTACTTCATATTGATCAGTGAAATAGCAGCAGGAAATAAAACCTCCCACAAAAGACTCTGGCATATACATTAACAAATGCTTTTTCCTCATGACCTTGAGGAACAGTCACACCTTTTACGATGTGTTTGTCACTCCTGCAGTGGTACATGGATTTAACTAATGCCTTTTAGACTGTACATTCTTTCTCAGGGTCAAACTTTGCTTTTATTTTTACGGCTGTCTGGTCTTCTTCTTCTTCTTTCTCTCTCTCTCACATACACACACCTTCCTACACAACCTTTTCATTCCTCCAGAAGAGAATTCATTCACCAGCCGTGACCACCTTTGAAAGCCTCTATTTGCTTTGAACATCTTTCCCAAAGTAAGAACCTCCTGATTTATAAGCCAGAGGGACAAAGTAGCTGCAGTTCTGTCTGACCCTCTAGTGACCCATTACAGACATCTAAAACGTGGTGATAGTGTTATAAATTCAAACTTTCTGCAGAAGGTGAGCAAGTGGTTTGCTAAAGCTGCTCACAAATCTCGAATTCACTATTTTTGGAGAGGAAAAAAAAAAGAAAAAGAGGTGGTACAGTGGTGCAGTAGTTAGCCTTGCACCCTCACTGCGCCTGGGTTACTGTCTATATGGGGATCCTGTGCATGTTCTCCATGTGGGTTTCCTTTAGGTTCTCTGGTTTCCTCCCACCTCCCAAAAACTGGCAATCAGGTGGATTGAGGACTCTAAATTGTCCTTAAATGTGAATGAGTGTGTGAGTGTGTGAATGTGTGTATGTCTAGTTCCCTGTGATGGATTGACGTCCCATTCAATGTACAGTATACTCCCGCCTCATGTGCAGTGTTCCTGGGATAAGCCATGGATCCACCATGACCCTTACCAGAGTAAAGCAGTTACTGAGGATGAATCAAAGACTGAACAAAATAAAATAAAAACAAACAAACAGAAACAATGATTCCACTATGCATTATGTGTGAACAAAGGCTAATAAAGTAAATGTAAAACCTACAAACATATATTTTTGTTAAAATCCTTTTCATATGCTGACATGATAGTAAACAGGCTAAGAGACATCGTGTGCAATGACTGTTGACTCATTCATAGGAAATTACCATAGGAGTTTGCAGAAGGTGACATCAGTATAGCATATTAATAAAATGCTATAAAAAATGTTATTGGCTTTCAGTTGGTTTAAAGGAAATGATCAGAGAAGAAAATGATTGTACACAAGTTTCTCCTTACTGCAAATGTAGATGATCAGTCATGGGTGATGTCCAATATCCACCCCTTTAATACTGCCTGGAGCCACAAGACTAATGTAGCTAACAAGTCATTTAAGTCCATTTCACCTGAAGCCTTTTCCATAAATACATACACAAATCTTCATAAACTTGCTACAAACAACACCATTAATCTATATAACCTTGTTTTTAGAGAAAACTGTCTCAGCCAATATTTACAAATTTAAGTTCAGTTTCTCCTATAGTGTGTCTGTGTTGTGAACAGGACCACCTCTTATTGGTTAACAAAGAAGGCTGCTCTGTGGCCGAACTGTTCATCAGAAAATTGAGGAATTTTCCTGAATTTAGTTTTTTTTATATTCCCTTTTGTCATGCATGTTCTCTTACAGGTGACACACACCTATACCCTGTATCAGGCTACCACTAGGACACTACTGCTCAGAGACCCTACTTGTGTTTGGTTTGGTCCTTTATGTTCTATTATTAATTTCCCATGTCTGTGGACACATATAAACAACCAGGATAAAACAATAGCTAAAAAATGGGAAGGTAGTGGTGTTACTATCCCTCTCAGCCTGTGTCATAGTTCCCAGTGTGGCAACTGCTGCTTGTGTGTCATGTTTTGTTCATCGTTCGTCATGTGCTTTTGTTATTGTTTTGTTTTCATTTTTACTTCCCCTCCTATTTCAGTGGTTTTCATTTTTGCCTATTTCTTGTTGTTAGTTTTATATATATATTTTATTTATATTTCGTTTTCATGTTCTTGGTTATTGTATGATCTTGTTTTCTATTTCTCGCCTTCTTAGTTACCTTTGTGTGTATTTTGCCTGTATTCCAGTTCTTCATTAAATTATGCATATTATCTATGTCTTTGCGTATTTTTATCCAGGTACTTCCTTGTTTTGAGTAATTACAGGTGTGGAAAAATCATAAAAAGAAAAGTAAAGCTTTGCTTGCAGACTTATCAGTTCCAAATCAACTACTGGTGATTGTTATGGTGGGACGAGCAGCGCTGAGCAGGTACTCTATGGCATAGCCTAATTAAAGATGCTAAATAAAGCCTTTGTTTACAACTGGTCTGTATTTCTCAGAAAATATTCTAATCTACATAAAGGGCCGGTGAGAAATGACTAGCTAATGAAATTAGTCCTGCACCAGTCCTTTGATAATACAGGGCTGTATTCAGAGTCATCAACTTAAGTCCAACAGTTAAATCAATATTTATGCAGGCAAAGTTATGCATATTCAGAGACAGGTTTAGCACCTGTTTAAGTCAGCACTCTGGGTGTGCCATTCAGATTATGCAAATTACCTGAATGCCTCAGAGGTTGCCAGAGTAGAACGTTTTTCAATAGCATCTAGACCCCCACCTTTAAACACAAGCACTTGCCTTTAAACCCCCAGAAAATCAGGCACAGATTGCTATCAAACGTAATACAATGTAACATAAATGCAAGAGAGAATTTAAAAATGAAAAATTTAAAAAGACTAATATGATTATGATGAATGAGAAGATGGCAATCATTGAAATAAACCTCTAATAGGAGTATAGTAGTATATTGATAATACAGTATTTTGATACATAAATAGTTGTATTTGCACAATTATCAGCACATCCTATAATCATTTTATTGTTTTATATTGTATGCCAACAGTTAATTGTGCTCACAACATAATGGAGCAATGGGATACTAAATCGAGGTCATAAAAAATATATTACAATTGATCATACTGTCTTACACAAACTCTCCATTGTGGTTTAACACTACTAGGAAACTGGCAGATATTTATGTTAAAATGTTGGATGAAATAGACTTCCATTACTTCATAGCTCCAGTGCAAAGCAAAGGAAGCAAAACCGGACTTGTCTCGGCTTACTGACTACACTGCAAATAAAACGTGTACAAATCATTTCTCAAACCATTCTTTCAAAAGCCCTGAATTAATAATAAAAATTAAACATCGCTCCAGCAGTTTAAAACATGGTGCTCAATAATTGAGTAGTCCTTAAAAATGGAAGATGAAACACACTGACATAATTATGCTGCAAAGCAAAAAAAGGCAGCTTGACTGGGAATCAAATACTCAATCTAGCAATAATGGTGTGTTTCCATTATCTCAACAGAATCCTAACCAATAGTCTCACTCCTGATGACCGTTCGAGGTAAAATAATACCCAATTAGAAAACAAATTATAAACTGCCATATCTTAAAAATTTTTTTAAAAATAAACAAGACTGACTTGCGGCACATCTTCTGTGAGAATCCTATGCTGTCACCCTCGTAGTGCCCAGGGCTGCATTTCCGCACACACCGCCATTCCTCCTGCAGGAAGTCGCGGGAGCAGTTTAGACACTCCTCCATGCCCGGCCCTATGTAGAAGAATACACAGGAGGGATCAGTGATCTTATGATAACAACACTGATCTCATGATTCTTTGCGTCTTTATTATGTCTTCAGTGAAAATATGATGGAGAACATCATTCAGAGGTCGTCAAGCTTAGGGCTAAATTAGACAGTGGCTTTATTTCTCAGGAAGAAAAATTCCTTAAAGCCCTTTAATCACAAGAGTAAAACCTCTTTCCAAATTACACATAGTCTCCAACACACACACACATCCAATATACAGCCTCACACACTGTGCACTTCTAGCCAGTGATGTGAGAAAGAGCTTCAACTGAACTAATTAAGCTGTACAGTCAGAACATCATCTCAAGGGAACACACACACACACACACACACACACACACACCACTCAGTTGGTTTAATCTATTGCTATATATTCCCCTCACTGCTCCAGGTCTATCACATCAGCCATGTGTAATACATGCACTCATAAGGAAAAATGCCTCATATCTGTCTGTCTCACGAGCCCATGAGAGTGTAATGATTTAAATTGGCGTCTATGTGTCACAGCCAAATATAATAATGCTCTTTGTTTGAGATCAGCCTTTCGTAATGACTTCATCATTATCATAGAAACTCCTTTTTACTGCAGTGGTGAGGAGCATTTCAGTAGATGTCCTTGGGTTGGGAATTTGGGCCTGTGCTACATATTTATAATACTAACAACTCTTTCTAATCTAAAAAAAAATCCAATCTATTCTGTAGCACCTCAAGTCACGGCATCCATATCTATTCATTATGTGGCATATTTTCATCAAATCATTTCTTTACATAAATAAATGTGATTTATTCTAAATCGACTCTCCGCCACATGTACCAGCCAAATACAGAAAGCTCAGTTGCCATGCAACAAAGGCAAGGCAGGATACCCTTTGCTAACAAGCTCACTAACAACTTAGTTAATCTGCATGTCTGCAAAGTAAGACTGCCCCTTCTCTACATGCAGAGCAGTGTTTGGCAGATGTTGATCGCACAATTTGTGAAACTGTTTCTCACCCTAGACATTACGATGACACTTTGTATATCATTAGGCTTGTGCTGTGCAGCCAATTCTGGCCAATTACCAGGCCTAATATAACACATATTACTTCAGATGGCTGTTCATTACAGATGAACAAACATTTGGAAACTCCATCAGCATCACCAAGCAGGTGCAAGACAAGTCTACATACTTTTTGTGCAATTCTCTGGTACACAATATGAGTATACTATACTGTTGGCTTCTTTACAACTGGAAGTTACTGGCCAGCAATCAAACTCACATGGTACTTAACGTCCATGCATTAATTTCTCTCCCCCTGACCCCGAGGGCTTTCATGTCACCACCATGGGACAAAATATTCTTATGGAACATAAGTATAAGTATAAACCATGGGACAAAATATACATAGGCAATCATCAATATCTGGCTTTGGCGCAGCGCCAAAACATCAATTACAGTATATGTGAGAAACACTGCATATGGTTAAAATCTTATCAGGATACAATCCAGATACAAAGATGCATGAAATAACCATAAATGTGGTGTGTGGGAAGAGTCTTGAAAACGGGTTTAAAACACTACAATGTCTAAAATGCTTTTAAAATTCTGTACAACATTTTAGTCAATTGACAGCTGAGACAATTTTAAAGATTCTACGCAAAATTTCAACATCTAATCAGTTGCTTCCAGTAACAGTTAGTAATTACTATAATAAATACTGACAATAACCACAATCTCTCAGAAATGTGTACTGTGACATCATTTGTCATAATATTTATTGATTTATAGTGCTTTATACCACAGCATGGCTGAATTCTCGAATCTGATTTGTCAGAAGGTGTGGATTAATAAACTGTCCAGCAAGCCTCGGAGGAACAAGCCAGTTCCAGCTGTGACATGAACAATACGATAATATGAATGCACTAATTCAAATACGTAGTAACAGTTCGTATGTGGATACGGTACATAATGTAAGACTAATAATAAATGAATTTTTAAAAAGTCTGTTATTTAACAAAGAAAAATATATAATCATTGATATGGTGACGTTTTTGTTAGGAGACCTTCATTTAATATTTATGGAACAATCATGGTGCTGTATAATAGTTTATGCTTTCCAGTTTCACTGTAACAGAACTAGCTGTGGTTTCTGAGAGAGAGAGAGAGAGAGAGAGAGAGAGAGAGAAAGATAAGGAGATGCTGATGGAAAAATTGTTTAACACGGCTGTAACTTAAGTGATAATTTGTCTTACAGATGTTCCACAACGTTAAATGTTAAGTAATCAATAAATCGTGTGAAATGTCATATATTAACAAATGAAACATTATAATCATTATAATGGCAAATCACTGTGATATAAGTGGAATAGAACACTCCAGACCATGTGGTAATAATAATAATATATAAAATAATAATATTATCCATCCATCCATTTTCTATACCGCTTATCCTTACCGGGTCGCAGGGAACCTGGAGCCTATCCCAGGGAGCATAGGGCACAAGGCGGGGGACACCCTGGATGGGGTGCCAATACATTACAGGGAACAATCACACACACATACCCATTCATACACTATGGACACTTTTGGACATGCCAATGAGCCTACCATGCATGTCTTTGGACTGGGGGAGGAAATCGGAGTACCTGGAGGAAACCCCCGCAGCACGGGGAGAACATGCAAACTCCGCACACACAGGGCTGTGATGGAGGTTAAGGGTCTTAATCAAGGAGGGGTGCCAAAATTGTAGTTTTGTCTAAAAAACTTAATAACTTCAAATAAAGTTGAGCTTTCTCTCATATTTTCAGTGAGATTTCACCAATAAAGCTATATAATATAAATAAATACAATTATATTTTTCAGAACTTTTTTTTTTACCCATCTTTACCAATAATTCTGGAGCTGACTGTATTTTCATTTTTACTCCCTTCCTGTTAGAGAGCAGTGGGAGACCTGTGGTGTCCTCTTGGTATCCCCTGGGCAAACTCTGCAGAGGTTCTTTGCCTACATGTCATGCATTAAAATCATGTAATGCACACCTAGCCATGAATAGAATAAAACAAAACCTGTGCAGGTGGAGCAGGAGACATGGCAGGGGCTGCACTTCATCTCCTCCAAGTTAAAGAAGGTTCCATGTGTGCACTCAGGGACACAGGTCATTCCTGCTAAACTACAGGAAAAACAAAGGAGAAGTCATTTTTATAACATCTACATAGGAGACAGAGAGATGAAGACAGAAGAGGGCTTTCAAGTTGGGTTGTCACTGTTTTAGGTAATTTAAGTGTCCATTGCCTGCTGCTCTTTGAGTGGTTTAAACTTTAGCAACAAGATTGCAGCATTCTGATGGGGAGCCAAGGTTATGGGGGTTAGTGGTTGAAAATGAGAAGGTAAACATGCTTTCATGTTCTTCTCATTCTCTGAAGCTCAGCATGAAGAGCCTGGGATCTAAAACTCAAAGATTTCCAAAAGCCTCCAG
Source organism: Ictalurus furcatus (assembly GCF_023375685.1). Lineage (NCBI taxonomy): Eukaryota > Metazoa > Chordata > Actinopteri > Siluriformes > Ictaluridae > Ictalurus > Ictalurus furcatus. The sequence goes on from NC_071264.1 coordinate 22,257,467, forward strand.
AAACTACTTCAACGGTGCAAACTAGAACTTTTGAATGAGGCAGATAAAGTGCTATAGGGTCCCCACCAGCTCATGACTCGAAGCATGTGAAGGTTTGCTCTGAATAAGAGAAATAAAGAAAGGATTTTTTTTTTAAAGTATAAAGCTGCAGGAAGTGTAAACCACAGAACAGACAGCACATACTGTATAAAGATGGCCAGATGTACCCTAGACAGTAAACTAACACAGACTGCTCTTTACCTCAATGTAACCTATTCATGCTTAGACTGGAACTTTTAAATTTCCTTTACTGCAGCTGTTCTCAGAGTTCCAATGAGCACAAATCTGATCAAAATCAAAATCAGTCAAACCATGTGGCTACAATCTTTGCTCCAAAAAGCCTATTTTATCAATTTTATAAATTTAATTCACATATATATTTTGGACCAAAGACTAAAAAAATACAATAAAATTAAAAAAAGTAGAAAAAAGCTCTTGCAGAAAAAGAAGGACATGTAGAATCTGGCTGCAGTAATATAAAGGTAATTTGTGTAAATATGTGTGCTTTTAAGGAATGAAATCAAAGTTGATTCAAGTTAAACGTATAAAACATCAAGCCATATAAAGCAGTATCGAATGTTCTATGTTTCCTTTTACTGGTCAGGGTTGCGGTGGTACCAGGAGGGTTCATCCAGACTTTATCCCCAGCCACAGATCACCAGATGTTCATAAGCTAGCTGTGAGACAAAATCTCTGCAGTGGGTCCTGGGAATGCACCAGGGTGTCCTTGCCTGATACAGCTCTACCTGGAGCCTCCGGGGGACATCCTTGTAAGGTGCCTAAAACACCTTAACTCGATTCAGAGGAGCAATGGCTTTACTCTGAGGCTCTCTCAGGTTGCAAAGCTCATTATCTTATAACAAAGAGTAGGCCCAGTAACCCTGCGGAGGAACCGCCACTTGTACTTTCCACCTTATTCTTTCAGTCACTACCCACAGAGGAGGAAAAGGATGTAAAATGACCCATAAACAGAGAGCTAGTTCAAAGAAAATGGTTTCATAACCACTAATCCAATTCAGAATTATAATGGGTAGTCCAGAGACTGTCCTGGGCACAGATCCCCCTAACTTAGTCTCATTGCCATATGATCACAACCAGGCTGTCTGGTAAAAAAAAAACTATATATACATTTAAAAGAACTTAAGCTCAAGACATCACCAATAGCTGAATAATGATTTTCAAACGACATTTTCAACAGCGTATTTTTACCTTAATTTGTCTTACCTAAAGCCTGTTTTGCATGCCGTACATCTGTCAGAATCCTGAAGGCACTTCATACAGTTCTCGTGACAGCTCAGACAATGTCTCTGAACTGGAGGGTTGCAACGGGACAGTCAGAAAGACATAAAAAAGAGGAAAAAAAACAGCTAAAGTGAGACAAATAGAAAGTGAGAGACAGAAGGGGAGAGAAAAGGGGTGGAAATTCAGCCTTTTCACATCATCTTGCATTTCACACTGTAGATTAAACACATGGGAATCTGGATACAATATAGTTTACCGGAAGTGCAAATTAAAACCGTTCAAGCAATCTCTGAAAACTCACTTCAGCAGCATCTGCCTGTTCTATGTGTCTATGTGTGTGTGTGTGCTGAGACTAACCTGTCCAAATACTGATAATGCAAGTCAGGCTATTCTCTGCCTCTTTGCGTCAGAGCTCACGATTGCCAAGATGTCCTGTCAACATGCTGATTTGTAGTGACATGAAGGCCACCTCCATCACAAGTGTTTAATCAAAATGGCGCGGAACAATCCAAAAGGCTCCAGATGTCTATTTCAGTGTGTATGTGTGCGTGTGTGTGTGTGAGAAAGAGTGTTTGCTATTTGTGCAAGTGTGCAAAGTGCTTATTCACTCAATATCCAGAGCCAGTTCAGTTCAGCTCAATTTGACACAGATGGTGTGCATTTGATGCGGCAGCATTTGATGGATTAAGAATCAGATAATAAATATCAGTCTTGGGGCTTAAATCTGTGCACCAGTGTTACAAGCTCTCCTTGGAGATGCATTTGTTGAAGAGAAATCCTGGAAAAGAAAAACTTGCACCTCACCATACTGACATATTGAGAGACATGTTGTGCTTTCCAGGTATCCTGTTTCTTTTATCATTTGTCTCTTCAGAACAAAGACAGATATCACAAAGGCAATGCCAGAGCTCAGTTTGTTTCTAATTAGGGAGACGATGAAATACTTATACAGCAGTGGAGATGCATTGTACATTTACTAGCTATGAAGACACCGTGGTCTGGACCTCAGTAGTTTCTGATGGTTTTTTTTTCTTCTGTCATGTCTCCAGTAACGTTGGCTGATATACCCCATATCAGCTGTGTGGTACATGGCCTTTTCACTATATGCTTTTTCAGTAATCACTGAGGAGAAACAAGAAAGAAAAGGAGAACGAACACATGCATAGAGAAAGTGTCACACATTCCCAGTTTCCCACCCTCACCCTCATCATTGAAGTATCCAGTGGGGCAGTTCTCTACACACGAGCTCTCCTCTGTGTAGAAGAACAATCCTCTCCTGCAGGAGAGGCACTCATTTGATCCTCGGCCAACACACTTCTCACAACCTCGGTGACAACGCCTGCACCTTCGCACCTGAGCGTCCTCAAAGTAACCCAGCGGGCAGTGGCTAACACACCTCCTTTAGAGAGGAGAGAAGTATTTTGTGAACACCAATATGTAGCAAAATAATCCTATAATATACACTCACCATCCACTTTTTTAGGAACACCTGCACATTCATGCAATTGTCTAATAAAGCATGTGGCAGCAGCGGAATGCATAAAATCATGCAGATAACACACGGTGCCAGACAGGTTGGTTTAAATATTTCAACAACTGCTGATCTCTCCATTCTAATGTTTCTGAAGCTAACCTAGCAATATATACAGTATCTCACAAAAGTGAGTACACCCCTCACATTTTTGTAAATATTTGATTATATCTTTTTATGTGACAACACTGAAGAAATGACACTTTGCTACAATGTAAAGTAGTGAGTGTACAGCTTGTGTAACAGTGTAAATTTGCTGACCCCTCAAAATAACTCAACACACAGCCATTAATGTCTAAACCGCTAGCAACAAAAGTGAGTACACCCCTAAGTGAAAATGTCCAAATTGGGCCCAATTAGCCATTTTCCCTCCCTGGTGTCATGTGACTTGTTAGTGTTATGAGGTCTCAGGTGTGAATGGGGAGCAGGTGTGTTAAATTTGGTGTCATCGTTCTCACACTCCCTCATATTGGTCACTGGAAGTTCAACATGGCACCTCATGGCAAAGAACTCTCTGAGGATCTGAAAAAAAGAACTGCTGCTCTACATAAAGATGGCCTCAGTTATAAGAAGATTGCCAAGACCCTGACACTGAGCTGCAGCACGGTGGCCAAGACCATACAGCGGTTTAACAGGACAGGTTCCACTCAGAACAGGCCTCGCCATGGTCGACCAAAGAAGTTGAGTGCATGTGCTCAGCATCATATCCAGAGGTTGTGTTTGGGAAATAGACGTATGTGTGCTGCCAGCATTGCTGCAGAGGTTGAAGGGGTGGGGGGTCAGCCTGTCAGTGCTCAGACCATACGCTGCACACTGCATCAAATTGGTCTGCATGGCGTTCGTCCCGGAAGGAAGCCTCTTCTAAAGATGATGCAGAAGAAAGCCCGCAAATAGTTTGCTGAAGACAAGCAGACTAAGGACATGGATTACCGGAACCATGTCCTGTGGTCTGATGAGACCAAGATAGTTTGGATATTTGGATTTGGATACATTCAGATGGTGTCAAGCATGTGTGGCAGCAACCAGGTGAGCAGTACAAAGACAAGTGTGTCTTGCCTACAGTCAAGCATGGTGGTGGGAGTGTCATGGTCTGGGGCTGCATGAGTGCTGCCAGCACTGGGGAACTACAGTTCATTGAGGGAACCATGAATGCCCCTCCCTTCGGAGACTGGGCCGCAGAGCAGTATTCCAGCATGATAATGACCCCAAACACACCTCCAAGACGACCACTGCCTTGCTAAAGAAGCTGAGGGTGAAGGTGATGGACTGGCCAAGCATGTCTCCAGACCTAAACCCTATTGAGCATCTGTGGGGCATCCTCAAATGGAAGGTGGAGGAGCACAAGGTCTCTAACATCCACCAGCTCCGTGATGTCGTCATGGAGGAGTGGAAGAGGACTCCAGTGGCAACCTGTGAAGCTCTGGTGAAATCCATGCCCAAGAGGGTTAAGGCAGTGCTGGAAAATAATGGTGGCCACACAAAATATTGACACTTTGGGCCCAATTTGGACATTTCACTTAGGAGTGTACTCACTTTTGTTGCCAGCGGTTTAGACATTAATGGCTGTGTGTTGAGTTATTTTGAGGGGACAGCAAATTTACACTGTTATACAAGCTGTACACTCACTACTTTACATTGTAGCAAAGTGTCATTTATTCAGTCTTGTCACATGAAAAGATATAATCAAATACTTACAAAAATGTGAGGGGTGTACTCACTTTTGTGAGATACTGTATATATAATAAACCTAGCCATATAAAAGAAACAGAAAGTACTGGAAGAGCAGTGAAATACTAGAATGCTTATTAAAGCTGGAAACACAAGGTCGTCTGATGAAAAACAAAAAGCGGCTTCTCTACGGATTTTAAGTTTGACTGTGGGAATAATGGGAATAAAGCATTCAATAAATGCTCTCTCTGTGGTCTTAAATCATGACTGCCAAGAAACTCCATTAAGCGGTTTAAAAACCAACAGATTTATTTAAACAAGAAGTCAATACTTTTTCTATCAAATAATGTAGATCTAAAATCCTCCCTGTGAGAAAAAAAAACCCACAAAGGCGTGAATCGAACTCTGACGATTGTGAAGGTTAGCATAAGTCTAACTCTCACCATGTGCCTGAGAGGGAAATGATTAATCATCAGAGCTGTATCTATCAATTATTTTGGTTTATGAATATTTTGCCCAAAGTTTTTGATATTCTATAAGGAATAGAAGAGCTGAAATTTTACTTAGTAGATGACATTACTGTGGCTTTCTAAAATTTTCTATTAGAATGAAAAGTTCTTTTTACACTTGACTTACAGCAAGTTTTCTCAGTGAATCTATAGTGAGTCAATAGTACATCGCTCAAATGAAGTAATTATATGTGTTTTACCTCCCAGTCTTCAGGCTGCCCAGGCTGAAGTGGATGCAGTTTAAGCAGTGGTCAGCATCAGGGCTATCACAGCCCTGATCACCACACTCATGATGGCAAGGCCCTGAAGGCATCAACACAGAAAAGAGCTTCACTCTTGTCCATTAGCAGCAAAAAATGTATGGCTATTAAACCAATTTAGATGTACTGCTTGTGGTAGCATCTATATAGACTTGACATTGCAAACTGACATCACCTGTAGCTTTGTAAATGCAAATGATGTATTCTGTATTCACCAAAATCTAACACTTTTGCAATTATCAGATTACCTGTAAATATACTCACTGATGTAAGTAGCATCTCCTTTCTCAAACACAAATGTTAACTGTTGTAGGATCAGTGGAAAATAATGTTCTCATATAATAATCTAAGCAGGGGTTTTGATTTATAATTAACTGGATGAAAAATGATCAATCAAATACTGTATTACGCTTAAAGCAAAATATCCAAAACAGACCAGATCAGACTTAATATGATTCATAATAACTACTTTCAGAGAGTTTCTGCCATCATTGGAGAGAATATGGGAGAATTATTAATCACAAGGAACATTACTTGTACCAGTGTACTCCTCCTCTTCCTCGTCTTCATGTTGGAGGGCTGTGCTGAGTGAAGGCTCTGGACTTTTAACACTGGGAATCTCCAGCATTCGAGCACGAGAGTGTTGAGAACCGTGAGACTGGTAGGGGTGCTCGGATGTGCCATAGAGAATCAGTGTCCACTCCTTTAGCTTACCTGAGAAAGCCACCAAGAGAGACAGAGATAGAGACATAGCAAGGAGGATGGGGTTCAGGAGAAAAGATAAAGGAAAAAGATAGTCATGATATAGGCTAGTGTCCAAACTACACCCTGTGGGCAATTTCTGTTTGGGCAACAGCCTGTAAGCCGCTACAGAATAAAATAAGCGTTAGTCCGCTATAACAAAAGAACCTTTATTTATTTTCTATTCAAGTCTTCAGCCGGTGCTTAAATCTCCTCTTTTATTAATCTACTATATGTGCTTTAGATAGGGATGCAAACTCATCAGGGGTGAAAAAGGTGACAAAGAACCGAGACACCCCACACACTGCTCTACTGAGTGCGCTACAGGAATGCTAGCTCAATCGGTAGACAATGTAAGGTAATAATATAGAGGAAATAATGTAAGAAAGTAATGTAGTGGGACATCAGTTCAGGGTACTTTAAAGAAAAACTGTCATTCTCATGATTTCATTGACCATGTGACCCTGTCCAAAGACTGTCCTCGTAGACACCCCCCACACCCCCCCAACCCCCCCTTTCAAAAACTCATCTAGACAAATCAGATCTAGACGCATCAGAATAATGACCTATTTTGGATCCAAAATGGCGAATTTTGCCGAAAGGTGACAAGTTTGCATCCCTGTTTAGTTAATGTCACTGCAAAAGTCCCCGGTGTGAAAAGTATGGACACCCCTGATAAGGGAAAATCAAAAACACACCAAATGCCTTCAGCTTCAGCACATGAAATTTGATAGATCATCAGACACAGAAAGATGACAGTGACATGCAACTTAACAGACTGATAAAAGGATGGATCTGTGAGCAGACAAGGAATAAATATAAATGAAAATCTTATGTGTTTTCCAAGCCAAGATGGATGTATTGATGGACCTTCCAACCCTGAAGAGGAGTAATACATAGTTTCTAGTGGGGGCAAGGGGTTGGGTGTATGAAAAGAATTTTTCAGTATAGTCATCACTTGCATAAGGTTGAAGCTTGACTGCACATATACACAGGGATTTACAGTAATCACAGAGCACTTTTGGTGGGTGGGGCTCTGGTGGTAGCTGTAAATCCTGTATATACTCACACTCCAGTTTCTACTGCTTCTATTACCTTCTAATTATCATTACCATTAAAATTATTTGCGAAATGTTAGATCTTACTCTTCTTTTTATGTCTATTTTTATTTCTCTTTTGGCCAAAAAAGTGCCATTTTTGATTATTTTCAGGCAAATGTTTTGATAGAATCACTAATAAATATAGGTAAGTGATGTTAACTACACTCAGCAAAAAAAAAAGTCCTCTCACATTCAACTGCTTTTATTTTCAGAAAGTTTTTACATGTGTGAACATGTGTAAATATTTGTAACATTCAACAACTGAGACATAAGCTGAAGAAGTTTCACAGATATTTGATGAACAGAAATGGAATAATGAGTCCCAAAGGGGGGGGGGGGTCAATATTAAAAGTAACAGTCAGTATGTGGTGTCCTCCAGCTGCTTTAAGTACTACAGTGCATCTCATCCTTATGGACTGCTCCAGATTTGTCAGTTCTTGAGGTGAGATGTTACTCCACTCTTCCACCAAGGCATTTACAAGTTCTCCATCACGTCTGGGGGGGGATGGGGTTACATGTAATTTTCCACTGGAAGGACGATCAGCTGTCCTTCCTGTCTCCCTGTAGCACTGTTTTAGGCATCTTACATTACAGACATTGCAGTTTATTGCTCTGGCCACATCTTCAGTCCTCATGCCTTCCTGCAGCAGGTCTATGGCATGTTCACACAGGTGAGCAGGAACCCTAGACATCTTTCTTCTGGTGTTTTTCAGAGTCAGTAGAAAGGTCTGTTTAGTGTCCAAGTTACTGTAACTGTGACCTTAATCGCCTACCGCCTGTAAACTGTTCATGTCTTAAGGACTGTTCCACAGGTGCATGTGTAATAATTGTTTATGGTTCACTGAACAAGCATGAAAAACATTGTTTAAACCCTTTCCAACTAAGATCCGTAAAGCTTATTTTGATTTTACAAAATTATCTTTAAAATACAGTCTCCTGAAAAAAGGGACATTTCTTTTTTTGCTGAGTATATCTACTTGTTTAATGTTATGTAGGTTGAACATATATTTATACATTCTATTTCACATTTACCTTGAAGAAAGCAAGGGTCAGTGCATCAGTGCATCTTTCAAACAGGAAAATTGAGACCAGATGAGAGATTACACATAATGTGAGATGAAATGAAAGGGGCTTCTATGGTGTCAGTTAATATCAAAGAGTTTAAAACAATAGTTTAAAAGTTTGCAGATCTGCCCAGACCCTTCAGCGATTCTTGTCTTCATTGCTTGATCTGAATGTTTTAAAAGCAGTGTATCACAGACACTGAAAGACTGTGGCAGGAAAAGTACTCAGACACAGTTGCTTAAGAGTCACTCAGGAAAACATTTTCTATCATAACGCTGGTTAAATGAAGAGATTTGGTCTCTCATTTCCAGAAAAACACACAGAAACACATATCTCAACAGTTTCTCAAAACCTAGGATAGAGCTGTAATCTTTATAGTCCTTACCTAGAACCTCGAGGTTGCTGCGGAGCTGTGAGGGTGAGTCAGATATCTCCAGGGTCCATGTGCCTTCCGCCCGCTCTCCCCAGCAGTGCACCGTCATGAACTCCCAGTTCCTGAAGCCCTCATTAGAGTTATCAAACAACCTGCAACACAGCCGGAGAGGGATCCGAAAATAGAAGGAAACAGGTTATTGAAGAAAAAACAATGTGGATTTATGTTTTTCTTTGCTGGAAGCTGTTCCCTTGACTAATAATCATAGATATCAGCACTGAGACCAATAATGTATTCTAACAAAACCAGAGAACAAAGAAAAAGCAAATCACAACATTTTTGTACCTGTTGATATTACAACCTCTAAAAGATTTCACTCAGAAAGACCTGATGAGGTGCTTCTGCTCTGTTCACTCTGTTTAATTAGTCATTTCAGCTGACTATGAAGCTGTCACTGTGCATTAAGTGCCAGATGAACTGCTCATACTGTAGCTGATGTCAGCTGTGTAGCTGAATTCTTTTATTGTCATGAACCATTTTCCAAAATGCACTGCACGTGTTTCCGTACATGGCAACAACAATATCACCAACAGAATGACTCAAAGAAAGAGCAGACAGAAGGCAGGTAGGCTAGAATGGTTAGGCTCTAACCAATATCATATGTTCCTATTTTTATTTCATGTCTACATGTCTAATTGTATAGAATCTGAATTTATAAAATTGTTTTTTAAAAAAAACAACTTTTACAGTTTAAAAAGTTCAATTACATTTTAGAAAACTTAATTGCTTTCAATCAGAGTTTGTAACTGTTATAAAAAAATATCCTCAATGTCTTAGAAGAACATACTGTGACATAATTTATCACATTATTGATTTTATATTATGATATTTCCCGACCCTAATCATAGGCTTTGGTCGCATTCAATAAGCAATTGTGAACAAGATTTTAAAAACTGTACAGTGTATACCAGGTTTAAGAATGATGTTAGGACTGGATAAAAATTGTGTGTTAGATGAACATGTCTGTGTGACATACTGCTTCACCTCATAGGCGTAACTTTTACTGGGGACACTAGGGATGCGGTTTGAAAGTGTAGCCTGTTAAAAATAGTTTACATAATAGCTTGTGACAGAAACAGATCCAAATGTTTCTACAAAATATTTCCAAAATGCATACTGTTTCTCAGCATGCTGCATGTAATAAAATAATATTCCTCACGTCTAGACGTCTATAAATGTCCAGGCCACAAATGCGTTTCTAGCAGGTTTCCTTTGGCGCAAACCCAGAAGTTTGCATCACACATGGTGATATGATCACACTACTGAATCATTTATTTATTTATGAAAAACAACAATCAGTGAAACACTCTGCTGGTTTTAGTCATCATTATACTGTAATCGAATTGAACCCTTTCTAGCAGTACACTGGCATGTACATCACCATATCAGAAATTTTCAATCAGTATGAAAAAATGAATTATTTTATTGCCGCAGGCCTGTTATAGTATCAGGATAGTGTTGGGTTTCTGTGTGTAGAGTATTGTGTGACTGTGTTTAGCTGCTGGTGAGTTAGGCGATGGGAAATGGGAGGGGTGTGAACCCCCTGCTGGACAAACAATTCACACCTCTCCACAATAACCTTGGTACAGAGATAAAACAGAAAGCACAACGAAATATTTTTTGATAGTAAAACACTATACCCTAAACTGTATACTGTAAAAGACTGCCACAATTATAACATTATTATTATTGTTATATCCCCACCAATTATAAAAGATTAAAGCCCTGAGTGTCTACTTTCATATGAGCCATTAACCATGACTGTGGAGTGTGACATCAACAATAAATTCAATGCTGAACACGGGCACTCCATTTTTTGGCTATAATGAGATTATGCTCTTGGTTTACTTTCACTTTTCCTTGCGATGAAAACCATTACAATTCAATTCTTCCAAAACGTCTATCCTTCTTGATTAAGCATTTTTAAAAAAACTGCCGTGTATTTATTCAAAGGCTCGTTAAAATGAAAGTTCATCTGTGAGAAGCTTCAGTGCAATTGGTCTGGTTTCTAACTGATCAGGTTGGGTTTTTTTGTTTGTTTGTTTGTTTGTTTACTTAGTCATCATTCCTGTACTTTTAACCAGCACTTTTCAAAATAGTTTTTTGTGCTTCACCTCCAAATTTAGAATGGTAGATAGTGCATCTAAACATACAAATGAGCTTGCGCTAACTGCTTTGCCCAGTTTCATGCATTGTTAGCACATCAGCATTTCTGATTGAAGCACTCACAGAATCTGTCCCTGAAAAAAGAGGTGAAAGCACTCAGAACAAAAGTAACTTGTTTCCAGCAAGCTCCATTCAGTGAGCTGCCAATAGCCAAAAATAACTCTGTTTTGTACTCAGACTGTCATACTGCTGTGCAAAACTAACACTAATGCACTTTACTAATGTACACAAATCATTAGTTTTCACCCTCTGCATCTGTTCAGCATGCTGGATCTTAAACAAACTTCAGGTGTTATCTCCTCAAACAAAATATACAGCAGATGAAATTCAAAGACTCGTGGTGTTTCTGGGGTTGTAATGAACTTAGATCAAAGAAAACTATGTCTGTTTTTACACAGGGCCTAATTAGTAGTTTGAAAAAGGTCTACAGTTTCTAAAGCTGGCGCTCCAGGCTGCTCACAAATGAGCTGTACACAAATCTCTCTTATTTTGACTTTGTATTCTCAGCTCTCTCTCTCTCTCTCACACACACACACACACACACACACACAAACTACACGTGCTATTAAGGGATACTCTTTCTCTACAGGTCACTAGGACACTGTGAGTTTACATTTTTCGTAGCAATCATTTTAAATAAGCAGAAATTAACATCTACAAAGGAATAACACATGCAATAAGTGATATGAGCTCGAACATACAGGAACACATTGCATACTTTTTGGTTCTGTTTTTTTTTTTTTTAAATTATGTGCTGCATTTTTTCTACAAAACATTGCTTTCAACAAGGTTGAAGATGCTTGTAGGCAGTGCTGGATGTAACGCCTTTTTCTGATAGCAGTAATGTAATGTATTACATTTTAAATTTATGTAATCTGATTACAGTTACTGATGTCAATAAAATAAAAAATAAAAAATCATTTGCGTGACAAATTTATTGTTAAAAAAACAATACTAAGTAAAATGCATTTTAAAATAAATCACGTTTTGCACCGAAGATTTGTTCTTTAGCCTCGAATAATTCTCCACTTGGAGCGGTTTGTCACTGCATAACTGAGCGTCAGTAAAAGAAGACGGCCTGTAATTTTATATCTTCAGTGAGTGGAGGCGAGACCAATCAGACAAGGTTTACAGGAAATTACGTAGAAACACTCGTGTCTAATTGGCTGACAGTCTCCCAATTCTGCCAAATGCTAGCTCACACGGTCAGTTTGAGGACAATGGATATATGCCAATTTTTTTTTTAAACCAGTAAATGGGTTGAACCTGAAACAGTAACATCCTCTGATGCTGAGCAGGAAAACAAGGTGTGTAAATGTCTATATGAGTTCCAGTTTACGTGAACATGATATGAGCAGAGCATAAGGAAAGATAATGTACTCTGCATGGCTCTGTAGCAGCTAAACGCATACAGTGATAGTTTAGTTGTCCCTCCTCTTGGCTAGCAACACCAAACTAGCCTAGTTAGAAAATGTTTTATATTTTATCTGTCTGGTAGTCCTACAAACAGTGACAACACCTGAGGCAGGTTTTATGACAAATCCAACTTTTTCTGATCATGTCATACATTGGCATGCCCTAAAATCACTGAAAGAACTACGAGCTTTAATTTGTAGTAGGTTTTGAAAGTAACGTGAAAGTAAAATAATTAATAATCTGATTGCTTTTTACATGCAGTAATCAATAATGTAACCAGATTACAATTTTAAAGTAGGAATTAGTCATCTGTATTGGATTACTTTTTTGGAGTAACTTACCCAACACTGTTTGTAGGTGATCTTGGTCTGCTCCTCTATGCAGAACATTGAAAGCTTGTATATATTTTTAGGTTTGTATATGTGGACTTCCCTCTTTACACCACATGCTTTGTGTAGGGTTCAAATCTAGAAACATAGATTTTGTGTTTCTTTGACCATTTCTGTGTTGTTTTGAGAGCATGTTTGGCTCATCATCTTGTATAAAGCTCTACTTGTGGCCAAACCTGAACCTCCTGGCAGAGGCAACCAGATTTTGGCCTGAAATATCCTTAGTGAAATAATAATGCTATCAGTCTTCACAAGAGCCCCTGAACCATCAGCAACAAAACAGCCTCAAAGCATCACAGATCCTCCTCCATATTTTACAGTGGTGTATCAGCTGGTTATGCTCGTGTGCAGTCCTCTTTTGCCTCCAAACATGCTGATTTGGCCTCATCTAACAACGACCGCTAATTGTAGTTCTAATGACACTTGGCGACATTCAGGCACTGCATTTTATGAGATGCTTTCGGGAAAGGCTTCCCGCAACCCATCAACAGCTTGTTTGTGAAGTGCCGTTTAACAGCTGATTTAGAAACTTGACACCCACGGGAATCAGTGAAACTGCAATTAAAAAAAAAATTATAATAACCTCCTTGAGATCTTTTTTTCCCCTCCTTTACTTTCATCATCCTAACTGTGTGGGGGGGACACAGTGCTTATGGTTCCAATTCCTTCCAAATGTCCAACTCTTTCAGTCATGTTAATTGTGATTAACAGTATATTATCTGCTTGTGTATTTTTTTCATATCCATTACTTGATCTTTGTTGGGTCAACAATGATTTGCCTCTTTTGTGTTTAACCTACTTTTTTCCCCAATAATGATGATTGACAAAAGGATTTAACATGCATGTAACCACATACTTTTACCCAGGGTAACGGGACATGAATAAAGATAACAGAATTTATTTAAAATGGTATTTTAAGCATGTATTTTCTTTAGTGGTATGAGTAATTTTGGCATACATTTGGGTCCAAAAGTGTGAGACCACATTGAAAATCAACATTCTGCACTATTTCTTGGCCCCTATTTAAATGTAAGCAAATATGATATTGAACATGTTGACTGTTTTGTACAAAAGGACAGATCTTCCTCATGCCTAATGTCATCTATTGAAGCATGTGTTCAGACAACACTGGACTTTGGATTTGATCTAAATGGATCAAAAGGTTTTGCACAAACTTGTGGAGTCCATGCCAGCTTGAGTGCACACTGTCATTAAAGCAAAAAGGGGATGTACCAAATACTAAGAAACTCTGAAATTCATGTAAATTTTTCAAAGATTCTACTTTTCACTCGTTATTGTCAATAATATAATTTGTAATGAAAATTGTTGTGTTAAATTAGAAAACAATGTAAAATATAAGCATTTTCGATAGTGGTCTCAGACTTTTGCACCCCCACTGTATATATTTTGAGAGAAAATACTATTATTTAAACAAGTAGTCCTAATGAGAATGATTATTAATTGGTTAAAAGATAAATAGTTTCTCTTATTTTTGGAGCGTTAATATGAATTTTATACAATCATTTTCTGTTTACTTTCATAAAAGGTGCAAAGAATTCTGGAGGGCAGAGAATCGAATGCAAATTTAGTGTCACATGAAAAAATGCTCTGGGCTGTAAATAAGAACATCACGCCATACCCTGTGGCGAGAAAGCGGCCAAACGAACGATCACTAATAAATAGACACGAATCACCAGGAGCACCATTAGCTTGTCATCCCTTGCTACATTTGTTATTTTTAAAGTGATCTCTTTGGGGGAGATAACTGCACAAAGGAGGAATTTGACATGTCTCTGTGGTCCTGTGCAGTAAATAATGAGTGGAAGTGTCGCAACAAAAAAGCTCAGCTAGGAGCTATAAGGACAGCAGGATATTGAGGCAGCCATTCGAAGTTGACTTGTGTCATTATCATCAGTAGAAGGACAAAGTCACACAGCGCTTTTCATTCCTTCAGCCACTTGTATTGCAATGTAGGAGCCAGCATATTTATCCTGATATACAAAAAATGATAAAAGATCTAACAACACAATCAAAATAGTCTGTTATGTGAGTGACAAATAAAAAGGAGTGTGTGTTTTAGCCCTAATGGGCTACCAGAATATCAGTGTCCCGCATAGTTCATAACTGTATCCAGTGACAGTTAAGAGAACACCAAGCCAAGAGATGATGTCAGACAGCACCACAAGAAGTGAAGGGAAGTTGAAAACCATGTGAATGAGTTACATCTGACAGGATCTACATCATAATATCTAAGCCTGAATAGACACTCTGAATATAATGGAAGTAAGAGGAAAAGGTTTCAACGTCTGACACTGTAAGAGAGAGTGTGAGCGAAGCCAGGACAAAAATACAGAGCAAAACGTGTAGCTTATAGCTTATGTGAGCCTAGAAGAATTAAAGATGCTATATAATGATTTAGTAGATACTAAGCACAATATTTCACAACTCTGGATTTGTTAGGGAAAAAGTATATAACTCACTGGGAACAGCCTCCAGATTTGCACATGATTGAATGCATCCAAGACTGTATATGCCTGGTGGCCTGGGAAAACTCTTCATATGGTCAAATGTGGACATTTTCTGCTATATATACTTCTTTAGACTTTCCTGAAGCAACAATGCTTCCCTTTTGCATGTATCTCAACCACAACTTAATTCTAGCATTTAAATATCTGGTCATCCCCAAAAAGTGAAGATTTATGTCTTTTTATTAGGTCATGTTGACATTTGAAAACTTCGTCCACACAGAGTGTGTAAGTGCATTTCTCTGTTTTGATGATGATGTGATTGTGCAGGAGCATCATGGACATTTTGACAGCTGGAAACTGATCAAAGCCGGAATTGATTAGGATTCGAAGCGTGAGAAAAGCACACTAGGACGACTGAATGTTTTAGCCCTGCGTCTGTTAAACTAGTTGCTTTCTCAGCATGATTTCTTCAGGCAGACGCTAAAGGCAATGCTAGAAAGCAGACATAATAAATATAAATAATAAATAAATAATATTTTGGTCTGATATAGTGAGTAGTCAAGATGTCATGGTATATTATTGGCAAAACATGATTTTTCATAATTTTTGGTTGTTTTCCAGAATTCAGCCACAGCGAAATCGGACAGGTTTTCACAGACCACCACACACATTTTGTTATAATTAAACCATATTTGGCTAGTTAAAGTGCATGTATGACTAATGTACTCACCTTTTGGCCAGGAGCTGGGAGCGTGTTCCTGATGGAGAGACAAGACTGATCTCCAGGTCTCCCCTGCGTGGGTGAATGATCAGCACCCGTACAACTACATGCTCCAGGAAAGCTATATGTTGTTCTGGTTGCCCGCTGCAGCCCGTGCTACTCATAGTGACATTTAGCTTCTGCTCTGGCCGGATGTACCTGCAGTGAGGAAGAGAGGTTCCTGAAATGTGCAGTAACTCTTGCTTTTTTGTATACACTTGCATTTTCCTGTTCTGTATGCAATTATCTTTAACTAAAGAGCTTTAATCTTACTGTACATAAACTTGTCAAAACATACTGCTGTATTTATCTGGAACGTACATTTCCTAACTCGCATAGTATTTTAAAATGCGTTATATTCATGTTCTATGCACCTTCCTAGCTCTACACTCAGAGGAGGCTCGTCCAGAGCCCCATCATTTATATCACATATTCAACACACATTAGTCTTTATTCCCAACTTCATACAATCAAAATTATGCCTTTTGCATGAACAACTATTAAAAAAATATATGTTGCTATTTGACAGTTATAATCCAATTTCCCATTGATTTGCTTGCCTTTCTAGATCCTGTACAATCCCCCTGTACATGCTGCACAATCATGGGGCGGAGCATTCACTGCTCCACTTAGCTTCTATACTGTTTTTATTACACCTAGTGGTCAAACATGGGAACTGCAACAAGCACTCCTAGAGGCCCATTGGTGCAGGTATCATGCTGCCCCATGCTCAGAGGAGGAGAAGCGGACAAAAGAGTTAATGGGGTTGCCAGTTTGTACTAGCTTAAAAATACTTGAAAAATGTGTATCACAGTGACCTTGTTTCCCAGACAAAGACTGTAAAAATGTTCCCCATTTTCTTGGTCTAGTTTCAAGTCTTCTGTGTAGATTTTTAGATGTAGTTGGGCTAGAAATTTTGAAACCTTGCAACCTTGGTTAACTGTCTTAGCTCTACTGTGTTCATCACACACGGGAATCACACCCGCTGTATAAAACATAATTAAACAAAGACAGCTAGACCATTCGTGACTGTTGTCGGCTCTCAATTGCTTACTACAGGGTTACTCTAAAAATTCATTACATAGTAAGATAAGCCAAGTGTGATAGCCCTTGTCTACTGTTGTTCCGCCCCACCAAAATCTATGGTGATTAGCCACTGCTGTCTACATTGTTACTATTATCACCAGCACCAAAACAGATTAATAGGCATAATACATAATTGCACTTGCTGAAAAACATATCAGCTTCTTATTTTCTGGACAAGTCATAGCTGATTAAAATATACAATGTCCATATCTTTTCCTTTCTAATGACTGAAGTACTATAGACTGGAAGCAGGGATTCTACCATTAAAGTGAACATTTAGATCAAAATCACCAGAACATTAAAAGGAGAAAAGTTTCCTGTACTAAATCAAGGCAAAATTTAGTAAAGAAATATCAAAGAGAACAAGTAACACATAACCCTGGGCTTAGTACAGCAGAAATGTAGGAAACAACTAGAAACATAAATCATTATTTCCATCTATGCTTGGTTGTGTTGCACAGCTCATTAAGTTCCAGTTGTGCTCATCTTTTTCAGACAGTTTGGGACTTATTTGAGTCCAAACTGTTGTTTTTTGTGAGCATCATCATTTCAATGGCTTTACATCACACACTAGAATAAACACTTTTATGACTGGGTTGAGACACAGCAGAGGACAGATGGAAGCAAAGTGAGTCAATCAAATCTTGGATCCTTATTCAACACACAATTCAGATGCAGGCATCGTCCAGCTCTCCCACATCTCAGTGAGTGGGCTTTCTGAATACACAAACTCCTCTATGAAGTAACAGTACTAAAGCCTTTTGAAACAGAGGCTGGTCACTTGACTCCATCAGAAATGCTGGTTCCAAGCCAAATTAGCAAACCTAGCAAGTACTGTAACAAAGCAGCAAAGGGTCATATCATAGAAGATAAACTATTTTGACTTCCTCAGTCGGATCACATCACAGGTTTATACTTTAATAGGTACTTTCAAATCCACTTTGTTTGCAGTTCCATTTGGAGGAAAACGTTTCCTAAATGTATTTCCATTAACATACAGGAGCATAATTTATTTACTTTACTTTAAGCTTATTAATAGGATCTACCTAACACCAGTTCATTTCAGATAGAATTAGAGATGTCTCTGATTTGATACCCAGGAACAGTGTCATATCTTACAGTGCTGTGAAAAAGTGATTTATTTTTCCTGATTTTTTCTGTTCTTCTGTATATCACATACTAAATTGTTTCAGAAATGAAAACAAAATCTAAGATAAAACAAAGACAACCTGAGTAAACATAAAATACAGTTTTTAAATGATAATGTTATTTATTGAAGCAAAAAAGTTCTCCAATACCAACTGCACCTGTGTGAAAATGTGTTTGCTCCCATAGTTACTAATTCTCCAAATCTATGAAACTGCATTCATAATGGGGTTCAGCTGGACCAGGCCTGATTACTGCAAACCCTGTTCAGTCAAATCAACACTTAAATAGAACTTTTTCAACAGCATGAAGTTAAATGGTCTTACCCAGCAACACACTATGCCAAAATTATGGTGAAGCATGGTGGTGGAAGTGTGATGGTGTGGGGCTGCTTTGCTAGCTCAGGGCTTGGGCAGCTTGCAGGAATTGAGGGAAATATAAATTCTGCTCCCTACCAGAAAATCTTAAAGGAGAATGTCTGGTCTTCAGTCCATAAGTTGAAACTCATGCGCAAATGGATTATGCAGCAAAACAATGATCCAAAAGTATAGGAGTAAATCCTAGTCCTAGAAGTAAGTGAAAGACTGATCTCCAGTTATCGGAAGTGTTTGATTGCAGTTATTGCTGCTAAAGGAGGTACAACTACAATTAGTTTTTCACATTGGTGATAGGTGTTGGATAGTTTTGTTTTGTTTTGGCTTCAATTAAAAAACAAACAAACAAACAAAAAAAAACCTGTATTGTGTGTTTACTCAGGTTGCCTTTGTTTTATGTTGTATGTCGCTTGAACATCTAAAACAATTTAGCCGAAGATATACACAAAAACAGAAGAAATCAGGATGGGGACAAATACTTTTTCACAGCACTGCATATCACAGAAAAATGCATTCTGTAACAAATACATGCTACAATATCAGAGAACTGCGTGTAGTGCAACAACATAAAGCAGGTTCAAGTAGTTCATGTGTTATCAAGAGTAGCCAAGTTGCTTAATGTTAACAATAACCAGTGAGCTTTTCCGCAAAGCAAACGTGAGGGAGTTGCTCTCACGTCGCCTGTGTGGCAATACTTCACAAAAAAGGACTCTTTTTTTGGTAAATATGGAATTCGATTAATAAGGATTACATAAAAAATATTTTCAACTGTTCATCCACTAATCAAATGATTTACTGTGTTACTTGTACTAATTGTGAAGCGATCTATGTTATATTTTTATATTTTAATTTCATATTTGGATCTCGTGTTCATTATGTGCTGTTTACTAGTCTTTGTCTTTCTCTATGGCCCCATACCTTTTTGAAAACCTGTAAACTATCTGTAACAGCATTATAATCTCATCTCTAACCTGTAAAACCTGTAAACTATCTAAAAAATCAAACTGTTATTGTGAATGAATGTGATTGCGTATGAATGTTGTGACATCTGTAACCTCAGAAGGGTGACAATAAAAAAAATCCATTTCAATTTACTGTCCCTTCAAATGAGTAAAACATTATTCTGTGTATATGACACAGTTTGAAGCAGTTATTCAATCCAAAGTACATTAATATGGGTATAAAGAACTAAATCAAATTCTGAAAATACATAATATATACTAAACTGGCATTACATGTAAACATATTAGGCATGACACACATTCCATGGTAGAAGGAAAATGAACAAATCATGAACTTCATCTAATAAACAGTCTTTTGCTTATGGCATGGAGATATTAGATTTTTCACAGGGCTGAAAGCAGCCAATGGAAAATCAATAGGTGGCTGCGCCGGTCTAATGAGATTCAAAGCATGACCTGAGATGAGCTCCCGTCTGTGCCCAACTGCCCCTCAATAGTCATTCCACCACCATAAATAAAAGCTTAATCGTCGATCAATACTGGTGGCAGCAGAAACCTCAGCAAAAAGAAGTAGAAAAATAAAGGTGGTTTACATTTTTCTACAGGTTTTACTATGACAAAATGCAGTTAAACATTATTACAAATAAAATGATTTTAAAAGTGACTCCTTTGCTGAAGGCAATAGAGTTTAAATGTAAAGAAACAGAAAAACAGAACTAGGAAACAGAAAAGGTTCAGAGTCAGGCAGAACCTTTCATTAGTGTCTCAACACCAACGTTTAATCAAAAGCCTAATACACAAAGGTTAAGCAAAGTTTAATACAATCCAAAAGTAACTCATCTTAATTCCAAAAGCACTCATTGAAAATGATAGCAATAATCTTCCAGACATCACTAAGGCACCAAATTACATGCTTCCATCCCTAATCATTAATGTGGAAAATATAGTGCTGGCAGTTGGTGAAAGTATCAAAGTGATCCACTGTTTTACACAATTTCATACATTGTCCTCAAGCATAATATGAATGAATCAGAATGAATGAGATTATTCTCATGTACAGCAACTAGGGACGTACATGAATATGAATAAATTATTCAGAATGAACAGGTAATGCGTTCTAAACAGATACAAATACAGATTTTTCCGGAAGACTTGTGCTGATTTTCTTCATACTCACGTGCACATGTTGATAAATGCAAATCACCCGTAAAGTGCAAAGCATTGCAAGCCACAGCTCACATGCTTTTTAAAGACATCCATAAAACAGCATAAATGGTAATGCTCATAGAAAGCTGAAAGCATGGAACGAGGAAATAATGCTGAAAGAAGAGGAATTTCTCAGAGACAAAAGTGGAATTTATTTTCATTCACATGTACACCAAAATTCAACATGTCGTGCATTCTGAAATGCTTTTTTGCTCACCATGTTCGTAAAGAGTAGTTATCCAAGTTACCGTATTCTTCCTGTCAGCTTGAACCTTGTCTGGCCATTCTCCTCTGACCTCTGACCAGGTATTCCTATTAAAATAGCTGTTGAGTGTATCTACTTTTAAAGATCTTAAGTGGTAAGAGGCAGATTTAATTTTCCAGCCTGAAGACACAGTCAAACAGCATGAGAAGACTAGACTCACAAATCAAGCCCTTTGTCAAGATCAAATACAGCACAACAAAACAAAAGAAGGATTTGTTCATCAAATGTTCCACTGACAGGCAGTGTGGATACTGCTAGCAATTGACCCAGACACGGAGTCAAAACACAGGAATTAGTGCCCACAATTTTTTTTCCAATAGTCCACAAGCATATCAACATGACAGATGCACTAAGAAAGAACCTAAACCACAAGGAGACTAACATACCAACACACTAACTCAAACAATTAAACAAATGTATCAAACAGGGTCAACTAAAAAACAGCAAATACACTTCATATTGCATGCAATACCACAGGCTAACTGCTTGAGTTGTGGCTTGATTCTCATTCAAGGAAGTGAATGCTCCAATAATTTTGCCCAGTTACATAGTTGCACAGAAACATTATAGTTAATACCATCCTCAAATGATAAGACATGCCAATATATTTAGCTGATTTAAAATGTCAATAATATTACATACAGTCATGTGTTAATAGCAAGTACATCTTGCACACTAGCAAGGAAAATAAGATAGGATAAAAAAATATACCTACAGTGGTGCTTGAAAGTTTGTGAACCCTTTAGAATTTTCTACATTTCTGCATAAACCTAAAAATGTGGATAAAGAGAACCCAATTAAACAAATGAGATAAAAATATCATACTTGGTCATTTATTTATAGAGGAAAATGATCCAATATTACATATCTGTGAGTGGCAAAAGTATGTGAACCTTTGCTTTCAGTATCTGGAGTGACCCCCTTGTGTAGCAATAACAGCAACTAAACGTTTCCGGTAACTGTTGATCAGTCCTGCACATCGGCTTGAGCAGTTTTAGCCCATTCCTCGGTATAGAACAGCTTCAATTCTGGGATGTTGGTGGGTTTATGCACATGAACTGCTTGTTTCAGGTCCTTCCACAACATTTCTATTAGATTAAGGTCAGGACTTTGACTAGGCCATCCCAAGACATTAAATTTATTCTTCTTTAACCATTTTTGTTAGAATGACTTGTGTGCTTAGGGTCATTGTCTTGCTGCATGACCCACTTTCTCTTGAGATCCAGTTCACAGACAGATGTCCTGACATTTTCCTTCAGAATTTGCTGATTCAGAACTAGAATTCATTAATCCATCAATGATGAAAAACCAACCCGGCCCAGATGCAGCAAAACAGGCCTTTTGAGTGACCGCAAAAGACCTGCAGCAAGACTTGGTGGCAACAGGCACTGAGGTTTCAGTGAGCACAGTAAGGCACATACTAAACACAGACAGTTTCCATGCCAGAACTCCAAGATGTACACCACTACTGACCCAAAAGCACAAAAAAAGTCGCTCAAAATCATAAAAATAAGCCACAGAAGTTTTGGGATTCTGTTCTGAGGAGCGATGAAACAAAACCGGAACTTTTTGACACGTTGGATCAGCAGTATATCTGGAGGAAGAAGAATGAAGAAAGAACACTCTGTCCACAGTCAAGCATGGTGGTGACTCAGTGATGCTCTGGGTCTGCTTTGCATCCTCTGGCACTGTAAACCTGCAGAGTGTAGAAGGCATGATGGATTCATTGAAGTATCAGGAAATCCTAGGAGAAAAAGTCATGTCGTCTATGAGGAAGCTGAAGCTTGGACACCACTGCACCTTCCAACAGGACAATGATCCCAAGTATACCTCAAATTCCACCAAGGCTTGGTTGCAGAAGAAGTCCTGGAAGATTCTACAGGGCCATCACAGTCACCTGACATGAACCCCATAGAAAATCTCTGGTGGGATTTGAAGAAGGCAGTTGCAGCACACAAACCCAAGAATATTACTGAACTGGAGGCTCCTGCTCATGAGGAATGAGCTAAGATTCCTCAGGAACGCTGCCAGAAGCTGTGCATCTCGTTTGCAGCAGGTCATAACAGCAAAAGGGTGCTCTACTAAGTACTAAAGATGCTTGCCATGAAGGGGTTGAATAATTTAGAAACTGGAGAAGTCATTATATGTTGCATTTTCAGTTGAATTTGGGGAAACCACTTGAAGCATTCTTTGTGTTGAACTATTTCAATTGCTTTTGTTTGATTTGTTCATTGCAAACAGCTGAAAGACTGTCCATTTGTACAGTAAGCCTGATTTGCAACGGGGTTGAATAATTTTGATTGTAACTATATGCTGAAATGGAGTGCTTTCCTTTCTCTAAACATAAACGGTCTGCACTTATGTAGCACTTTTTTCCAAAGTGCTTTACACTGTGTCATTCACCCATCCACACACACACTCACACACCAATGGTAGCAGAGCTGCCATGCAGCTAACTTGCCATGGAGCAACTTGGGGTTCAGTGCCTTGCCCATGGACACTTCGGCATGTGGAGCCACGTGGGCCGGGAATTGAACCGCCAACCCTACGATTAGTGGACAACCTGCTCTACCACCTGAGCCACAGCCACCCACATAACACTTCTCATTTAAACCAAAAAGTTCTATTTTGGTCTCATCCATCCACAAAACCTTTTTTTTCAATAGCCTTCTGGCTTATCCACGTAATATTTGAACTGCAGACAGGCAGCAATGTTCTTTTTGGAGAGAGGTGGCTTTCTCCTTGCAACCCTGCCATGCAAACCACTGTTCAGTGTTCTCCTGATGGTGGACTCATAAACATTAACATTAGCCAATGTGAAAGAGGTCTTTAGTTGCTTAGAAGTTACCCTGGGTTCCTTTGTGACCTTGTGGACTATTAAAACGTATTGCTCTTGGAGTGATCTTTGTTGGTCGACCACTCCTGGGGAGATTAACAATGGTCTTGAATTTCCTCCATTTGTACACAGTCTGTCTGAATGTGGATTGGTGAAGTCCAAATTCTTTAGAGATGGTTTTGTAACCTTTTCCAGCCCGATGAGCATCAAGAACTCTTTTTCTGGGGTCCTCAGAAATCTTCTTTGTTCGTGCCATGATTCACTTCCACAAACATGTGTTGTGAAGATCAGACTTTGATAAATCACTGCTCTTTAAATAAAACAGGGTGCTCACTCACACCTGATGTCATCCCATTGATTGAAAACAACCGACTCTAATTTCACCTTCAAATTAAACTGCTAATCCTAGAGGTTCACATACTTTTGCTCACAGATGTGTAATATAGGATCATTTTCCTCAATAAATAAATGACCAAGTAGAATATTTTTGTCTCATTTGTTTAATTGGGTTCACTTTATCTACTTTTAGGACTTGTGTGAAAATCTGATGATGTTTTAGGTCATATTGAGGCAGATATATAGAAAATTCTAAACCCATTTGTTACTGTGAATAAGGGCTAAAAAAAAACTCTTGTAACACAAATATTATACCCTCAATCTGTCCACTAGAGATATAACACAAAATCTGTGTTTCAAAAGTGTTTCACTTCTTAACTTGATAAAAGGCAACAGCCCTTGAAAAAATAACAAGCAGACAAATCATGTGTAAGTGCAGGGAAATGTGAAATCAGGGTGAAAACTTGAAGTGTTCAGGCCTTTCATGACTGTAAGGAAAATCCATTGTTCCCTGACGAGTTGTTTTTCTTGACTTCATACTGTGTTCTTACACAGAGTGTGCTTCAGTTGAATGTTTTAGGGATTGTCTCACATTAGTCTGTAGCATGATGCATTCGGGTTGATGTCAGTGGGCTGCAGTGGGCCTACAGAAGGTTGACAAACTAATGGAAACACCCACCATAAAACACCATATGCTCACATTTGTCTTCACAACAGAATCACAGCACAATCATAAATGAGTTTGATGATTGCCAGATGATTTGTACAATGACGATGGAAAAATAGGGTAGATATCAAACTAAAAGGATGACATGATGACACCTTGGTCTGAGAGCACTGCATTTCTAGCTGAAAATAAATAAATAAATAAATAAACAGAAGAGTTCTAGGAATATAACTTTTGACTTAAAATACAAAAGCTCATCAGATGAAGATGAAAAGAAAAGGGTTAAACCAATTTCACAGGAAGCACCATAACAGGAATGTACAAGTCAATGCAAGCTGGCTAGCCAGCTAGCCGACGGGCTACAAAGTGAGTATAGCTGCTTCGGGATACATCCATCCCACTTATCCTACACAGGGTCACAGGGGAACCTGGAGACTATCCCAGGAAACTCTGGGCACAAGGCAGGGGACACCCTGGATGGTGTGCCAACCCATCATAAGTTCACACACCCATTCACACACTACGGACAATTTGGAAATGCCAATCAGCCTACAACATATGTCTTTGAACTGGGGGAGGAAAATGGATTACCCGGAGGAAACCCACGAAGCACAGGGAGAACGTGCAAACTCCACACAGGATGCAGGAATTGAACCCCCAACCCTGGAGGCGCGAGGCTTTAATTCAGCGTGAACAGCGCGGGAGTGGGAGGGGGGGTGGATTCGATTCCGCTGCTGGTCACTTCCGGTGTAAAATTTTAGCAGTGCAGAGATTACAGAGATTACAAAATGCAGTTTTGTCATCATTCCACACAAAAGAGATCTTCTTTACACACAGCACAAAATCAATGTGTTTTCCCACCCTCGTTTGATTGACAGGATATGATCGGCCCTGATCATCGGATGTTTTTAAACTATCAGCAGATAGCCCATAGCGGGAAATATAGCCTACCAATTATCGGCCGATACATTGGTGCATCTCTAATAAAAATTGTGAACACAGAAACTTTGTACTAAAAAGAAGTTCGAATTACGTCATCATTTTGGCTAAGCACCTGGATTGTGGAGCCATAGACAGATGAAACACATGCCTGATACTTGGATATCATCACGTATTTTACATCATCTTATATCAAAACAAGCACCAGATGTGATTTGATTCATTTCGGTAGACTGTTTTTCCATGTTTAGGTCATTTCCTTCACCATTCTGTGTATTGAATTAATGACTTGTTTATTTTAGTCATGCTCCGTTTTATCCTTTCAACACATTCTGTCCAACATCTCCTCAAGTCAGAAGCATAACTCCACTTCCATAACACCATATCCTTTTTGGAGCAACCTCTGATGCAAGAAACTCAGGCTCTGTCCACATTAATCCAGATAGATCCGAAAACGGTATCCGAACACTGTCTGTCTACACTGCTGTTTTCAAATGTTTTCCAAAAATTGCATCTGAACTTCTGAAAACACTTACATCCCTATACTGCGCATGTATAAAATGAATTATGCTGTGGCAAAAAGCATATTTAGCAAGGTTTCAGAGATCATGTCTTTTTTTTTGCTGCTCTCCTAGGCTCTTTACCTTTATCTCCACATTGTTGTGGCAAAATATATTTCTGTTTTCTTAAAGTAGGTATGTCAAAATATATTACTGGGCAAAAAAGACAACAGCTCACATGTAGCAGTGAGGAATGCTGATAATTTACACATGTAATTCACACGTATAATGAAACACACAGTTGTATGCATAAGTTTGGGCACCCCTGATTTTTTAATATGAAATGGAGTATACACAACCTCTGCAGCAAACTATTTTAAATTATTTAAACTATAATAACCTTTTGCACATGCCACAAGTTCATAAAATATAAATTAACTGCAGTTATACTGCATAAAAATCCATCCAGCCATCCATTTTCTATACTGCCTATCCTACTGGGTCACAGAGAACCTGGCGCCTATCCCAGGGAGCATGGGGCATAAGTTGGGGTACACCCTGGACAGGGTGCCAATCCATCACAGGGCACACTCACATACACATTCACACACCCATTCATACACTATTATGGACACTTTGGACATGTCAATCAGCCTACCATGCATGTGTTTGGACTGGGGGAGGAAACCAGAGTACCCGGAGGAAACCCCCGCAATACGGGGATAACATGCAAACTCCACATAGGCAGAGTCGCGCAGCGGCGAGACTCTAACCCCCAACCCTGGAGGTGTGAGGCAAAGATGCTAACCACTAAGCCACCGTGACAATAAATCTTATGTACACACACACACACACACACACACACACACACACACACACACACACACACACACACACACACATATACATAAAAACTGACTTCAAGTGATTTACAAAAGGAAAGAATTCTCCTCACCTGGTTCTGCGATCTGACATCTTGGTGCATGTGTGCTGAGGTGGAACACTTCGCCATTTCTTGGCCTCTACCACCATGGCCTCAGCATCCACCAACCCAAATCCATACAGGTGACTAACTACACAAAGGCAAAGTAAAGTTACGTTTTGCTAAAGATATCTATACATTTCTACATATCTTACATATTATAACAATCTGTACTACACTAGAGTACAATATATAAAATATATATATATATATATATATATATATATATACACACACACATAGATATATATATATATATAGAGAGAGAGAGAGAGAGAGGGAGAGAGAGAGAGAGTATATGAATATAAATGCACTTATAAATTAATCCTAGCAGAAATGACCCACTCCGTCTAACATTCTACATATAAGGAAAGTGTTACCCTTGTGTCCTGCTGCATTGGTTTTCCAGTCACTAGCTTTCAGATGAACAGGTCTTGATGTCTTTACCAAGAGGTGCTGCACATCCCTCCATGTTATTAATGGGCTGAAAGACAAATTATATTCATACTAATAAATACAACATTTTCATGATTACAACACAAGCACAAAAATAAGACCATAGTGGTGGAACCAGTGGGTGTGGCCAAAAAGCCAGAAAGGCTCGGTGAGGGTGCAGGTTTTCATTCCAACAAGCAGAAGCCACACCTGAGTCTATTGAAAGTCAAGCTAAACTGACTGTACAGTTGGAATTAGGTGTGGCTCCTGCTTTATTGGAATGAAATCCTGGACCAACACTGGCCCTTTGTGGATAAGATTGGACACCCCTGTCTTAGGGAGAGTACCTAAAATTAAAAAGCCTGCATACAATTACTAAATAAATTGATGATCAACTAAATTAGCATCTGTGTGGTATCTGGGTAGACACCAGAGAACTACAGTGGGGTCCAAAAGTCTGAGTCCATATTGAAAATCTGGGAATTTTATTTCTTCATTTAAAACTGGAAAGAAACAAAAAGGTTGATAATTTTTTGAAACATTTAAAACAAAGGAAGGAAATGTTCGATAACTTGAATATTTAATATGCAAGGTACTGCACAATTTCTAGGTCACAGTTTACAGTGAATTTAAGCAAATTTATGAGATTCACCATGTTAACTCCTCAGTAAAAAAGGTTCTAAGATATTTCTAAGATTATACTACTCACTCAAGTTACTGCTGTTTATTTTTATTAAGCTATAAAAGAATGTGAAAGAAGCACTTTCTAATGAAAATTTAAAAATGAACAAACCTTTCGGTACCACAGAATGTTCTTCATTTTTAAGTGTATCAATTTCAGCAGTACTTTGCTTAGGGGACACAACAGACACAGGATAAGAGTACATGGGAGCTCTTTTTTATTTTTTATTTGTGCTCATGCCCTTGGTATGGTAGAAAGACATTAAAGTATCATAAAAAGTTTCTTAAAATCACGTTGCAGACACCAGTTTGCTTTGCTCTGCTCACGGTCTCACACAGGCACACACCTCACGGCCCCCCCCCCCCCCACCACCACCACCACCACCACCACCATTTTAAAATATTGCATCATTGTTCAAAGGAATTGAGATATTTATCTGTGCTGATATTATGAACTGATATGTCTATTCTGTCACAACTAGTACAATTACAAGCATACATCCAAACATTTGGATTTTTAATTGGGTCTACATCACAATATTTTCTTTATAATATCCTCTGAACATTTTTGTGTAATACTGTACCAAAGTCCATTCATTACTCTCCCTAACTCTATCCAAGGAATAAAACACTGACATATGAAAGCAATATTATCCACCAATTACAATAACAGATAAAACTTGCTGTGAGACAGTTTTTAGAGCCACATGTTAACATAGTAACAGTGTGTACAGTTGCCATGGGCCTCACTTGTAAAGCTTTTGTGCGTAAATGTTTTCATTGGCCAAAGCAAACAAAAAATACCCACCACATTTGCAAAATCTTTGGTATCACAGATTTTCTTCATATTCATTTCGATTAATGCCAATCAGCCACAAATTACCAAGCGCATTCACACCCATAAAAGGCAATGTTCACCAGTAGCTGAAAACGTAACACTTCCATGTATGTATAAACACAGCAGAGGGCATTAAAACTGACTACAGAAACACTGACATCTTACATGCTGAATCTCAAGAGCCATGCAGAGAAATGTGAAAAGAAAACTATAGAAGATGCACGGCTCCCTGGGAGTGTACTCTTTTGACTTTGCTGTCGTGCTACGCCACAGTGGAATCGATAGCTGAACGCATAAAAAAACATTATCAAAATCTGATGTCTGATGTCAAGGATTAATAAAACATGGCAATGAAGAAAAAGAACTGCGTCGTGCTGCAGAATTTCAATGACTGAATACAAAATCTGACACAAGAAAAAAAAATGTTGGTCTTCCATATTCCTGTCTGATGAGAGCTTTAAAAACAGTGCTTAAATATTTGCAAAGCAAATAATTGAAATAAAACTCTTATTTTCTTGTTAGAAACTGGCCTAGTAAAATACCAGAGTGACTTAGATAAGCTGCTTCATTTATGACAATAAAGCAATGATCACTGATCTACAGCAAAACACAAATTTTAATTGATATGTCTATCAATTGTCTATCAGCAATAGCCAAGCAACTTGTTAAGCTATGAGAAGTGCGTATCTCATTATGTGAGTTGGAGGATATCCAACAATAAGTTTCTTTCATGAATTCCATCAACACTTGAAACAAAATTGTAAAAAAAAAAAAAAAAAAAAAACATGAAAAAATAGGGATCAAGTCAAGTCAAGTGTCACCCAGAATAAAAAGAGGCATTAAATCTTGCTAAATATTAAGCAGTTTGTTAGTGCAAACCCCATTACAACCCCAAAGTTGATTATTTTCCAGTAACAACAGGGCATGAAGTGGTTTATTCCTCTTATACTACAGCAATCTGTTCACTCACTCAGTTTCAATAAGTGCTTTATCCTGGTTAAGGCCATGGTGGAGCTGGAGTCCATTTCATGAACAGTGAGCGTGAGCTAGAAATACACCCTGGATGGGATGCCAGTGCATCGCAGGGCACAATGCACACACACATTCACAGCTAGGGGCAATTTACTTTAGACAATCTACCTACTAGCATGTTTTTGGGAGGTAGGAAGAAACCAAAGAACTTGGAGGAAACAAAAGTGGACAAGACGAGAACATGCAAAGAAACTCCACACAGACACACCTGAGCTCCTGATCAAACCTGGGACTCTGGAGCTACTGTATGAGGCGGCAACACACTGCACCACCGCACCACACCACCAATCATTTATAGATACATTATTCATTTGTGGAATGTCCACAAGAGAAGTTATATACAGCTACAAACAGTGAATTATTATTAAAAGGAATTTATTTATAATCGAACTATCCAGAGTCACCGAGATGAAGATGGGTTCCCTTTTGAGTCTGGTTCCTCTCACGGTTTCTTCCTCATATCGTCTCAGGGAGTTTTTCCTTGCCACCATCGCCCCTGTCTTGCTCATTGGGGATAAACTTAGAAATGAAAATTTATATCCTGAATTTATATATTTCTGTAAAGCTGCTTTGTGACAATGTCCATTGTTAAAGGTGCTATAAATTTTTATTTGTCACATACACAGTCATGTACAGGATATAACTTGTAGTGAAATGAAAAAGCTCATAACAGAAAAAGACACAGCTTTTCCAAGAAACCAGTAAGCATAAAATACTCGCAATATGCGCAACAGACTTTGCATATGCGCGTTTTGTTAGAGGCAGTCCAAAAACCACAGTCAATGTCCATAGCATGGGTCAGTAAATAGGAGGGCAACATCAGAACAGGATAAGCCCTAATCAGAAACAGTAAGTATCAGCAAATCTGGATCAGAAATACACACCTTATGTAGAGTGTGATATAAACCTGTGATATGAATAACAGTCAGCGTTACAGTCAGAGATGCTGTTATAGGGAATTAATTAACACCTTCTGACCAACCTGTTTTGACAATTCAACAGTGCTGTGGTAGAAGGAACCAAAATGGAGAAGATCTCTGAGGCGGCTTCTGCCTTGCGCCAAACTGCTAGGCAGCCAGACCCTCCACTGACCAGTCGTGGATAGAATATCATGCACAGTGTAGATGACAGATGTGGAGTGACAGAGAGATACAGAGTAAAGCAGACAAAGGCAATAAAAAGTAACCTCACTTGGCTTCCAGCGCAAGAGCAATGATGCCGGCCACCATTGGTGCAGACACTGATGTGCCAGTGTGTCCATCTGTACAGCGCTGCCGCAGGTCTGTAGTGATCTGACGAAAGCAAAAGCAAGAAAAACAGTGTTATTATGGCACAGCTGGCACTAACATGACTCACAGATGTTTAAACGAACCCTAGTAAGAGCCATTATGCACATGAGATCAAGATGTGTTTCAACAGTTCAAGTTTCTTTTGAATAAATCCATTTTGTGAGATGTAATCCAGATGTTTACATATCATTTGTGCAAATCTATCACTTATTCAACACCTGACAAATTATCTTAACCAAGCAAACCGACACAGTGTTTATGATAACTGGCACAACCATTTTGGTCTTGTGTACAAGTGGATTTAATTTAGACCCAAGATATTTGTTTGGATGGTAATCTTTTTGTTACTAAAGAGAGGTTTGGGCAAATGGCTGGCTTTGTAGGACTGGAATGTTTGTTTACTGCTCTGAAGTAATAAGTCATAATCTGTAAACACATCCAGCTCCGAATTATTGGCACCCTTGGTACATTATAAGAAAAGAAGAGCCTTTATTTGGCACGTATACCATGGTGTGTTTGAATACTCGATTCTGACTGGCTGGAAGGTATGAGTTCAAACCATATAATGCACAGGTAATTCCAGTCAGTTTAATCACCATTATAAATGAATGTGCTGCCTATTAAAAGTTGTAATCATAGTAATATACAGTTACAGTTGAATACAGTAGTTAAACTCACAGTGACGCGGAGACTTACAGAGACATGGCACAAACGCAGGTAATTCACTCACTCTCTCTCTCTCTCTCTCTCTAAAAACTATTTATTATAATTCATTCAAATAAATGTAATTTTAT
Organism: Ictalurus furcatus; assembly: GCF_023375685.1. NCBI lineage: Eukaryota > Metazoa > Chordata > Actinopteri > Siluriformes > Ictaluridae > Ictalurus > Ictalurus furcatus. Next base: position 22,289,622 of record NC_071264.1, read on the forward strand.
CGCAGTACTTTATCTCTGTGTATGATTTAGAGTGGGCAGAATTCTAGACCTAACAACCCATAAGAAAATTAACCGCTATTTTTATCCTTTCAGTCAAATTTTGCACTGCAAGCATCAATGACAGCTTTAACTTGTCAGTGCTGGGAAGTGACCATGGTGTATGTGGGATAATCCACAGCTAGGTGTGCATTACATGATTTTAATGCCTGATGTGGAGGAAAAGAATGAAAATCATGTAATGCACACCTAACCCTGCATTATCCCTTACATATACATTACAGCACAGTCAAACTCTTGCCATGATATGGCACCCCTGGAGAAGAGAAGGTTAAGGGCATTGCTCAATGAGTGCCAATAATGTAGTTTTGTCTATTTCTCCCATAGTTTGAGTGCGAGATTACGCTAATGAAGCTAAATAAAAAATAGTTATTTTATAACTTTTTTCTTTTCTTGACTGAAAATACATGACTGCATTTTCATTTTCCCTTCGTCTAAGACAGCAGTGGGATACCTTTGTTGTCTTGTTGGTATGCCTTGGGCAAATTCTTGGCATGTTTATTTGTGATGTGTATTTAAGTGTTTAAACCTCATGCTGATTTCACCAGGTTTATTTAACAACGTAAGCATGGATAGGTGAGCTGTCATGACTGTACATTCAGAGGCACAGAAAGAAGAATATCCTTAAGCTGTTGGACTGTCTGCATTCAATAATACAAGGTTATACACACATGTACAGTTATCTAAGATTACACCAGCATTCAAATAAGAAAGCTATGAAGCTTATCATGACTGAAGTTTTGAAAGCCCTTGGGTACAGTCAACCTTAACGAAAGTAAACATGATTTAGCTCATCTTCCTGGATAGTTCTGTAGATCTTTGGTTTTGAATGTCAGCCAGATCAAATATTTAGCCTTCATCTTTGGGTCTTATCTTCTCGTTGCACAAGCAAACAGACAGAGGGGAAAGGGCACAAATCTAACAAAGCATGTGAGACATCTTAGATATGTCTGTGTTGCAATGCGCCTGGTAAGGAAAGGCTGTATCTGGGGGGTGGGAGGTGTCTGACAGATAGAAGATGACTGCTATTTGGCAGGCAAGCATAATTCCTGATTCCAGCAATCATTAAAAACAATAGGAAACAGACAATATGGAGAGAGAGAAAAACATGCACATGCTGGGGGGAGTCAGGACAAAAGTAAAGTCAGTTAAAATGAATGCTACAGATATACAGTGAGGGAAAAAAGTATTTGATCCCCTGCTGATTTTGTACGTTTGCCCACTGACAAAGAAATGATCATTCTATAATTTTAATGGTAGTTTTATTTGAACAGTGAGAGACAGAATAACAACAAAAGCAATCCAGATAAACGCATGTCAAAAATGTTATAAATTGATTTGCATTTTAAAGAGGGAAATATGTATTTGACCCCTCTGCAAAACATGACTTAGTACTTGGTGGCAAAAGCCTTGTTGGCAATCACAGAGGTCAGACGTTTCTTGTAGTTGGCCACCAGGTTTGCACACATCTCAGGAGGGATTTTGTCCCACTCCTCTTTGCAGATATTCTCCAAGTCATTAAGGTTTCGAGGCTGGCGTTTGGCAACTCAAACCTTCAGCTCCCTCCACAGATTTTCTATGGGATAAAGGTCTGGAGACTGGCTAGGCCACTCCAGGACCTTAATGTGCTTCTTCTTGAGCCACTCCTTTGTTGCCTTGGCCGTGTGTTTTGGGTCATTGTCATGCTGGAATACCATCCACGACCCATTTTCAATGCCCTGGCTGAGGGAAGGAGGTTCTCACCCTGGATTTGACGGTACATGGCCCCGTCCATCGTCCCTTTGATGCGGTGAAGTTGTCCTGTCCCATTAGCAGAAAAACACCACCAAAGCATAATGTTTCCACCTCCATGTTTGACGGTGGGGATGGTGTTCTTGGGGTCATAGGCAGCATTCCTCCTCCTCCAAACACGGCGAGTTGAGTTGATGCCAAAGAGCTCCATTTTGGTCTCATCTGACCACAACACTTTCACCCAGTTGTCCTCTGAATCATTCAGATGTTCATTGGCAAACTTCAGACGGGCATGTATATGTGCTTTCTTGAGCAGGGGGACCTTGCAGGCACTGCAGGATTTCAGTCCTTCACGGCGTACCAATTGTGTGTTACCAATTGTTTTCTTGGTGACTATGGTCCCAGCTGCCTTGAGATCATTGACAAGATCCTCCCATGTAGTTCTGGGCTGATTCCTCACTGTTCTCATGATCACTGCAACTCCACGAGGTGAGATCTTGCATGGAGCCCCAGGCCGAGGGAGATTGACAGTTCTTTTGTGTTTCTTCCATTTGCGAATAATCGCACCAACTGTTGTCACCTTCTCACCAAGCTGCTTGGCAATGGTCTTGTAGCCCATTCCAGACTTGTGTAGGTCTACAATCTTGTCCCTGACATCCTTGGAGAGCTCTTTGGTCTTGGCCATGGTGGAGAGTTTGGAATCTGATTGATTGATTGCTTCTGTGGACAGGTGTCTTTTATACAGGTAACAAGCTGAGATTAGGAGCACTCCCTTTAAGAGTGAGCTCCTAATCTCAGCTTGTTTCCTGTATAAAAGACACTTGGGAGCCAGAAATCTTTCTGATTGAGAGGGGGTCAAATACTTATTTCCCTCATTAAAATGCAAATCAATTTATAACATTTTTGACATGCGTTTTTCTGAATTTTCTTGTTGTTATTCTGTCTCTCACTGTTCAAATAAATCTACCATTAAAATTATAGACTGATCATTTCTTTGTCAGTGGGCAAACGTACAAAATCAGCAGGGGATCAAATACTTTTTTCCCTCACTGTACATGTTGTGAAAAAAAGGAGACCAGAGGAAGTTATGTAAGTACAGAGCGTACTAATAATAGAAATCAGTGTTTTATACAGTATCAATTAGTCATACATGAGTAAAAGATATCTTTCTGGGGAAAATGGCTCAATTAAAAGTAACTGCTCAGGTAGAATCTTTAAAATATCTAATATATTGGAGTGTAACGCAATTCTAAGATCTGTATCTGTTAATTGCTCCAAATATTTGTATCTATATCTGTATCAGATTTAAACCAAAAGTGGGAGTGGCCTAAACCAGAATTTTTTTTTTCCTTTATAGAGTTTGTGGGACTGTTTTTATAATCCCACTTGCACCGTTATTTCTGTTTGTACCTAACCCTAACATTATCGAATGAATTACTTGGTTCTATAGACTTGGTTAAGTAGAACTCGATACCAACGACGTCAACTTTGATGCCAGCACTGCCAACAAGTCTAGTCTTTCTTGTTTCTAATTTGTATGCCTCAAATACCCTTAAAATATACACTGTATAGCTCAAAATATGTGGACACCTAACATCACACCCATATGTGCTTTATAAAGTTGGAGGCACAGATTGTCTAGAAAATCTTTGTATGCTGCAGCATTAAGATGTTCTTTCAGTGGAACTAAGGGATCCAAATGTTCCAGCATGACAGTTCCCCTGTGTATACAGCAAGGTCCATAAAGACCATGAAAAAACTGAAAAATCTGGCCAGCAGGAGTCATCTCTGTTCTTCAGTACTGTTTTGAGCACAGTGACTGGCACCTGTTCAGGGAGGCTGCAACCGACAGCAACTCCGCCATCTTGGAGGAATACACGACATCAGTGACCAGCTACATCAGCAAGTGCATTGATCACGTCACTGTCTCCAAGACCATCACCACACGCTCCAACCAGAAGCCGTGGATGACTGTGGAGGTGCGTGCACTGCTGAGGACCCGAAAGTCCACCTTCTGAGCAGGTGACAAGGCAGCCCTAAGAACAGCAAGAGCCAAACTGTCCCAAGCCATCAGAGAGGCAAAGCGCGCACATGCCCAGAAAATCCACAGTCACTTCATGGACAGCGGTGACATGCAGCGCATGTGGGAGGGCATTCAAGCCATCAGCAACCACAGGACATCATCCACCTGTGACAGTGATGCCTCCCTTCCAGATGTGCTGAACAACTTCTATGCTTGGTTTGAGGCACAAAATGATGTGACGGCGAGAAAGACCACTTGTCCTACCAACGACTAGGTGCTGTGTCTAACTCTCTACACAGAGTCAACCCATGGAAAGCTGCAAGACCAGACAACATTCTTGGCAGAGTGCTCAGAGGATGTGAAGACCAGCTGGCAGATGTTCTCACTGACATCTTCAACATCTCCCTGAGCAGCACCATCATTCCAACGTGCTTCAAGGGCACCACCATTGTCCCGTGTCGAAGATGTCTTCAGTGTCCTGCCTCAATGACTACTATGCCGTTTCACTCATGCCCATCATCATGAAGTGCTTTAAGAGGCTCGTCATGAGGTACATGAAGACCCTGCTGCCCCCATCACTGGACCCCCTGCAATTCGCATATCGTCCCAACCGCTCAACAGATGCCATCGCCACCACCGTACATCTGGCCCCTCACCCACCTGGACCCACCTACATTCGAATGCTCTTCAGAGACTTCAGTTCAGCATTCAGCACAATCATTCCTCAGCACCTGATTGGAAATCTGAACCTTCTGGGCTTGAACACCTCTCTCTGCAACTAGATCTAGACTTCCTGACTGGGAGACCTCAGTCAGTCCAGATCGGGAACAGCACCTGCAGCTCTACCACATTGAGCACTGGGCTCCAATCATATCATCACGTTCGCCAATGATACGACTGTGGTGGGTCTCATCGGCAAGAATGACGAGTCAGCTTACAGAGAGGAGGTGCAGCGGCTAACGGACTGGTGCAGAGCCAACAAACTTCTCTGAATGTGGACAAAACAAAAGAGATGGTTGTTGACTTCAGGACAGCATGGAGGGACCACTCTCCACTGAACAATGACAGTTCCTTCGTGGAAATCATGAAGAGCATTAAATTCCTTGGTGTTCACCTGGTGGAGAACCTCACCTGGTCCCTCAACACCAACTCCTCAACCAAGAAAGCCCAGCAGCGTCTCTACTTTCTGGGAAGGTTGAAAAAAGTCCATCTCCCACCCCTCATCCCCACCACGTTCTACAGAGGAACCACTGAGAGCATCCTGAGCAACTGCATCACTGCCTGGTTCAGAAATTGCACCGTATCGGATCACAAGACCCTGCAGCGGATAGTGAGGACAGCTGAAAAGATCATTGGGGTCTATCTTCCCTTAATCATAGACATGTACACCACATGCTGCATTTGCAAAGCCACCAGCATTGTGGATGACTGCACAGACCCCTCACACAAACTCTTCACACACACAAAATGGTGCTTCACCCCACAAATTTTCTATGGGTTTCAAGTCAGGGGACTGGGATGGCCATGGGAGGACCTTGATTTTGTGGTCAGTAAACCATTTTTGTGTTGATTTTTATGTATATTTTGGATCATTGTCCTGCTCCAACCACAGCACATTTTAAGTTTTCTGGCAGAGGCAATCAGGTTTTCATTTAATATCTGTTGATATTTGATAGAGTCCATGATGCCATGTATCCTAACAAAATGTCCAGGTCCTCTGGCAGAAAAACAGCCCCAAAACATTAAAGAGCCACCAGCATATGTAACCGTGGGCATGAGGTACTTTTCCATATGGCTCCCTCTCTGTGTGCGCCAAAACCACCTCTGGTGTTTATTGCCAAAAAACTCTATTTTGGTTTCATCTGACCAGAGAACTCGATCTCATTTGAAGTTCCAGTAGTGTCAAGCAAACTGAAGACGCTTGAGTTTGTTTGTGGATGAGAGTAGAGGCTTTTTTCTTGAAACCCTTCCAAACAACTTGTGGTGATGTAGGTGACTTCGGATTGTAGTTTTGGAGACTTTCTGAATCCATCCTCTTCGTACAGGACAAACGTCCAGTTCCAGGTTGATTCATATCATTTCCAGTTGACTGGAACTTCTTAATTATTGCCCTGATGGTGGAAATGGGCATTTTCAATGTTTGTGCTATTTTCTTATAGCCACTTCACAATCTGTGAAGCTTAACAACCTTTTGCCGCACATCACAGCTATATTCCTTGGTCTTACCCATAGTTATGAATGACTAAGGGAATTTGGCCTATGTGTTACCTCATAGTTATACCCCTGTGAAACAGGAAGTCATGGTTGAACAATTTCCTGTTCCTAGTCACCCAGGTGTACTAATTTTTTTTTAAATATCAATGGGAATATACTTAAAAGATATTTTTCTCATATGAATGCATAGGGGTGCCAATAATTGATGCACATCTATATTTAACAAAAATTTTTTTTTTTGATAAACCTGTGTTGTTTGATATCCATAAAAGCAGAGTATGTTTTTAATTTCTTTTAACAAAATATCAAAAGGTTAAAAAATAAAGACACTTTTTCACAGCTTTCTTTGCTCATATTTACAGAGGGTGCCAATATTAGTGGAGGGCACTGTATGTGCATGCAATATTATCTAAGCTACCCTCTACACACATTCTTTGTTTCCGAGAACAGCATACAGTAATCAGCCGGAGCACCATAAGAGGAACTTAACTATTTTGCGATCATAGAACTCTCCGCTGCTGTAGGTGGTGGCCATGGTGGACGAGCAGACTTCCAGATACCAGGGCTTGTTGCCGTTTTCCGTGCTGCTGCTAACAGAGATGGTATAGATGCTGTTGGTGTAGCCATCACATGAGCAGTGATCTCCCTGCCGACCTCCGTTACCAGACGCCCACACAAAGATGGAGCCCAGACCTTTGCGACCCTGTACACACGCACACAAATGCACAGATACGCACAACAGGACAAAATTGCAACTTTAAAATACAAAAAATATACTCTCATTATGGTGATTTTATATTTTATGTCTCAATGTATATGTCACTTACAAGAGAAACAGGAACCTTAAGTTTCAGTTCAGTACAAATGTTTTAACTCTCCATTTCCCCCCAAACACTAAAATAATCAGTTGCTTCAGATAACTACACCCACACTAAGAGTATTGTCTTCACAAAACACTTCCAAGAGCCTTACTGATGTAGTTTAGTTTTTGTGCTGTTAATGTTGTCAGAATTCAGTGCAGTACTGTTTCCTGATCTGAAGCTTTTGTGTCATGAATTCCCGCTCTCAGCACACAGTTCTGAGCATGGCAAGCACTGTTTGCACTTGTCATTCATTCTCCACGTGCTTTTGTTTGCTTTAATGTGCTTTTTCTGGTTTTGGTCCTGTCTCTGCCCCTGTCCCTTCATTGCGCTCTTATCCAATGTGTTCATCTGTTTGCTGTTAGCACTATTTAAACCCTGCTTTGTTTCAAAGTCTGTTGCTGCATCCCAATTTGCCTACTATCCATCCTAAATAGTATCTGAGATTAGAATTAGTGTATCCCAAATCATAGTATGTTGAAATTAGTATCCCAAAGGTACCCTTATGGTCTACTATTTCCTAGTATTATATAAGTGTGGATCCGTGGACACTTTTTCAGAGGAGGAGGAGTTTTGTGACGGTTTGCTTCGCCGCATTCAACCTGCAAACATGGCGGACGAGTGTAACGTCGGTCATGCGTATTTAAGAGAGGTGTAAATGAAATGTGGACAAATAAATCAAGGGAATGGTAAATGAAATGATATAAATTATATAAGGAATAATAAATGAAGAAAAGCTGAAATGCAATGTGGAGTTTGTTTACAGTGACACTTTGTGTAACTAGGCAACAACGTTCTCTTCAGTTACATGATGTGTTAGTGTACACTCTTGCTACACACTCAAAAGTATGTACTTTTTCTTAACAAAAAGAGCGCATAATTTTAGTGCATAGTATAAGCAGGCGAATTGGGACGCAGCATTTTTTGTGCATTCATGTCATTAATTGCAAGCCTTGCTTCCCTAGTGCCTTATTTTCTGTATTCTGGTGTTTCCTGGTTTTGAATTTCACTCATGTTTTTATTGTATACATTAACCGAGTTTGATGTTGCCTGCTTGTTCTCTAACCCATGCTATAGATGTTGATAATGATTTTTGGATTTGCACTATTAAAGCACATGTTGAGTTTTCAACTTGGATCATGCCTCATTTAAACACATGCTACAATCTACTGCAGTCAAGATTTTAGAACTTCTCTTAAGCCTGAAAAATGTACAGTTTGAGTTGACATTCTAATGAACTAGTGTTTAACTCAACTACCCTGAATACCACCTCTCAGAGCTGTTCTTGTTTTGTTCTGATTTTCCTTCCATGTGTTTCTTTTACATTTTCATATGCCTTTGTAATGATTTGAGTCTTATGTCAGCCCATGTCCTGTTATTGGTGTTTTCCAATAACAGGAGTGTGCCTTCATCCCTTGATTAGTTTGTACCCTCTTGTGTCTTTGCTTCATTGCAAACTCTTGTCAATGTTATTGTGTGTTTCTGAGCTGTCTATACCTTTGTTTCCTTGTTTTGTATTTCTTATTAAGACTTCCTGGTTTTGACCTGTGCTTGTTTTCTTGTTAATGATTATGGATTACCTTCAGATTATGTTGTCTGACTATTCTCCCCTGTCTGGAAGAATGAAGATGATTAATGGAATTACCCCCAATAAAATACACAATGATTTTACACACTCATGTCCTGTCTGCAATACTCACACCAACACAGTTAGGTGTTTTTCATACTGAAAGACACCTAAATTAACTCAGGTAGGTAAGCAAGACATCTCATTTAACCCAAGTTTAGTACGTATGTTGAAGCAGGGAAAGCACCAAACCATGCTGGACTCTTAAAGTGCAGTTTGATGAACTGGAGACTTATGCTTCAAATTAGTTTATAAGAAGAAGTAGTAGTTTCAAAAAAGCCAATTGCCAACTTCCTGCTGGAAAATGATCCCAGGTGACTCAGTCATCAATCTGCTGAGATAACTCTAAGAGTGTGCAAAGCTCTCATCAAGCCTACTTTTCATCTGTTTTGGTTACTACATAATCCCATATGTGTGATTTCATAGTTTTGATGTCTTCACTATAATTTAAAAAACATGGAGAAAAATAGAAACCTTCTATGAGTCAGTAGTTAATTGCTGATCACTGGGACTAGGGGATTCTTAATGTTATGTTGGCACTAATAGTAGTCTACCTTCTAGTAACCTTCCCATAATGCACAACTAAAAGCATTAATATAGCATCACAATTAGGATAATGCAAATACTCAAGTATAAAAAAGCTGCAGAACACAGCATAGTATAAACAGGCAAATTCTCATTAATTTTGAATCCTTTAACTAAACTTTTAACTATTTAACTATTTTTCCTCCATATTGTCGTCCATGTATCCTGATCACTAGTTAACTAAACATGAGTATGATTCATGTAAACTAATGACAGGGCTGTGTATATGTGTGTGTATCCTTGTGTATAAATGACCTTTTTAATGCCCACTTCAAAGGCCTGTTTGGCCAGTGGGCCTGGACCATCCACGGTCTTCCCATCATCATCAGGGCCCCAGCTGGCACTGTAAATGTCAATGTAGTCGGGCCGAATCCCAAGCGACTTGGCCTCCACCACATCAGTGACATCCCCATCCAGCATCCGAATGCCTATGAGAACACCCACATACATATACAGAAAGATGCAAACACATGTTCACAAATAGGCACATATTAGGGAAAAAACTAATTCAAAAATATATTCACAGTAAAATCCACAGTGTTGAATTAACACCTACAGTGTTTATTCATGTCCAATTGGACACAGCTGAACACTGAAAGAGTTCATGCAACACTAGGGATTTTGCTGTGTTGTAATTGCAACTAAAGCCTTTCTCAGCTTTATCAGTGTGAAAATTCTCTGCATGCATCGAAAACAGAACATTCTCACCATCTTTACTGAGGTACATGGATTATATTTGAACCACAAGCTTTAATGGATAGATTTTGTACATTTGAATGCTTTAATGTCCCCTAGAATATTATTCTAAAGGAAAAGTTCAACAAAAATTTTTTTTACACAATTTCACTAAACTAAAATGCAGACTATAAACCAAAACATGTTCAGTGTCAGAAGTTTGCTTCTTCAGTTTTGTGCAAGTAATGAATGTCTCTCTATCACTGTAAATCACATCTATCACATGCCCAACTCTTTTGTATACAAATGTTAAAATGAGAAATTTAATTTTAAAATAAATAATTGTGTCAAATAACAGGAATAATCTGCATTTCCAGATTTAATATCAAAGCACAACTACATTATCATCTGAAAATATCTAATTCAAACTCTATTGCAATTTGATTTGGATTTTATTCTGCATTTATTTATTTATTTCCATGGGTCTTGGATGAAAAGCCTGCTGAACGCTTTCCTTTTATTGGCTCATTATCCCAAAATATTTTACACTGTTACGTCTGTTACACTGCCATGATATCCAGTTACATTTACTCTGATTATGTTATATTACTAAACTTGCCAACCTTTAGGCACTTTGCATAGGAGCTCCAGAATTTAACATCAGATTATGCTTGTACGTTATTATGCTTGTATAACTCATACAAGTTATAACTCTTTTTCTCCCCAATAAAATGGGAAATGAGCCAAAAGACATACGAATCAGAACATATGAACAGAGAAAATGCTGGCCATATGGACATATGACCACCAATTTGTGAAAGGATTATACTGAAGATGTACCGTTATGTTTTTTTGTTTACTGCGCGTTACTGCAGAATCACTTAATGATCCACCATCCAGCTGAGTTTCCAGATTGCTACTGCTGGCAAGCAGTTCCCCACTGAACAGCTTATAATATTATTATGCCCTCTGGTACACTATGTAATTGTTTCAGTTTTTTTTAAAAATTGTGAGCAGGAAAAATATATAAATTAGAGACATATCATATGCATATGACATGTACATAACTGACTTGTGTGCAGGAGTTGTTTCCACACAGCTGAGGCTGATTCAGCAACTGTGCTCAAATCACTGCTTGTTTTCATGCTGTTGGACAGTTTCATGAATCAGACACGCTTATGTTTGTACATTGCTCCGTGCCTGAAATCGGTGCTTATTTCTACACAACTTCAGTGATTAAGCACCAGTGTGTGTTCTAAAATGGCCCACCTGCCAAAGCTGCACAGCCTTGTTATAAACAGATTAATCAGATTAATTACCAGCTCACTAGTGTATGTTGCGGTGGTGTTTAGAGTTAAATACAGACTTGCAGAGCATGTGTGCTCGCGCATGTGAGCCGAGCTCATCCGGCCCCTGCAGGTGCCTCCACCCAACCTCTGCAGGATTTGACAACATATGTTAGGAGCTCTTGGAGCTAGAAAAGTGAGAGTACTAATAAGCGATTGTATGCATAGAGCACAAAATCAAATCCACACCTGCAAGCTATGACTCTACTCCTATATCCTTGAGAAAAAATCATTAGGTTAACTTAGGACGTATACATATGTAGGAGAGTTATAGTGAGAAACAGTGGGTGTGCCCCACAATGTACCCATAATGATTGTTATATATGACATTTTTGATCTTGTGGGGACATTTGTCTTGTCCCCAGAAGGAAAATTGCTTTTTTACTCCAGCTATAACTTTTATTTAAAGACCTAAACGAGTTAACTGGTTACTGAGGGGTAGGGGTAGCTGCAGGAAATACCCCATAAAGACATGTGTGTGTGTGTGTGTGTGTGTGTGTGTGTGTGTGTGTGAAATTGTGCATGAGGATCAATGCGTCTCTCTCATGTATCCTCGCCCTTAACAAGCTGCGTTTCACTGCAAACTGATTTGCTGTTTCCAAAATAGCACCGGGTAAACAGGATCTCAACACTTCTTTCCCTCAAGGGAAAGACTGATTCATTTGTAAGCCGCTAATTATGGCAGATAGTCTCCTGTAAATGTGCACTTTTAGGTTTTAGTTAGATTGGCGTCTGCACAGGAATTGAGTTTCAAAAATATTTATTATGGCTCAGGGAAAGCCTACTGTCATGCCTCTGCCATGTCTCCATTAACCACAAGGTTTTGGGGAACATTGCTTGCTTTAGTAATCATTCATCATTCATTCAATCTGATTTAGATATCTGCATTTGTGCTGAACATTCATGGTGAAAACTGTATATGTAATTTGTCTGGATAGATGTATATCAGTAATTATGCAATATCATGCTGCTGTGTTATCCCTGGTATTATTTTTAGTTAAAAATGAGCCACACAAAAATGATAACAGTTTAAAGGGTGTCATGCGAATGAGGACTTTCTCATGAGAAAAACCTGATCAGATATGAGTAAAAGATGACTCAGTAATTATCATACTACTTTCTTCCTCTTCAGAATATGTTATTTTACAGCCCCAGTTCCGAAAAAGTTGGGACAGTATGGAAAATGCAAAAAAAAAATCCTTATTTGAAAAAAAAGAGTCATTTGAAAATTCAGTTCACCCTGTACTATATTGAAAACACATTATTAACAAATTATTTGATGTTTTACTTTGTGAATTTAATTTATTTTTGAAAATATACACTCATTTCAAATCTGATGTCTGCAGCACACTCCACAAAAGTTGGGACAGTTGACTGTTTACCACTGTGTAGCATCACCTTTTCTTTTAATAACACGTATTAAGTGTTTGGTCGCTGAGTGAAGACACCAGTTGGTTAAGTTTAACAAGTGGAATTTTCCCCCATTCATCCATTATGCATTTTTTCAGCTGCGCAACTGTACAGGGCCTTTGTTGCCTTATTTTGCGCTTCATAATGCACCACACATTCTCAATCCAAGACAGGTCAGGACTGCAGGCAGGCCATGCTAGCACTCTCAACCATGCACTTGTAATCCAGGCAGAATGTGGTTTGGCGTTGTCCTGCTCTGGATGGCAGCATATGTTGCTCTGAAATGTGTACATATCTTTCTGCATTAATGTTGCCCTCAGAGATGTGCAAGTTACCCATGCCATGGGCACTGATACACCCCCATATCATGACAGATGCTGGCTTTTTACCTGATGCTGAGAACAGCTTTTCCCTCTTTAGCCCGGAGAACACGACGGCTGTTTTGTCCAAAAACAATTTGATATGTTGACTCGTCGGACCACAAAACACGATTCTACTGTGCTACTGTCCATCTCAGATGAGACTGAGCCCAGAAGTCAGCTGCCCTTCTGGACAGTGTTGATGTATGGCTTCTGCTTTACATAGTAAAGCTTTAACTTGCATCTGTGGATGCAGCGGCGAATGGTGTTGCCTGACAAAGGTTTACCAAAGTATTCCCGAGCCCATGTCAGGATATCTATTACAGACTCATGACGGTTTTGAAGACAGTGACAACAGAGGGATCAGAGATCACGTGCATTCAGAAGTGGTTTTCGGCCTTCCCCTTTACACACCGAGATTTGACCAGATTCCTTGAATCTTTTAATTATATCGTGCACAATAGAAGTTGAAATGCCCAAAATCCTACCAATTTGTCTTTGGAGAATGTTGTTGCAATCGGGTCGCCGTTGTCAGCCTCTTTCGTTCAGTACTTGTGCAAAAACACATTTACAGCTTGGCAACATGACAGCCAACCTACCTCAGTCAAAGGTCTGACAGTGAATCCACCTCTAAAACATTTGCCAGTTCTTTGAATTTGCTTTTCTTCACAGAAGACCTACTAAATATTGAATAAACTGTTCTAAGCAGTGTTTCCACTTCCTTCGTCAAAGACCTGTCCAAGCATCATCAATTCCCAAATCCTCTCCATGAGCAACACAACGTTGCTCCGTAAGGTGCGGTATCTGTCGTCTCAGTATTGCAGTGACTCCGTTATGTTTTTGTTTTTACGTTCATTTTGATGGCAAGTAGCACGTTATCGATCAATATTTTGATTTGTTCAGGGTTGGACTTGTTCTTATTGGCAAGGTGAATATGCTTTTCTCTCGATTCTCACCAAAAAGCTGGTTCATCGAAGTTCCCTGATGTGACCTTTTGGTGTTAAGTGGCATTTTAGGTAGTCAAGTTTCCACTCGGTCCACGTTTTTCTGGTGGAAAACTCTCCTTTGATTTTAGCCTCAGAGCAAACTTTGCACACGACCCCACTAGCTCCGTAACTAAATATGTCAGACATTTTAACTGTCTTACCAGGACCATCACTTGTATCCATTTGAACCATTTCATTTAGCCATTCTTGTTTGAAAGTCAAGCTAACATTTTTCTTAAGAGGCTGTAGAAGTAACGTTGCTTCTTTTACGTTTTGTCATTTCTGCTCACTGGATGCTCGCCTACCAGTAAATTTTTTGCACACAGCCTAAAATTGTGCTCCGCGGGACCTTCAATTAGTCTGTATACGGTGAGAACATTAGCTTAGTGGGAACATTGGTCAAATCGCTATTAGTTCTAAATTGCCCCGTCCCAACTTTTTTGGAACGTGTTGCATGCATCAATTTCAAAATAAACATTTATCAGCTACAAAACTACATACACTTGAGTGTGTAGCAAAAGGGTATGCAAACACTGGGACATACTAATACATCATACTTAACAGAAGAGGATACTAATTTCAACGTACTACGATTTGGGACACATTAATTCTAATCTCGGATACTATTTAGGATGGATAGCAGGCAAATTGGGTTTGCAGCAATACAAAGTTCAAAAGGAGTCCAATTGTGTGGGAAAACCAGGCACCTGACAACATCACCTATAGTGCTCCAAGTAACACGTCATATTAATTTACACTTGGTCTTCAGAGGGGAAAAACATGCACATAACCGGTTGACGCCAATTGGCCAAACCTCAGTAAATTAAACACCTCATGAGTACTGACATGTCTGTGAAAGAAATATATGAGACATTTCTTAAGACACATCATGAGAAATGTGAGCAGATGGCAGAGTGGGTAAGAGTTCATGGACGAGCTAAAGATATAATATTCATTAAAACCTCTGCGGTGTTTTTGTGAGGCTATTAATTGTACCTGAAGACCATAGCACACATTTATATGTGCTTAAAACAACTGAGCAGGTAAGAAATCTGCACCAGTGCTTTCACACCAGAAGTGTGAAAGCTTTCAGCAAACAAGAAAAAGCTGACATCATAGGCAGTTCCTGATCATTGAAGGTAAAGCAGGCAATAATATAAAAGTCATGCCTTCTTCAGCTTCAACAGGAAGCTTGCCAGAAAACATCACGTTGAGACCAGGGCTGCATCCGAATATCCCTACTACCCTACTATACAACAGGCAAAAAGTGGTATGCCAAAGGAGTAGTATGTCCAAATTCTCAGTATTCATAAAGCAGTAGGCGAGAAATACTGGATGATCTACTGCTTCCTCTTAGATTCTGCAGTAGGGAACCAATGGATAATGCGCTATCCCATAAGCCAATGGGACTGGCACGGAAGAGCTATCAGAATAAAAAATGGTGGCTCTTTTTAAGTTGTAGGTCACATGACGATGCCAACATGGCGGATGTAGTATGTCCAGACTGTATTCATGCTACACACGTATACTGGTCAGTATGTACTGTATCAACGGCCCAGCAGCATGCAATGAATAGAATGCAGTAGGTACTGTCACGGTACACGATTTCGAACGCAGCCTGTGTGCATTGGGATTGGGATCCCGCAGGAAGAAACAAAAAATATCACATGAGCGCAATGCTGTTACTTTCATGTGGCTCTTGTATAAAGCTCATAGACAGAGTAGCCAGGTCAAAGATTTGAAACTAGCCCACACAGTTCAGGCATTGGAAGATGCTTTTCTTTCTCATTCTTTGGTGGGAACACCAGGGCAACATATCTCTGCTGGAGTTTCCAAAAATTAAATTAAATTTAATGAATTCAGTAAAAAAAACTTTTATCTTGTATATTCATTGGGCCTCATTTATGAAGCTGGATACGAACGGATTTATTCATAAATCGTTCATACAAGCATTTACACAAGAAACTTGGTATTCGAGAAAATCCCAGCTCCCAGCTGTCTGCACACTTGAACTTTTATGGAGTTTTGTGGGCGTCACTAAATGCAAATGAGCTGAGTCAGGACCACGCATTGCACTTTGCAGATTCTAAACATACCCACACGAGTACAACGAAAAATCAGCATTTCCCCAAAAATCCAGCAGAAACTTTTTGTTTTGTTTGGCTTACATTTACACATAACTTCACTAAAAGACTGATAAATGAGATCCATGGTGTGTGTTTCTCATCATTCCTAAATGATCGCTCTCTATCATTATTAGAAGAAAATCTTGACAGAAAATCATACAGGCATTTTAATGAAATGCATCTTAAAAGGACCCCATTTTGACTCGCAGCAGCACTGTTTCCCAGATTTGTAGTAGATACTGATAATGTGTCCATCAAACTTTTCTAATCTTTCTTGAATGTAACAAACTCAAATCCTACAGGGCCGCTGAATCACACCTCTTTATTTTTTGTAGTGAGTAATGTTTTTATAACACTCTGGATGGTCTATTCCTAATAATCACATGACTATCCAGTAGTTTTTAATGACACTATTCCTATCTGACCTATTAGTCAGTTGATAGTTTGTTAAATGTCTACAGATATAGCCATGCATACATGAATAAACAGAACAATTGTTGAAACATACACTAAAGTCTAAATACTCCACAGATGCTTTGTTGATTTATTTTATATGTTTATTTATTTTTGCTTATTTGGCTAATAGGAAATGTGTATTTTATTGATATAAATTATGACTATATGGCTTACGGCTTGTTCAGGACAGTCAACTGAGAGGATATTGACTGCTTTCATGACTGTAGATTATCTAAAAGCAGACTGCTGAAATAAAGTGTTACCAAAGTTGCTTAAAGACAATAGCCTGCACACATCTAAAACATCTCAGAGTAAAACAAATCCAGAATTAGTTGATATGTGCACTAACATTTAGAAATAAAACAGTGCAAGCAAGGCAATTAATTTTTTGGGAAATCAACATACCTCCAATTCGGGCGTTGTGGGCAATACCCACAACGCAGTGTGAGTTGTTAGCCACAGCAGCCACCTCCCCAGCACATCGGGTCCCATGCCTGTGATTCAGACAGACAGATTCATAATGAAGTCAGTACTAATAAGTATGCATCCCCTGATCGTCATTCCCTAATGAGTTTATCATGACATGCAAAAGCACCCGATTGGCCTGTATGCAGTCTCATTACGATTGCTAGCAGCAGAATGATAAAAGAAAAGCATAGTGTTTTGAGAAACAACTTAAATGAATATGACAGCCTTGAACATATTGCAGTTCTGCTGATAAAACAAGCATTTAAATCAAAGTGACCTGGGACTTCTACCGAGCACATCTACTAATCCTTTAAAGGAATGGTTGGGCAAGATAAAAATAAATGAAGCTCTATTCAGACTAGAGTTGTTTAATATGGGGAGGAGGTGTAATACAATTATTACTGGTGGAGCTCACAGATTTTTGTCCTGTCAGTTTTTTGAGAAATAGCTTCTAGCAAACATATGCAACACCCTGCAGACAGAAGAACACTGATCAAACACAGAACCACACAGGGGAGCAGGCACATCACAGCTAGACCCTAAAGCCTCTGGTATAGTTCGTTGTTCTACACAGGCGCACAGATGTACGCATAGCCTTTCAAAGCATACTCCATTTGACATGTACACGTACACAGGCGGTCGACGCATGCACATTACGACAACTTGCACTACCCCTCCTGGCCTAAAAGAGTCAGTACAGAGCAGTAAAGCAGGTCTTTTGGTGTGAAGGACGACAACGAAGAAGAATCACAACAACACAAAGAACAATGCTTGGGCAATCTCTTGCCACGATTAGCACCCATATATAAATCCTTATACACTTTAAGGCTAGAGTTATACAAATGCGGGTACTTTCTAACCTGCACTCATTTCCGTCTCTTCCGTTTAGTTCGTTTTTTTCTTCAACTATCTTCAGAATCAACGGCCCTGGGTCACTGTTGCCACCTCGTGGAACAATTAAATAGTGCAGAAGAATAAAATCGGATGGGGCGGGGTGGCGGGGGGGGGGTGTTGGGGTGGGTGTGGGGGGGTGTTGGGGTGGGTGTGGGGTGGGCGTCACACTTTCAGTACCCTTTTTTTGTTTATTTAAAATAAAATCCACAAACTGAGTGTTACAAATATAAACATCAGACTAAAACTTTACACAACTGTTTGTTCAATTATATAAGACAGAAAATAACCCAATACACACAGACACACACCAGAATATATATTATTCATTTAGGTAGTTTAGTAGTTTAATTCTGTGCTTTGTTTGCATCCATAAAAAGTAATGCATAAATACTTATATATAATATAAACTTTTATATATAATATTATATAATAGTATTTATGCATTGCTTTTTTATGGATGCACAAAAAGCACTGAATTAAACTACAGTCCTAAATTAATAATAAAAACTCTCTTTCACTGCACCTTATGGTTTCTGTTACTCACTGCTTTTAGGAATATTGTTTTACTTTTGATCATAGTGTTTTAATTAGACATTACAGATCTTACTTGCATTCCCACTGCGAGTGAGGAGCAACAGGTCTCGTTACTAATAGATCACTTCCGTTATAATAAATGACAGACGTTACACTGCAAGCGCGCAAATACAGTATATAATGACAATAAACTTAAATTACACTAAACCTTTTAAGCAACTTGCACCAGTTTCCCCAACCCCTTGCACACAGTGGAGCATTTCGGATACAAACATAAGTTTGTGCTCGTGCATCACTGTCGTGCTTCCCTGCTACACAAACTCCCCTTTATAAAGTTTTATCTTCTCCATGGTGTTTAGTATAAAATGCCCTCTGCCTTAGAGAGCTGGGAAGTTGCACACTTTCTTCCTCAGTCACTTGATGATTTCGCCTCCGTCTGATGGTGACTGAGGTCATGTTGGGAGTAAAAGGTAACGCTGACACAAACAGTAAACTGAAGAAAGTTAGTGTCGTTGACTCCGGGTATCTGCTAAAGCATCACATTACGTGCGTATAACCTCATGTGCCACTGACTAGGAAACAGCTTATAATTCTGGTTAGTAAAAAAACTAACGTGTTCCAATTGAGACGATGTTACTTTTCTAAAATTCATACACTAGACCAGTGGTTCTCAGGCTTTTGTGAGCTCTGGACCCCTAGCATATTTCAAACAGTCCACAAGGACCCCCTCACTCCACAACAATTATAGGCTATATATTTATATATGTTGCTTTATTTTATTAATATTTAACAGTGGACATTTAAAATTTTATGAAAACATTTCAAGATTAATTTTTTTTTTTACATTTTATTGTTGGTGCAACATTTAATATGAATCACTGAATTATCTTTTGTTTATTTTATCCATCAATGTGACACTTGAACTTTGTCACGATACCCCCTTTAAGCAGCGTGCTCTAAGCGCGAATGCGCGAGCACCTGCTTTTCCGTTGTTGACCGTAATGACATCTGGGCACGTGTGTTTTGTTTATGTTTCTGTCATGTCTCCTCCCTGTTCTGTCATTGGCTGGGATTTCACGTGGGTCTGTATTGCTCTCAGCTGCTAGCAGTTTAGACGCTGATTATGTCCGCATATATACCGCGCGCCTCCCAGCACACAACGCGGAAGATTAATACTTTAGAGTTAGTTAAGTTCGTAGCGTATTCATAGTCACGGTCCATGTTTAGAGTTAGTTCGCGCTGGATTATCCGCTTCCAGTCCCTCGTCATAGTTCGTTTCTTGTGTTGTTTATCGACCTAGATTCCTGCCTTGCACCGTGTATGCCTGTTTGCCAATCGCCTGACCTCTTGCATGTTTGTGGATTACGTTTTGGATCACGTTTTGGGTTTGTCTGCCTGTCTCTCTTTCTAATAAACAACTGTTCATCCGGCACTTGCATCCGTCCTATCTCTGCTCCGTCACGATTCGTGACAAACTTCTCTACAACTCATAGGTTTTTGCAAATTATCATTTCATTTGTAAATAAATTTTAAATAAAATCCATCAATGAACGATCGTGATATTTGTGAATGCACGCGAATAACCAAATTGTTTCATTTTAAAACATCTCATTTGAATATGTTTTGATCCATTTAACAAAAAATATATATGAAGTCCACAATGAAGAAACGATCAGAGACACAAAACTGTATTTTTGGAGTTGTGCATCCACGGCTGTTGATTGAGCATTGAAGAATGATCTCATAAATGTACTTGGATGATAGAAAGATCAGGGTCACAAAATTTTCCATTTAAAATAAAGCCATGCTATGGAAAAATGATCAGAGTCCATAGCCTACTGTGAGAAAATGATCACAGTCCAGTCACAGGATCGAAATCAGCTAATAGGCTTTGAGTAATGGCGGACGCCCAGCTGAGTGAATTTCATTGTTAACTTACTGTCAAATTTCTTCAACATATCTCGTTAGTAATTGCTCTCGGCAAACTTCAGTACTAGATCAAACAACATGGATGAATATCCTCAACAGACTGATAAACCAAAGAATACGGAGCGTCTTCCAGTGTCACGTGCGAAATACAACATTCAGTGTCTAAAAAAGTTTTCTGGACCACTCAGTCAAGCTTTTTTTGATGAACTCCCTGTAAATGACAGAATTGTGGATAATATTCAAGTTGAGATTGATGTATAATGCATATTCTGTGAGTTTTCAGTATTTAAGTGATGTTGATGATGCTCAGTCGAATAAATTATTATAAGTTCATCACTGTTATTACTGTGAATACCCAGGAAAGAAAGATCAGCATTTTTTCATGCTTCAATTAACACAATGTAAACAATAATGGCTGATAACTTTTGGTGTCTTCATAAAGACTATGAATGGGTCTAGTGATCATACCATCAAAATTTTCTCTGTTCTCAACTATTATGACATAAGAAGGTTCTGAACTATTAAATTCAAATTCTGGGATTCAAGCACAATGTGAGACTGATCGTTTTATCATTGGTGCCTTCATATATAATGTTATTTAAACATTTATAAAACTTTCCCACGGACCCTCTGCAATTACACTACTGACCCGTGTCATGCAGTTGGGGTGAATTAATGGACGAGGTCTCCCCTGAGCTGCCTCCCCTCTTTGGATTAAACACCTTAGCTGGTGAAGGCGAGGAGGAGGATGTCGATGACGAGGCTATCACACATCTATTAGAGAAGGAGGGAGAGGAGGATGAAGACGATGTGATCCTCCCACCAAATATCTCTCGGCCAGGCAGTGCATTGAGCGATGGGTCTCCCTCATCGCTCGCTCGGTTCAGGCAGAGCTCGACTTTAATGAAATGTGCCGGAGGGCAGCGGAAAGACTCTGTATTGAATGGCCGTCGTAACAGCGGGCCAGGGAGCGGAGAGAGATCTTTAGGATAGTAAGAGACTTCTGTCACGTGCCCTGGCCAACAACAATGTGTTTCAGAGATGAAACCTTTCTGGGATAAAGGCTTTTCACACAGGGTTCCTGTTAAAGGATTTTCCAGACTGGACGTGCACAATACGGAGCACATAGGGATGTCAAATCACCCTCCAATTTAACTGTCAGTGGCTTATCATCTCCTCCCTAGGACAGCATTTTCTTCTGCCTCAGCTTTGCTGCAAGGGCGTTCTGATTGCTTAACAGCCACGGTTTACCAGAAAATCTACCGATCTTCAGCCTTGGCAGTGAGGGCTTAATGCCACCTCTCTCCTCACTGCTTATCAAGTGGAACTCATGGAGGAGATGATGAGGCAAATGGATGCGGGGACACCAAACCTGGCTCCCTGGGAAGAGAGCTGCGTTATTGCAGTTTCAAACCCACACTTAGGAGTGGGCAGTTTTAGGAGCCCCAGACCTCCGGCACTGACTCAGCAGTCAGAGACTAAGCCATTTCAGCAGAGGGGAAAACCTTCCATTGCGCCAGCAGCAGCTACACACCGACCAGGCCAACACTCGTGGAGTGGCAAAATGGCGGGCTACCTAATTTGTTCTTCTGCCCAAGATGAAAGGACGAGCAATAGCACTTGCGGAATATCTGTTGTTATCCCCCTCCTGCCAAGAGAAGGTGTTGGACAAGGGAAACTGTCCAATATTCTTTTTTGACCAGTTCAGTTGCAGTGTTGGCACCAGTTCCCCCTGGTGTGTTTATTATTATCCACAATAAACTGTAATTTGCTGTAAAACCACCACTTTTTAACAGTATGTTAAGGTCAACAGCAGAAGGGGATTCATCTCAAATTTTAGAGGAAGAAATAACCTCTTTATTGAGCAAAAGAGCAATTCGGATAGTGCCGCCAGAGGACAGTGGTCAGAGATTCTACACCTGTTACTTTGTCATTCTCAAGAGAGTGGGAGGTCTCCATCCCATTATAGAGTTATGGAACCTCAACGTACACCTCAGAAAGTACAAGTTCAAAATTGCTCACGCTCAAAGTGCTTTCATTTTATTCGTCCCAAAGATTGGTTTATGTCAGTCATTCTGAAGGACGCATATTTCCACATAGGCATTTACTCAGCACATAGAAAATTCCTCAGGTTTTCCTATCGAGATACAGCCTATAAATTTTTTTGACGGTTCCTTTCAGGCTCTCATTAGCCCCGAGAGTGTTCAGCAAATGTGTCAAAGAGGCTCTAACACCGCAGACTGAACTCAGATCTGTAATCAAGCATTTCTATCAGAGGAGCGCATCAGGACAATTCTTGGCAGTTTAACCCTTTTTCAGGAAGGGAGGAAGGTCCCATTCAGACTATGCTTACGTCTTCTGGGGCTGTTGGCCTCGACAGTCTTGGTCATTCCATTGGGACTGTTGTGAACGAGAAAGTTTCAGCGCTAGACAGCGGCGCAGTGTTTGTGTCCAAAATGCCACCTCAACAGAAAAGTGATAGTATCATCACTCTGCATTCACGCTCTCCGTTACTGGAGAGGTCGCTCGTTTCTTGAATCTGCGACTCTGCTAGGGCAGTTTCTCCGAGAAAGGTAGCGATAATGGATGCATTGCTCACAGGATGGGGCACTGTGTGCGAGGGCAGAATATGGCCCACCTTGCTTCAGAATGCATATATAAACTTCCTAAAACTGTCAGTGTTTCTGGCATTGAAACATTTTGTGAAGTTTCTGTGGAACCACCACGTTTTGATCAGATCAGATAACACAGTGGTGGTGCTTATATAAATCATTAGAGGGGCACATGCTCTCCTCAGCTCCGCAACCTGGAAACTGATTGTGTGGAGAATGAGGCATTTTCATTCATTGCGGGCGATGCATGTCCCGGGCATGATGAATGTTGGAGAGGACCTTCTGTCCAGAGGGAACCCTCTGAGAGAATGGACTCTCTCTCCTCAGGTGGTGAGCCAGTTGTGGGAGAGGTTCGGCCGAGCTGCCCTAGATCTCTTCGAATC
The DNA here is from genome assembly GCF_023375685.1 of Ictalurus furcatus. Classification (NCBI taxonomy): domain Eukaryota; kingdom Metazoa; phylum Chordata; class Actinopteri; order Siluriformes; family Ictaluridae; genus Ictalurus; species Ictalurus furcatus. The sequence continues at coordinate 22,312,897 of NC_071264.1, forward strand.
TTACAAAAACACTCATTGCCCTCTATTCTTCTCTCTGGTGAGAGATGGTGTGCCTATGGGTGTGGATGCTCTGGAGCACCTCTGCATGGCTTTACATATTTCCTCCACTGAATCTGATCGTACCAACTCTAAGAAGAGTAAGGGAAAGTGGTCAGTCAGTAATACTGATCACCCCGAATTGGCTGGGAAAGTTATGGCTAATGGAGATAATTCAGCTCTTGTACAACCAGCCCTAGCCTCTCCGGTTACACAGGGATCTTCTCTTGCAGGTGCGAGGGGAGATTTTTCACCCTACCCCAGACAAAATGGCTCTCTGGGCCTGGCCCATGAGAGGCTAAACTTATGCGTTTTGGGCTTGCCGCCAACAGGGATTGAAATAACCCAGAGCACAAGAGCGGCTTCAACGTGCTGTGCATATGGTCGGAAATGGAGTAGATTTGAGCAATGGTGTGCGAAAATATGCATTGTTCATTTCCTTTGTTCTGTGGTGGATGTGTTGTGTTTTCTGCAGGAACTTTTGGATAAAGGCAGAGCCTTCTCTACCATTAAAGTTTATCTTGCTGCGATATCTGCATGTCATGTAGGGGTTGATACTAATACAATGCTTTGTCAGTACATATTTTGTGTATGTGTTTTGCTTTGGATTTCTCAAGAGTGACTCTCAAGAGCAATCCAGCATTTGTGCCAAAGTTAAGCGAGTCAGCTCTCATCTGCAAACCGGTGGATTTACTGGCTTTTCATTTGCCACCTTTTTCCTCATCGGAGGAGGAGTGGCTTCATTGCTTGTGCCCATTTTGTGCTCTACATCATTATATGGACAAAACCAAAGCACTGAGGAAAAGTAAACAACTTTTCATCTCGTAGGCTGATTCTCATAGGGGTAAACTTATTCACGCCAGCGCCTAATAGCATGGGGCTTGAATCTCCAGAGGGTCTGAGGGCCCATTTTACCAGAGGCATGGCCACTTGTTGGGCACCGTTCAAGGGTATTTCAGTCCAGGATATTTGTGCAGTGGAAAATTGGGCATCGCCTCACACTTTGGTCTGATTTTATAGGCTGGATGTTACAGAACCGTCACTCACTCATTAGGTCCTAAGCGTGAGTTAAATAAAAAACACAATGTTTTCCCCCTCATACGTTGATGGTGACCGAGGTCTTGTTGGACATAAAACGAAACATTAACAAACAGTAAAATGTAGCAATTCATTTTTGTTATCTGTTTGCCTATTTCGCTACTGCTAGCACCAACGCATTATGTGTGTTTGACGTAATTTACCCTCGACTGGGAAACAGCATATACTTCCGGTTAATACAATACCGAAAGTGTGCCATTTGAGACGAGACTACCCATCTAAATTTTATACACTAGACATCAGAGTGTATAGTGCATAGTACAAGTGGATAGTCATTTGGAACACAATTTATATTCCATAGTGAGATACCGAATGAATGTTTGAAAGAGATCTTTAGGTTACCTACGTAACGCCGGTTCTCTGATAACAGAAGTGAGGTATCTCACCACACTTCCCTCCTTGCAGTTGCACGGAGAAGAGATACTGTATGCTGAGAATGGGGCAGGGACCTTCAGCAGCGTTTTATATGTTAGGGAGGCAGGACTCCTTCATCATGGCTGTGATTGGTCTGTCAACTGACAGACGTGGTGTTTTTGGTGCTTCCAGGATCGGTCATGCCCGAGGCATTTGCCAAAGTGAGATATCTCACTCCTGTTATCAGAGAACTGAGACTATATAAGCAGCCTAAAGTTTTTTCCCCTCTGTAGCTCAATGGCACGAAGGCTCGAAAATGACGTTATTCCAAGTTCCAACTTCCCACTTCTGAGTTAACCACAGCATAACTTCACAATGCCTTGGAATTCATCAGACCATTAGGAATAGGTTAATAGGGTGTGTGTGTGTGTGTGTGTGTGTGTGTGTGTGTGTGTGTGTATGCATACCTAGGAAGTAAATAATAAAGGAACTATTACTTCCCTAGGCCTAAAACAGTACTAACACATCTACATCTGTCATTCTCTACATCTCTCTTGTTATCCTTCTCTCTCTGGTGCTAGTATTTTCAGTCGCAGTCTCTGCAGCACCTAAACTTGCACACTTAAGCACTCTTTTAATTGATTTTCCCCATACTTCTTCTGCTCCAACAGGCTCATTCAATTCTGCACAGATTAGAGCTCTAAGCGTGAACAGGAAAATTAATTGAGAATCTCAAACTGTTGCACATTCAAAAATCAAGACAGAGAAGAAGTTTCAATTGAAGTTTCGCCTCAGCTCTCTCTGCAGGTGTAGCGCAGAGATGATTTGTAAACATGAGGCGGGACAAACAAGAACAGACGTTAATTCAGGTGTTTATTGATGAGCGAAGCCGTTTTCAATTAAAACCCCAGCCTTTCTCAATCCCTCATGATTTGGATGACTTCCGTGCCTTACCTTGACAACAAAACATGCCTCACTAGTTATAGATGAAAAAAAAAATTTAAAAACTACACTATGAAAGTGGAATAGTTTTGAGTTGAGACATTTGGGATTTGACATCTCTTCACACATATAGATTGGAGTGTCATCACTGAAGGCACAGAGCTTGTTAATGTCGGATCTGCCGACCTAAATGAATATGACAGCTTCACACATACTGCTGCTGACAAAACAAGCATTTACAGGAAGCAAAGTGAAATAGGACTTCCACCAAGCACTAATCATTTAAAGAAATGGTTTGGCAGAAAACATTTTAAGCCTTGTATTTTAAAACCTATTCGGGCTGGATTAGTTTTACATGCTGGGTGGGGTAATGCAATTATTACTGGTGTATGCCTGGGATTTTAGTCCAGTCAGAATCTGTCATGTGAGTAATTTAAAGGGACATATAGAAGTAACGCTACATAATATACTGTACATATATCCCATCTGTATTGACATGTGAGTAAAGACACTGTTATGTCCTATTGGAAAACCGTTGCTCCCTAGGGATACATTTAAATTAAAATGTAATATCCAGATTTCTGTAAAGTTGCTTTGTGACAATGTTCATTGTTAAAAGCGCTATACAAATAAAACTGGATTGAAATGAAAAGAAGCTTTTTATTCAGTGCAAGTACTATTCAGACAGGATAAGATTTCCAGACACGTCTGCTATTGTCTTTCCTATCATCTCCCACTGTAACCAAACTGAAACCAAGTATTAGCTGAGTTAAAAATGCAGAACAATAAAATATAAACAGTGTTGAAAAACAGTTGTCTGAGAATCAATGCTTCCAGGAGTTTTATATAAGTTAACAGGTTTCTAGCATAGGCACAGCCTACATACAGATGGGGAAATAAGTATTAAACGCATCAACATTTTCTTCAGTAAATATAATTTTCAATTAGGTTATTCACCAGACTTCGGTATTAACTCAAGAAATTTGGAAATATAAAGAATTCACAACATTAAAGTTCATAAATAAAGTTATGTGTAATATAGTTGAATGACACAGGAAAAAGTATTGAACACACTAAAAAAAAGCAGTTCTCCAAGGCAAGGTAAGGCAAGGAACCAGCTGAAATCCAAAAGTAGTTAAGAAGCAATCATACCTCCTATCAGTGCAAATTAATATCAGCTGGGTTAGTAAACTGATGGTCTATAAAAAGGCTTTTCATTACTAAGGTGTCACATTTGAAACATTTAATGATGGGTAAAAGCAAAGCGCTCTCACAAGACCTTCGCAACCTTATTGCTGCTAAACATATTGATGGAATCAGATACAGACATATTCCAAAACTTCTGAATCCTCCAGTAAGCACCATTGGGGCCATTATCCACAAGTGGAAGCAACATCACTCTGTCATCAACCGGCCACGCACAGGAGTTCCTCGCGTTCTGACCAGGGAGTCAGAAGAATAGTCAGAAGAGTAGCCCAAGAGCCAAGGACCACTCGGAAAGAGCTCCAGAAACACCTGGAGGCAGTAGGTACAATCATCACAGAGAAAACAATAGGCAATGCACTCCACTGCTCACGCTCACCCCGCAAGACTCCATTACTAAAGAAAAGGCATGTCGAAGCTCATTTAAAGTTTGCTATAACTCATTTGGACAAGCCTATGAAATACCCAGAGAGTGTAATCTGATCAGACGAGAGCAAAATTGAACTTTTTGGCTATCATACTACACACCATGTTTGGAGAAGAAATGGCACTGCACATCACCCTTAAAACACTATACCAACAGTGAAGTTTGGAGGTGAAAGCATCATGGTGTGGGGCTGTTTTTCAGCGCATGGTACTGGCAGACTTCATATAATTGAAGGAACGATGAATGGAGACCTTTACCGGAAGATTCTTGAGAAGAATCTGCTGCCATCCACCAGGATGAAGATGAGACGTGTGTGGACCTTCAAGCAGGACAATGATCCAAAGCATATAGCAAAGGAAACTCTCAATTGGTTTCAGAGAAGAAAAATCAAGGCGTTAGAATGGCCCAGTCAATCACCTGAGTGAATCCAATTGAACAAGATTTAAAGACAATATATTTAGAAGAATGGGCCAAAATCACACCTGAATACTGCGGCCGATTAATTTCTTCATACAGGAAGTGTCTTGAAGCTGTCATTACAAACAAAGGCTTCTCCACTAAGTACTAAATAAATTTCAGTTAGTGTGTTCAATACTTTTTTCCTGTGTCATTCCTCTTTATTACACATAACTTCATTTATGGATTTTAATGTTTGGATTTCTTTATATCGGTGGATTTCTTGAGTTAATACCAAAGTCTGCTGAAAATTTTATGGGAATAACCTCATTGGAAATATATTTACTGAAAGTAATGTTCACGCGTTCAGTACTTATTTACCCCAATGTATACGTTATGTCCATGCAACCTATTAATGATAAGCACGACTTGCAGGCAGCCCTTACAGCCCTATAACAAGTGCTTATAATAAAGGTAAAAACAATCAGTTTGCATTAATATGAGGTGTATGTAGTACATATATCACTTCCAGTGTAATAAATATATGTACATCATTAAGACATTCCCATATATGTGATTTATACAGTCATTGCTTATCCTAGGCAAATCAACTATAATTACTAAAGATGTCCTCCAGTAACTTTACTTAACATATGTCTGGAAATCTGAACCCATCTGAATAATACTTTAGCTAATTTTCCCCTTACCTCAGTTGTAGTTGTTAGGTGTAGACCTGTTTGGTGTCTGATGTTTGCTTCTTTAGTTTTACACTAAAGGTATGAGGCTAATGTACTATTTCTAACAAGTAGTGGATGTCTATATAATCAAAAATTCAGAAATAAATTTATGGCTACACAATTGTTTAGTTCTTTTCCATCAAATTTGTTTCCTCAAAAGTACAGTACACTGCTACAATTTACTTAAGATTATCCAGTTTGAAACAAATGGCACACAGACTTACCGATGTGATTTAGGACACATTATGGCTTTGAAAACAGGAGTGTGCTTATGTTTAGATTAGTGACATTTTACAACATTTTACAACATCCCTACTATTTTATAAAAATCAGTCAACTTAACTGATATTTTACCATGACTTCCAGGCAGTTATTTCTAGTCATTCCAGACCAGGCTCCAATGTACTTCAATAAGGGAAATCTAAATCTAAACTTACTCTGCGCACTTTGCTTCTCTAGAACTCAATTAAAAATCCTGTATAGTGGCCCTACTTATATAGTTCTCTGCTTGATATATCGCTTTGCTTGTATTTCCTAATTTGTAAGTCGCTTTGTATAAAAGGGGTCTGTTAAATGAATAAATGTAACTGTAAATAAACAGAAATATGAATATAAGATGGATTGCCATCTGATATTTTTAAACAGTTTTCAAACCACTGGTAAAATCTGCAAAGAATGATGTGAAAATTGTGAAAAACATTTGTTTACAGTAGGTTGCTCTGTCTACTGCACAGGCATGTTTCGCAAAACTGAAAGCTTTTTTGTAGATATTTCTATGGTCCTAGTGATCACATCCAAGGATACGCTTGCTATTCCCTAAATATGTGCACTACACAGGACAAAACATAATGGCTTCCATACCAGCCAGCACAAGGATTGTCTCTTCTCTTTATGTAGTCTAAATAGCAGCTAAATGAAAATTTGAGGATATATTTATGAAAAAGATTTTGGTGGGACAAACCTCCACCACTGTTAGCAAAATAGTAGCTTCACTACAAATCTAAAGAAACCAGCATCAGACAATAAATGTAAGGGTCTAAAAAGTGCAAAAATTCTCTTGACACCAGAACCCAATTGAGACCCCAATTCCTTTTGCTGACAGTGTGTTAATATTTGAAATGCAGCGAAATTTCTGTTGAATTCAACATAGCATGCCACTCACTTGTTCTCATTGCTGGAGTCATAACGTGGCATCGGGTCATGGTCGTTACCATTGACATCATAGCTGGCCAGCTGGTCCTGGGTGCAAGCGAGAAGGAAAAGAACCAAACAAATCACCTCCGGCATCAGCCATAAACAGGGAAATAAATAAATATATATCATTTTATACCACTCAGGCTTTCGTCCCATTTGGGTCATCTCTCATTTTTCGCACTATTACAGAGAAGGTAATAAATTGGGCCCTACACAGGCCATAACTTATCACAGTAATCCAAAGTGCCACGTGAAAAAATGAAATGTATTTATGGCAAGGTTACATCCTGCGAAGCCAGAAGGAAGCACAGCAATAAACCCGCTTGCGCTGATTGTGCTTTCTAAAATCAACATTAAGGTGTGTCTAGCACTGTTTGCACATCCCAAAGAAATATATAAGTGCATATGGGTAGAAATTTACTTGATCTACAGCAAAATTTCAGTTAGTGTATAGTAAAAGAAATTATCATTTTTTTTCTCTTATACAACAGTCGGTTCAGGTCCACTAATTAGGTTGTTCAAGCGGCATTCCAAGAGTGCTTATATTTAGTGTATCACTCTACTTGTCTGTGTTCACTACATAAAATTGCAATTCTAGCAATAGTTTGTTACACCGAAACACAGGCTGACTGACAGCCCATAGTTTGTACTATGGGCTGTCAGCCAGCCTGTGTGTTGGCATGGCAACACACAAGGCTCTATCCAGCTGTGGCTTCTTTGGGAGCTATTTTCATTGATGGAGCAAAAATAAACAAAATATTTGCCCATATTATGTCTGAAATATCAGTTACTTGATATTAATTTCTTGTTTCTAGAACTGTTGTATAAAGGCAATAACACAATCGCGAGAGTGCTGTTGTACTCAATATCAGCATGGCTGTGATTACCTATGGCTAAATCACAGCAGTACTGATATTCAGTACAACAGCACTCTTGTTCCGTGTGATATTGTTTAATTGCAGAACAATCATTTTATTTCAATGTGTTAAAAGGGAAGCAAGAGAAAATGGCACCTTATTAGAAACATTTCATAGGTTGTAAAAACTTGTGCCATTAAAGTGCACTATAAAAGTAGCAGGAAGCTGCTCACATAGTTTTGGGCCAGATCAGGATGGTTCCTCTCTATCCCATCATCTAAGATGGTGATGACAACATTTCGGCCTGTATATCCACGCTGCCAGGCTGCAAGGATGTTCATTTCGGAGCGACACCGGCTGTTTTTATCACTGCAGTGCTGGAAAAAATAGCAGAGGGTCTATTTGAAGTGACTCCGGATTTCAACGATACAGAGAAGTCTTTATAACTATGATACATACATGTGGATTCAATTCAGTGTCATAAAGCTTGCAGACAAACACAAGTGCAGGTTTTCTCATTTTAATAAATCAGTGTAGCAAAAAAAAAAAAAAAAACCAGGCTCGGCAATACTCAGAAATGGAAGGCAGACGAATCGACAAGCCATTGATAAACAGGAATAAGCTAGACAAACCTAAATCAGTTCCATGTGAGCAGACGATGGTCAAAACACTGATCAAAACAGGCAGCTAACAAAGGCTTGAACTCACCTTTGGCAAAGACTTAGCAAAGTAACACTGAGAATTCAGGTTATTTAAAGGGAGTAGTGCGATTGCAAACAAGCATTAGTAATCAAGTAAATGCAAGAGGGAAAGGCCCTGAGATAAGGTCACGGGATGAGGATCATGGGAGTTGTAGTCTTCAGCTATGGGAAACACTGGCATGACATTCAGTACATTATGAATATCTGGATTAATTTGTAAATATACGGAAGAACATTTAAATATCCAGAGCATGGTCAAGGACCATTTGTGAATGCTGACCATGTGTTTAGTTCATACTGGTATGATAAGGGACTGCGTAATTTTAATAGTAGAACTCTGAAGCTAGACTAATGAGATATGGATATGAGTCATGGGAAGATGGGATGGAATAGTATGCAATGTTATCCCCAAGCTGCTGTGTGTAACTAAGCTAAGAGTACTTACTGTAGCTACTGAACTACTCTTTAAATAACCTGGAATTTCATTCAGTCTTTGTAAAGTCTCGCTCCAGCATTTGCCTTTGACATTTCTGAGCCTTCTGCATTCCCTGTTTAGTCTACTTAAATTTTACCTCTGTTTCTTTCCTGATTGCCCTCACTGTTTGTTCTATTTTATGCCTGTTTGCCCATCACCCGCCTTTCTGCCGCTCCCTCATTTTGATAATTGCCTAATCTCTTTGGTTTGTCTACTTTGGATGATTTTAATAAAAGCAATGGCACATACCACAATAATAACACTTGAAAGAAACATATTAACCATGATAACTAATCTCTGTAAACATTCACGTTCATCAATCTTCACTTGTATTGTGTGAAACCAGTTACAAGGGATAAATTCCAATGTATAACTGCTATATTGAATTGATTTCTGACATGATGCACTCACTATATAAACAATATCCATTTATACATCTTTAATCATTCTGTGTTTGTAAAGGAGAATATATGTATGTGGCTTGTCTTGAGATAAGACTGTATTTTTGGGCACACGTTTCCACAAACATTTAATTAAAAAATAAATGAATAGAAAAAAAAGAGAAAAAAATACTTGTACATAAGAATCTCATTTATCATTTTTTGTTTGGCCCAAAATTACAGTGTGAAGGTTGCTGGAAGACAATATTACATATTGTCCTGGGTTTTTTTTTTTTATCACAATAGTAAAGGGACATTTTAGCTGAGCTATACACATAAACACAAAAGCTTACAGGAATGCAGAGATACAAAAGGTTAGATTTGTTCATCAACCTTTTTAAAATTGACTTGTGCACTCCGGCTGTTGACATTCTAAACAGATAATGGCTGTCGAGCTTTGTATAGCAATCCTATATAAAGTTGCTGTGCTCAGCTCTAATACTAAGAGTGTCCTAGAAAGAACAGGGGCAATCCAGAAATTTACATTTAGGCAGAAAAAATTATTAGCAAAACAAACAGAGGTTCTTCGCTACTAAAAATATGTGTTTGTCTCACTTTTTCTGTCACACTGTTCATATGACAAAATAAGTGCAAACAAACCAGTAGAGACATGAATAATCATGGAAAATATTTACTCACTTGCTACACTAATTATCAGTGGACCTATAAAAACACTCACACCTGACGATACCAGTGAAAAGTAATAGTACTACTGTATATTGTGATTCAGATATCATATCCCCCAGACCTAGCATAAAATATAATATGCATTATGACACTGTGGTGACTGCTGTTTGTTTCTGTAATTGCCTTATTGCTTTCTGGGATATGCTGTACATCCCTGTAAGGCAAAATCAGGGGAAATAGTTCTGTCAGCTGAATTTTTTAATATGGAGTCTGGTTACAGTGCTTACTTAATATACTACAATGGGCCTTTCTTACCATTCATTCAGTTATTTATTTAGAGACACTGGATATTAAACTGGGTAATATTAGTATATCAGAAACTTTTCTGTGAAGCAAAGTGTATGTGCTTGTGAGCAATAGGTAAGTTTGAATTTGTTTAAGAAATACGTTAGGTAGGAAAGAGATGCAAACAGATGGAGGCCAAAATGAGCACTCCCACACCTACTGAAACATAAGGGTACAAACATTAGCATATGCTGCACATACATTATAAGTGCTGTTGAAATTTTAAGAGTTGGTAAACAGAGGAAAGGCTTCTCAATATTTTAATTATATATTGTGTCATGGGTAGCAGAAGGCTCTAAAATGTATAAACTACCCCTTTAATATTAAAAAAAGAAGAAGAAAAAAAGAATCATGTAAATCAATATTAGTCCTAGGAACCACATACTCAGCTAACAACTTAAAGTAGTTTAAAAAAAAAAAAAGGAGAAATACACAACTGTGCATTGGATATAGTCTGCAATATATTTGTTATAAATAAACTACTTACAATATACCACATGTTTGACCACTTGGGATCATTGAAATAGATGAAGTTGGAGTCGCTCCGGGCATAGCGTTTGACTCGAGACTTTACTATCTGCTGCTGGATCCAGTCCACCTGAGAAAACAAACCCAAACGTCATGTGTAACAGATAAAACAATTTAGAATCATATTGCAAAGAATAGACCTTTATGAAATGTTGAAACCCTGCATAACCCCCAGGGGTATTGTACAACACCTGAATGAACCCTTGTGCATGTGTGCATGCATTCAGAGATAGTACAACAAAGTCACATAGTGAACGTATGACACAGTATTTGTCATAAATACCACTAACATCCGAGTACATTCCCTAGAACCTTCAAGCCAATATTAGTGCAGGATCCAAACATGTATAACTAGCATTCTATTTCACTCCTCCTAACCAGGACGGGCATCAGATAACATCTGCCAACAATGCCATGTGGAACAGTACTTACTAACTTAGGTGCTCAGAGATGACTCACACCACTGGGAGGGGCAATGATAACTTTGTAAAATCTGGGGCAGGTGCATGATGACGCCCAGGTAGTGGCAGCACAGAATTCCTGGAGTTGTAAACTTTTTAAATAATTAGGAGTAAGAACCAGTCAGCTCATCTACAGGCTATGGTGATGACCATAGATGGCTCACATCTGCTTAGACAATGGAGCAACCATATGTTTTACCCCATAGCAAATAAACAGCTGGTCTGAGGATTGAATGGCTGCAGTCTAATAAAAAAAATAAATAAAAAAAAACCACAAGCCTCATACCAGGTACAACAAGGAGTCATCCGGTGACCAACACATACAAAGCAAGCTTAAGGCCAGAGCATGCAACTCCTCAAGTTTAAGTATTTTCAAAGACACGCAAAAGACTCATAAGGATCAGTATGAGCAACCCCAGCAGACACAAATATAACACGTGGCACCTTGGCTGAACCTGGTGGTTTCGTACTGGATAAATTATATCCACTACATGCCATGGTGATGGGATAGTTATCATTCTCAGTGAATCCATCTTCATGCCAATGAAGTGTGTGACCTGCATTGGTGTTATGAAGCTCTCCTATAAATTCACAGATTTGATATACATCTGCCACCCACAGCATATGAAATGAAAGGAACTGCAGAACCTTCTCAGATATAAAATTGGACAAAAACTGCCACAGTTGAATTGAACTGTTGGAGTCTGAGATTGACAAGGCCTTGGACCCTGAAAAAGCTGACAGTTGGCGATGGAACTATTGTGTATTTTCTCCCTGTGAAATTGTCATCAGGACCTACTGAACTGATGTAGTCTTCTTCAAATAAGCAAAGTTCTTGGCTGAAAATTGCCCATTGCCATCCCTTGCCCTCCAGGTGTGTGCTCTGCAAGATTCTTCAGACTTTCTTGGGCCTTGTCTTGGTCCTTTCCCACAGAGTAGATGAGAGGCACTCAGATGCATACCAGAACTAAGATGTCAATGAAGTCCTTGTAGTCTGATAAGGAAAACCTGCCATCACAGCTGTTATGTGATGACTTGCATGCTGTAATCCTACTCATCCACAGCCATCTTTGGTGTGACTATCACATCTTGCTTTGAGTCTGTCATAGGTGCATGCAAGCTGGCAGGGGCAGAACCAGATCTCCAGATGCTGATGGAACTCGTGGAGGTCATCATTACCTGATAGACCCTCCTAGATCGTTAATTTGTTACAGAAATTATAGTAACTCCGACTGCTTTCTGGGATTTTTGCTGTGCTTAGTAGTCATCCAAAGTACTGGGTGTTTATGACCAGCTAGCTGTCTAGACCTATGAGCTTGGGCCAGATTAATTTCTGAGCCAAGATCCATATCCCCCAGCCAAGCGCAATGTGTTTCGACATTACCATCGATGCACAGTCAACTCACTGAAACGAGTCAGATTCAGCTTCCTTGATAGGGTCAATGCCAAAGCAGTAAACTACCCACTCAGTACATAAACTGATTCAACCTCAAGTAAAATAAATAAACAAATAAATAAATAATGTTGTGTGTGTGTGTGTGTGTGTGTGTGTGTGTGTGCAGAGGGAATACCCACTCCAAATCTTTTTGCCCTCCAAAAGATAACTGTTTCTAATTATATTTCAAATAAAGCCACGAATCGAGGATTATAAATAATACTCTGTGTATGACTCCTCTCGCATTGGCCCATAATGATTTAAACAGGAAGCCTACATTTTAAGAATAATATATCATTCTTTACTCTTTCTACCCATATACATTTAACCTAAGTTTCCACTATAGATTTTCACCCTGTTTTTGCAAAGTATCCTCTAAAGTTAAAATATTTGTTAAATATTACCTATAAATGTAATTTCTGTTGTCAAAACATTTGAACATAATCTCCCTTGTATGGAAACCTGGTTTGTGATAGCTACCAAATCTGTCCTAACAGGCAAGCCATCAATCTATGGATGTCACGAGAACCGATACTTCGGTACCAAGTCGGTACCAGCATTCTTAAAACGTGACGGTACTTGTTTTTCTGCATTTCCGTTGCTATCGACTGTAACGAAAGTAACGAGGTTGCAATTCTTCCGGACCTGATGGGGGCAACAAATACGCACAAGTGTTTTAGTCGGTCCACAAGTGGTGAAGAAGAAGAGGAACGCCTACAAGCACACGGGAAAAACTACAGAAGATTAGCTCAATTTAACAAGTTTAGCTCCGCCCCGACTCGTTGAGAGGAAAAGAGAGGGAAGCTAGTATCAGTTTCCGGTGTGCAACCGATGCTATCGTTCATTTCAAACAAAGCGAGGAAACACAGTTTCTCACAGTCATCAAGCTGCAGAATGTATGAAACCATGGAACTGCAAACAGGTACTAACTCTATTTATACAGTAGGCACGTTCTATATCCCGTTATCCCAGCCGTGTTAGATAAAACCACTGGCGACAACAACAGGATGTAAATATGGATGTTGAGTGTGGTTAACGGCTACATTCAGCAATGAAGCAGCCCAAGCCTCTAGCCTGAAACTTGACATCAATGAAATTGTTTACTGAGTATTTTCCACACGACTCCAAGCTATGTGCATGATATGATCAGAGAGGTTTTGCAAAGCTGCTCACCAACTGAGCAGCACCTCAAGTTTTATTGCTCCTGAGAGTCTGGCTGTCAGGAGGAGATAATCTTGGCAGGAGAGAGGCAACTTCTGGCCCCTGGGAAACAGCTTAGCTCTGAATGCCTGGCTGCACTGTCAAATAAAGCTATGGATAAGTGGATGCCCATTTCCCTGTCATTTTAAGGAGCCTGGAGCTGCATTTATAGGTGCGGAATAAGAAAAGGGGTGCAAAGTGAAAGATGAGAGATTGCATGGGGTCTGGGAAAGAGATGACTCACCTTGGGGTCCATGTGAATGAAACTGTGTGTGCCCCTGGAAGCAAAGGTAGATCTACGCACCACATGACTGTGATGGAAATGGTAGTGGTCCTCCAGACCGCCAATCTGAGAGCAAAAAAAAAAAAAAACAGTTACACAAAAAGTAGCAGTGAGGTAAAGGAAATTAGTCCTGACAAAAAAAAAACCTGCTTTCCAAAAAAAATGGTGTTATAACTAATTAACAGATATCTCAAGACGCTGACTCAAAAAGTACATTCTAAAAGTACAGTAATACAAAAAATATATAAGTTTGCATATTGCAATCAGTGGGTGGTGTGAAGTCCAGCAAGTATGAGCTTTTTCTGATAGTTTAATGCACTTTATAACATCTTGGGCTGACATTCTGGTGTTAGTTAGCTAAAGTAATATAATGTATCTGGTCCAAAAATACAAGTTCTCCTCCATCAGAAAGCTTGTGATGTTAAATAATGCACTCCAGACAAAATGGCTAAAAGTGTAGGCAGGAATGTGTGCACATGTGCGACTGGCAAAGCGCCTTTCCATCAGTGTGTACAGACTGAGATCATATTCTCTTTTTTGCTGAATTTCTTTCTGAATTTGCTCGCTAGTCTTCAGCGTGATGTTCCGCTCATGTACATTCTACTCTGCGGAGATCTACATGCTATAAGCAACAACTCGCGAAACAGAAATCCTTTTATGCTATAACAGAATGTTAAAAACCTCCACACTGTGACTTGAGATGGGGGAGGAAGCGTTGCTGTGAGCTCTCGAGGCATCTTAAATGTCCTGTCATATAGAATACACATCTATAAAGCAGGAAGACTCACGGTTTAAAACACGTGAATTTGAAGCTGATTTTGAATATAAAGAAATCACATTTCACAGAAGAGCACACATGTCTAGACATCTTACCATGCCTCCTACAAAGAAGATAAACAGACTAGTAGACAGATATTCTTTCCTGCACGTTGTGGCATACCAAAGCTGTCCATCACATAAATATGGAATTTCAAATTCGCAACTTCGAAAAGCTGGGCTAGGATTCAGGAATTAGCCACACATGGAGTCAGCGATGATTTACATAACCAGCTGCATCTTTCTTGACTCTGATGATCATCCAAATGGTGTTAACTGCATTTTAAAGCTTAACCTCTCAAGAAACCCCAAAGGTTCCATACTTACAGTACATTTGCCAGTGTTGTATCTACATACATTTCCTATTAGTTCCACTGGAGCAACTGAATTACATGTGTTTAAGATGAATACATGAATAACTTGCTAGGAATAAGTGTGTAGTTGCATTTTGTTTTGGGGGTATGTTTTTGCATGTTTGCCAATTTTGTCTAATTATTGTGAAGTGATACATTGGGGGAAAAGTTGGAATATTCCCTTGATAGGACATGAGTCCAGTGCAGGGTACCATGCAAAACACAATTTCACACTTATAGTTGCGATTTATAGTCACCAGCATGTTTTTGAGAGATCAAACTGGGCACCCTGAAGCTCTGAGGCATCAACACTACCTACTACACCACCATTCCACCCATTAAAAATTTTAAGCCGCAAACTGAGTTATCGAGTGTGTCATATGGTCTTTATGAAGGGTAACTGAAAGAGGAAATCTTCCATCCCGAATCTCTCATCCCTCCTTGGTGTTATCTCTGCTGTTTTATAGCCATGTACACTGTCACAGGGGTGCTTAAGAACCAGTTAAGTATCTTACATCTAGTTTTACTGCCTCTATGTTCACTAACTCAGGGGTCCTCAAATTTTTTGCAGACAGTGACCCCTTTAATTGCATAGTAAATTCCACAGACTATTAGGCTCAATATTTAAATGTGTACAGTAATATTCAGGCTTTTTAGTAGAGCCATAGATTTTTTTTTTACCTGAACATTTCTCTCATTGAACACATTAAGCCAGGGTTCTCAACCTTTTTTAACCAGTGTCCCCATTTTAAGGGCTAAACATTCCCTGTAGCTGGAAACCATGACTATGCAGCTCAAAAACATGCTTATTGTGCATGTATTTGAAATACCCACACTGTGTGCTGTAGATGTCCAGTGTAAAGGCAATTTGAATGACATGGTGGCATGACGGACACAGCACCTCTTCAGTCGGGTGTAAAATGCATTGGGTTACTCCATGAAAACTGCAGCCATTCAAATGTATATAAATCAGTGGTAATAAACATGAACATTGCCATGAATATTGCTCAATAATCATGATTATTGTACGGTGTTACACATTGAGATATACAGGAAATAATTTCAATGTCATCCTGTTCCTAACCACTGTAAAAACATAACGTCTTTCTAAATTCTCCCCATTAATTAGTGTCAGAAATTGTGACATTCCTTACCTTACCTAATAAAGTAATTATTTTTTGCTTTAATTCCTACACTTTCCTGTAATAAAGGTCTTTAGTACAGAAGCTACTTAATAGCCCGTTTTGGGTGCAAGGTCTTTTAAAGGTCAATGCCAATGTTACGTTTAAACCGTTTGAATAAAAACATGGTTTCCATTAGTAACAACAATATTTCTCTGTCAGTCAGTCAAGCACAATTTATGGTATCTAGGAAACAGAGGAAAATGACCAGAACTTAAGATTACAGATAAAATCAACATTTTAAAGCTTGTCCTGTTTGGGTATGTTGCGCTCAAAACAGCTGCAACCTTATTCCCCACCAGACCCCACATTCAGGCATGATGTGTATCACCCAGGAGTACCTACCCATCTCCTATGACAATCATTCAACATGGCGGATCGCAAGCGTTTTGATCATCTGTGATGTTCGTGTCCAGGTAAATTACACCATGTTACACTTGCGACGTTTCATGCAGGGTATAGTGAAGTCACTCAATTAATATACAGTATATTGCAACTACACTATTATAAAAACTAATATAACTGATCTGGTCTTACTTTAGACTGAAAATAGACTAAAGCGTTATCTTGATATATTCAAGTTAACAGATCTTGAGACCTGACAAACGTCTGTTAACATTATTTATTGACTTGTTAAATGTATTCCTATTTTTTTAAATACATTTTTTTGATAAATTCTTTGTTGTTTTCGTGTCCTTCTTACATGCGCAGTAAACGTGATGCCTCATAACTCATGTTTGAGTGGAGATGTTATCTTTTGACCCATGTCAGCATCAGGGTGGGAGTGTTCTTCAAAATTCCCTTTTCTGGAATTTTACCCTCTTGTCACAGTTTGGCTTCAGTTTTCATGGAGAGGATCTCCAAATTGAATGTAGGCTAATGGAATTTTAATAATAATAATAATATGCCGACAGTATTTCATTAGCATTTAAACATTTAAATGAAGTTTATGTGCATAGAAGTACGTTAAAAAGCTGGTAGAAATGCCCAACGTCTCAAGAGACCCCATGTAGGGTTTGAGAATTTATATATTAGGTCCAAGTTCACATTATTTTTAAGCTGAATTGATTTTGTTATTGAGTTATTGAGGCTTGGATTAACCACATTCACTTCAGTGTACATTTACAAGATTTACTTTACAGCAAAATATTCTTATATTATTTTACAGTATTGTAATGCACAGTACACACTGGTTAAGAGCAAAATATCAGAATAAACAACACATAGTGGCATATCTAACGTTTCATCTGACGCAAAGATTCTGAAAATCACTCTGTTATTTTTGTGCCCTTTATTTCAGCGACTATTTTAGGTGAACACAAAGCATTTTTATGTAAGTTTATGTGCTAGTAAAAACTTTGGTTTTTACCAAAGTTGGGCATTTTAAGTGTGACCTAATTCAAAGTTAGAGGTGGTCGCATTATTGCACCCTATTTGAGGGAAGTGGTGGCTTAGTGATTATGGCTTTCAGCTACAGTTCAGAAGCACTGCCAAGCTGCCATGGTTAAGTCTTTAAGCAAGACCTTTAACCTTCAGCTCAGCACTGCTCATGCCTTAACTGTTGGTCTCTTTAGACAAACGTGTGAGCCAAATGTGCACATGTAAATTCAGTTGATTGAGCACGTTTTTATTTCAGTATACTACCGGAAATACATAAGGATATACTGTAAAAATAAATAAATAAATAAAATAATAAAAAATAAAAAGAATGTGTGCTGTCCCTACTGAGAAATTTTTTTTTTAATTAAAAACCATCACCGAAACTTTATTGGTTTCCACTGCATATACCATTACAAACCATCAGGTAACCATTAAAACCATTACCATTATTGGTCCTTACAGGTATCCACTAGACATAACATGCCACCAATAGAAGGCAACACATTACCAGTAGAGACTCACACTGACCATTACAGTTTCCATTAAAACCAATACAATCCCCATTACAATTCCCTTTATTGGGGTTTCTATTGCCTTCATTTCAGCAGGGGTATTACATCGCATTAAACAGTAAATATTACAGTTATTTATTGTAAAATGAATGTATTCACTGGCATCTGACATTTCAGAGTAAGGAACTCAATAATAACTGCAGCAGCTTTGATAATGCTGGGTTGGAATTTCCACCACTGTAACAAAACAAAATATCACAGACCTCTCGGTTATGCTTCACAGACCCCTGTGTGTCTCTACACTCCACTTTGAGAAGCACTGCTCTAACCAAAAATACACATTATATACCCTCGGACATGATGTCCATCCCAGTGAGAAGCTTTTGTACCCATAAAGGCAGTTTAATACCTGTTTAATGTTTTCTGAAGCGTGTTCACTTCCACAAAGACACTGGAGCCACATGGGACTGAGTCTCAGATGGAGCACTACAGCAGTGTTACAGCAGAGAGCGTGAGAAGTGTTTTCTATCATATTCTTTCTGCGAAATATGACCGAAAGTACATGTAATAAATAAAAAACCTTACCTGGCCCAAATTTGTAAAGCCATATTTCGAAGCAAGTTTATCAGCCTCTTCTGAGCCTCCTCTGAGCCGCACAGCCCAGTGATTAGTAAAAACGCTCCGAGACGGAGACGTTTCACACACGAACATCAAAGTGGACAACAGAAAAACAACAAACAAACGCATTTTTCTTCCTTTCTGGTGTACACTCCAGCGCTGTTAACTTTGTGCAGCGGCGAGTGAAACCCGGCCAACGGCTGAAATCCAAAAAGCTCACCAGAGCGCACGAGGGAGCGCGCGGCGACCACAAACCCGCGCGTCACTTCTCCTCAAGGCGAAACTGCTCGAAAAATACATACCACACTGGGTGAATGCCCCTTTACTATTCTCGATTACTTCCCATTCAGCAAGAAAGTCATTGGGATTATAACAATAGGATGCAATGTTGTTGTTTTTTACACTGAAGTGAGCGTCGAGCGCGCGCGCACACAATAGCCAATCAGACAGCGTGTAACGAGTTCGAGAATTTCAAAGCGCGCACACTTGACAGCGCGTGCAAGCGCGTGCCGCAACCGCTTTTCCTGTAGCCTTTTGGGGTTTGAGGTCATTTGTTGGGTTCACATACGCACAAAAATAATGCTGAGTCATCTACCCGAGATGGTTAGATTAATCCTGTTGTAACTGCGGTAAGTATCACTAGATGATACCAAAACAAATGACTCCACAGTCTATCCACTCATCTCACTGCACATTTCATTCTATGTTCTGATGAACTAAACTGCATTAAGGAAACCTTTATTTGTTAGTCCAAATTTTATACACTAAACTGGTTTAACTGGGGAGTTTGAATGTTCTCCCATGCTTCAGGGGTTTCCTGTGGGTACTCTGGTTTCCTCCCCCAGTCCAAAGATATAGGTTGGTGTGGGAATGGGTGTGTGAATGTGTGCTGGATTGTGTCCTGTGATGGGTTGGCACCCCATCCAGGATGTCCCCCACCTTGTGCCCTGAGTTCCCTGGGATAGGCGATACAGAAAACGGATGGATGGATGGTTTAACTGGATATTCAATTCAGATTCAATTCAATTTAGTTTTATTTATGTAGCCTTTTGAACAATGGACACTGTCACAAATCAGCTTTACAGAAATCTGGATATATATTTTTATTCTAATGAGCAAGCCAGAGGTGGACATGAGACATCATGAGGAAGAACCCTTGAAAGGAACCAGATGCAAAGGGGAACCCATCCTCTTTTGCGGGACAATGGATAGCAGGTTCTGTTTACTAAAGATTGCTGACAATTGAAATCATATGGTGGATAATTCTACTATTAGGGTTCCATTAAGCCTTTGTAGTGCGTAAAATAATAATAATGATAATAATAATAATAATAATAATAATAATAATAATAATAATAATAATAACTATTCAACATTGATTGATTTTAAGAAAATGTGCATTTAACCATTCAAAATGTGTTGACCTGTCTCAGGCAACAATGTCTAATGATGAGGGCAGTAAGGATTTTCTAATAATTTATTTCAAATGTATTGCTTTAATTGATCATTTACTTTCAAACTATATTTCGGTTACCAAGTTTGTACTTTCAAACTGACTATGTCAATCAATATCACAAAAAAAGAAAAAAGAATGAGAGAACTTAATTTTCTTCTTCCCACGATCTTCATGAAATTTGGAAGATGTAACTTCTTGATGTTTTCTCAGTGCTGTTGGTTTTAGTAATGTTTTAAATTAGTTAACTGAAACTGAAAGGGTTGTTGTGAAGGACACTATACCTGTGTTTAAATGTCTTTTACCTTTAAATGGAAAGCAGTGAGGCACAAATGGCACCCCAATCTTGGAATAAAACAGTAATATATTTTTATATATTATTATTATTTTATATATATAAGTATTGAGTTTTCACACAAGGTTCACTCTTTAGCAGTATGCTCAATATTGCACCTTATTTACTGTAGTACACTAGTCTGGGAGTTTTGCCATTTTGTTGCCATGCCAGAAATCATAGTGGAGAGTATGTCAAAGCAATACTGCTTGAAGATGACTTCCATACATGGGAGTTGCAGGCAGATCCCACTCTTACACTGTAATACAGAAGAATGAAAACACTGCTATATAAAAGAACTAGTCATGAATGCCATGATCAATATCTTAGCTATTTCAGTCATTTTAGTTATTTTAGTTCATCAGTAACATTTTTGATTATTTCAGTTCATAAGTAACAATCACAGAAAAGGGCAGTGGTCACTCAGTGGTTAAGACGAGACTGATCTGAAGGTCGTGAGTTCAAATCCCAGCACTGTGAACCTGCCACTGCTGGGCCCTTGAGCAAGGCCCTTAACCCTCAACTGCTCAGTTGTATAAATGAGATAATGTAGGTCGTTCTGGATAAAGGCGTGTGCCATATCCCATAAATGGAAATGAAAAGAGTTGACCCAACTAGCCAAGTTATGCTCATAGAAAAAACTGAGAAGTGGGACACAGCCATAACCCATTCTTCTAAACCCAGGTCTTTCAGATATGGCCGGCCATCTGTTACTGTACTCTGTAAACTGTATGTCGGACCGCATCCTCAATCTGTGCCTGCCCTGCTAACTTAACGTGAGCTTGTCCAGGAGCCAAATATGCACCTGTATGCTTTTATACTCATATTTACCTAGAGGCAACTATATCTTCCTCAGAAACTAAAATTGCAGTCACCTAATTGTTATCAGTATGTGCATCAAATTCAAAATAACATAGTTTTACTGGTAACTATAAGGTATCATTAACATTATATAAATTATGTAATTCTTGCAGCACTTTCTTATAGAGTATTTTAAACCATCTCTGTTCTGTGATCTATCCATTACCGTAAATCATTTCAATTGTTCAAAGGTCAATGTCTACTTTTTCCACATTTTCACAGAGTGAATTATTCAGATTGAGTGGGAGGATAACTGCCTTCAATTACTGCAATCACACTGAGAGTGTCTTCTGTGATGCACAAGCACTTTTCCAAAGTTAAGTAAGGTATTTGACCAAGGAAACTAAAATATTCTGATGTGGTCTTCCAAATCAAGCTCTTACAGAAATTATTGCATTAATGCAACACTTATTCATTGCTACTAGTGATATTTCCTATTGTTACGTCTCTCAGCAGAAGTAAGTATCTCTCCTTCCGGATCTTGATACATGGTCAACTAACCAATGCATGAGAAGTACCGTTAAAGCAGTCAACAATGCAATACAATAAGAAAAAGCGCTGCTCTGATGCAATATGGTGTGGTGCAATACGGTGAGATACAATGTCATTTGTATTATGTAAACAGTTTGATTTTAACTGGAACTGACAGGCACACATCTCACACTACCTTTACTGGGAAAGAGAGGGCTAAAGGTCATGCCCCCTTCCCTGATGCCAAAGAAAATGTATTTGATATTACTTCTAAATAATAGTATACTTAATACTATACTAGTAATATAAACAGATGCTATGTGGTATTGCACTTTACCAATACAGAGATGCACATATCACCATAACCTCCTGTATTGCATCACAAATATTGAAATCATTCCTTAAAATGAAAACACTGATGGGCGCATGGTGGCTTAGTGTTTAGCACGTTCGTCTCACACCTCCAGCGTTGGGGATTTAATTTCCACCATGGTTCTGTGTGTGCGGAGTTTGCATGTTCTCCCCGTGCTACGGGGGTTTCCTCTGGGTACTCCGGTTTCCTCCCCCAGTCCAAAGACATGCATGGTAGGCTGTAGTGTATGAATGGGTGTATGAATGGGTGTGTGAATGTGTGTGTGGTTGTGTCCTGCCATGGACTGGAATCCCATCCAGGGTGTACCCCACCTTGTGCCCCATGCTCCCTGGAATAGGCTCCAGGTTCCCCCGTGACCCTGAAGGATAAGCGGTATAGACAATAGATGGATGGATGGAAAACACTGATTAAAATGGGGAGAACAGGAAGTCAATTATGGCAAAAGTGTAATACATTTTCCTGGGACAGGATAAATCTTAACTCCCCAGTGGAGCTGTCTAAGAGTTTTGTCTAAGCTTATTTTCAGGAGGACCTACAGCCCTATATTTTTTTCAGATATGGTGATGATGACTGACATGATATGATCAGTATGTACAGGACTAATTTTATACACCATCAGTGCTCAGTGCATTATAGCAGGTACAATGCAAACCATTTCAAGTGTACTCATAAGGCGTCCTAAGTGGTGAATGCTGAATGCTGAAGCATTCATCCTATCATCAAGAGGCACAAAAAGACCAAGAAAGCATAATTGACCTCTGCTGTCTCAGTGGGAAGGTTAACATTCCTCTCTTCTCTGTTGATCAGCCATTCATGGGCATCTGTGTGTTTATTTATACAAAAAAGACATTAAATGGGCAGCAATTCAAAAGGATGCAAGAAGCACATGGCCTGTGCTTTATCATGCGATAAGAGAGAACTTGTTAATGAATAGGAATTAGTAAGGACTAAATTAGGAGAAAATGGTTTAAAAAGTGCACTCAGCTAAGTATAGTAATATAATATACTTTTTATTATTATAATATAATATAATTATATATATATATATATATATATATATATATATATATATATATATATATATATATATAGATAGATAGATAGATAAATAATGCTAATTATGGAAGACATTTATTTAAATGCAGTAGAGTTTACTGTGCCTCCACTGACTCGAGTTTAAGGACAGGTTTGATTGAAAAATATTATTTTCTTCATATTTTCCTCAGTATATGTTGGGCAGGAAAAGTTCTGTTCACACATTTCAAAAATAGCATGTGGATTATAACCTAATCATTATAAACACAGGTGCCTAGAAAGTGCCTAGCCATAAGTGGTTCATGCGTTGTGTTGTAATGGAGAGTACTGACATGACTGGGAAATAAATGTTTTGGAGACCATACAGGCATCTGTGCTGGTATCACCTACTTTTTTGCTTAACTTCCTTAATTCAGACACACTTACCTCACTGAGGAGGGAAATAATCTTATCAGCATGGACATTTGAACACTGAAGAAAGGCATTTTATGGCCAGACTTTATTAAACAGGAATTATCCACACCCCAACACCCGCAATCTTGATTAGCAGCCCTGAATAAAGACATAAAGTTAATGTTTAATGTCTGTGTAATCTGGATTTTTACCTCTGCCCGTAAAAAAAAGCAAACAGATTTGTGAGTCACGGTTCAAATTGCAGACACCACATTTCTTGGTGTGCTGCTCAGGCACGACAGACTTAAGCTTGCTCAATTGCAAGGTCACTTGGTTTGATTAGTAGTTAAATATTGCCTCAGTTTTTAATGATGACTTTTAGTGCACATCACTTATCTTGAATGATGGGAGCGAGTATAAGGGTGCTAAAGGCATTTGAAGTATTCTTTGCATTTGATTTGCAAAGTTTCTTGTTGGTTGTCAGGAAAATGAATTTATAAAATGAATAGACCACAATAAACTCTAATGAGGGACTAATTCCTGCTGTTAAAACACCCACAATGATAGATGAGTAAGAAGCCGAACTGTGCAGCTTGTTATAGAGCTATAATGAGCAGAGATGAAGCTCAGATTAACACGATTGTCTTAATCATTGTCAAATGGCTCAAATGTAGTTGATGGAGACAAGTTTCGTGTCTTACATGAGGGTAATGTTACTAATAAATAAGGAAAGCTTCATCATCAATCACATAGTTTAGCATCATGCTATGTAAGCATCATCATACTCAAGTAGGAGGTATGACCCAAAGTTTGAAGCCAGCATTGTATGTCAATTACAGCAGTTACAGTATGTTTTTGCATTGCTGAATAACTTCTGCTATGGGAAATCATGATACAGCTCAAACACAAGCAGCTTTACTTCACTCTTTACCTGCCTCTAGCAATGTATGCCTTTCAAAGTCCTGTGGGAGGTATTTATATAACTCTGCTGCCCACGTCTAGGACATACTGACAGGTGTGCATGTGTGTATGTTGTTGTGAGCTAATGCCACAGCTCTTCTCAGTATTGGCAGGTCAGTGTGTGTGGTTCATAGCTGGTTATGGCACTGTGACACTACCCTGTGAGTCATTTGTACAAACAAGCAGATGGAAGGTTGATGTGACCAGCATGGCTTGGCATATGTATGATTTTCTGTGTAATATGGCATTTTTAGTGTCTGTGATATTCTTTAAATGGCACTTAGATCTAATTTTTGCATTGCTAGGTCATTCATTCATTTATTCATTCATTCATTCATTCATCTTCTGTAACTGCTTTATCCTGGTCATTATCATAGTGGGTCCAGAACTCTGGAAGTAAGGTGAGAATACACCTTAGAATTGGAACATCAGAGTCGTCAGGGCACCATGCACACACATTCACCCACTCACTTAATGGCAATTCACCTATTGACATGTTTTCAGGCGAGAAGAAACCGGGGAACATGGAGGAAACCCAGGTGGACAAAGGAAGAACATGCACAGAAACTCGCACGGAAAGTAGCCAGAGCTCAGAATCAAACTGGGAACCCTGGAACTGCGAGGTGGCAGTGCTTCAATCGATGCAGTTAAACTGAAAGCATGTTTGATAGTTCCATCATGATGCTTGCAGTGGAAATAAATGACTTCCTGCAATAGTCTTCTGACTATAGTATCTTGTTAAATGAATTTATTTAGCCTACAGGGGAAGTGGATAAGGTTCTGTGATAATGGCTGGAAGGTTGTGAATTCAAATCCCAAGACTGCCCTTAAGCAAGGCCCGTAACCCTGGACTGGAATGTACTCTGCCTCTTTGTAAACTGCTTAGATTAAATGTAAATGAAATCCTCTCCAATGAGTTTTAGAACGGAAGATTGTATACTAGTAGGCAAGTGCTGCCATCTAGTGTGTAGACTTGAATGACACACTTTTCATTGACAATTTGGACCTGCTACATTCATGTCCAAAATGTTATATTTAAGCATTTAATGTGTGAATTAATATTTAAGTGATTGGAAAAAAAAAGTATTAATCAATGTGAGCGTGTAAAATAAAATAATACAGTGTGACAGTAACCTCTGGAAATCCTCTCACTTTTATTCATATGACTATAATCCACAATCACATTTTTAATCTGACTACCGATAGACAAAGACAAAATTCCCCTAAGGAAAATTGTAAAGTAAATTTAAAAATAAAATAAAAAAATAAATAAACAAACACTTTTAGGTAACAGTAAGATAAAACTGCAGTGCATAACTCCTTTTGTTGCATATTAACAATGTAACAAAAGCTGGAACGCTTCCTACAATATTAAATATCAAATTATGTATTGGAAACGTTATACTGGACAACTTGTAAAATCCTAACAGATTATTAAAAGAATCTGATTGACTATTTGATTGATTTTTGCAGATCTTTATTTGTAAATGACTTTAGATCACACACTAACTACTGAAGGTCGCACACTACTAGGCATTAGACATGACCTAGGTTGTAACTAATTTGACCTAGGGGCATTCTGTTTTAGGAAAATAATCAATAGGATGGTGTGATGCAGCCTGACATGAACTAGAGTCACTGTTCCCATCCTGAAATTGATTATTTTCCTATAACAGCACACCCAGCAGTGTTGTATTCCTTTAAACCACAGCAATTTGCCAATGATTATAATTATTTCTTTATTTATTGATGAGTTACATATTGTACACTTTAACGTTTAAGCATTTGATATTGTGGAGCATCCACAAATGTAGTTCCTGTTATCACTTATGTCATAGAAACTATAAAGAGTTGTTTACTCACTATTACAAAAAAAAATGCAGTTTGCCATGTGTACTTAAAACTCAGATGTAACTATATGGAAACCTATGGAAAAAGAGCTTCAGTGATGCATCTTGCTGTATTTGTATTTCAGATCAAACCTAGTTTGCAATGGACAGCGTCCAACAGTCACTTTAGCCAAGCTAATCCCAAATTCCCAATTCAGCATTCCTTCCCTGCTCCAAAGCTACCATTACATTAAGATTAGGCTTTAATGAAGCTGCAGGACTTAGTCCAAAAATTCATTAACTCTGGTGAATGAGAACGAAATCAGTCGTGAACACCAGGCGAGGTCAGATAATAATGAGTCCAAGGGTGGAAGCTCTTTTAAACTCACCGCCTGTCCTAGTGCGCTTCCTTATGATTGTGTTATGTAATTACATTATTATTACTAATACTTTTTATAATAATAACAAAACTGTATTCTGTTTGGATTTAAAATTGAGATTATTAGTTCACACCACTAAAATACAATTTGAGACAAAACCTGTACCAGGGGGTGTCAAGCACTTGAATCCTCTAAACTTGTTTATAGCTTTGGTAAGCTCTGATTAAAACAAGGTTTATGAAACAGAGGCGTGTTTGAGTGTTAGTGTGGAGGAGTGTTAATCAGTCCAAAACAGTCACCATAGAAACAGGGGCAAAATAAATGCACACACAGGGACTAGTCCAATTAAAGCTATCTCTTTCTCTCTTTCTCTCTCTCTCTATCCTTTCTTGCTTTCTCTCCGTCATCTTATACTCTTGTCCTATCCCTCTCTCACTTTCTCTATCCCAATCGTTCTCTTTCTATATGCCTTCCTTGCTCTCTTTCTCTCTATCATCACATACTCTTTCTCTATTCCTCTGTCACCTTCTCTACTCATCTCTCACTTTCTCTTTTCTGTATCCATCACTGCATCTTAATAAGTGAAATATCTTGAATATAGTCAAATTTATGTGGTATTTTCTAGTTAAAGATTACAATGAACCAAATATAAGACAATTAATCCTATTCCTTGTTTCAAGCTTACATAAAATTTTAAGAATTAATTTCTAAAGAAGCAAAAATATCTTTACAAGATAGTTTAATGTTTGAGTAAAAGTAAAAGCATCTAAAAACATGGATAATAATCCTATAATTGATTTATAATCATACCATGTTAAGAAATACAATAGTTTTTTTATTATAATTTTTTATTGAAGAAAAAAAAAGTGATCCAACACCTATTACCAATGTGAAAAACTATTACCAATTACTGATGTGAAACTTCCCCCTTAAACTTAAAATCTGGTTGTGCCTCCTTTAACAGCAATAACTGCAACCAAACGCTTCCGATAACTGGAGATCAGTCTTTCACAGCACTGTGGTGGAATTCTGGCCCACTCCTCTGTGTAGAACTGCTTTAGTTCAGCCACATTGGAGACTTTTCAAGCAACTTAAACTGCCTGTTTAAGGTCCTGCCAATTGATTCAAGTCAAAACTTTGACTAGGCCACTCCAAAACTTTAATTTTGCTTTTTTTGAGCCATTCAGAGGTGGAATTACTCTGATACGTTGGATCATTGTCTTGCTGCATAATCCAGTTGCGCTTAAGTTTCAACTTACAGACTGAAGACTGGACGTTCTCCTTAAGGAGAGCAGAATTTATGTTTCCCTCAATTATTCCCTCAAGTTGCCCAGACCCTGAAGCAGCAAAGCATCCCCACACCATCACACTTCCACCACCATGCTTGATGGTAGGTATGATGTTCTTTTTGTGGAATTCTGTGTTTGGTTTATGCCAGATGTAACAGGACCCCTGTCTTCCAAACAGTTCCACTTTCGACTCCTCAATCCACAGAACATTCTCCCAAAAGGTTTGAGGATCATCAAGGTGTGCTTTGGCTAAATTCAGCTGAGCCTTAATGTTCCTCTGGGTTAGCAGTGGTTTTCACCTCCATGGATGTCATTTTTGCCCAGTGTCTTTCTGATAGTGGAGTCATGAACAGTGACCTTTATTGATGCAAGAGAGACCTGTAGTTCCTTTGATGTTGTCTTTAACTCTATTGTGGCTTCTTGGATGAGTAGTTGCTGTGATCTTGGAGGAATTTTTGAAGGTCAGACACTTCTGGGAAAGTTCACTACTGTGTAGAATTTTTCCATTTGGAGATAATGGCTCTCACTGTAATTGTTTGGAGTCCCAGAGCCTTTGAAATAGCTTTGTAATCAAATACATTTTCACACAAGCCCAGTTAGTACTGGATAACTTTTTTGTTTCAATAAATAACATTATCATTTAAAAATTGTATTTTGTGTTTACTCAGGTTGCCTTTGTTTTACCTTAGATTTTGTTTTAATTTCTGAAACAATTTAGTATGAGATATATACACAAGAACAGAAGAAATCAGGATACTTTTACTTTTTCACAGCACTGTATGACGTATATAGACCCACTTTAGCGACAGGGTATGTTCTATTTAAGTTTCCATACTCAGACTAAAAGGTGAGCACCATATATTAGTGTTGTGATGCTGAGAACACAACGACACCTTACTGTACTGTATATCTTGAATGTTTGCTTACCAAGTGTGTTCTCTCACTAATTATTATTGTCACTCGCTCTAAGTAAACAGCAGTCTGGGCTGAAATAGTGATTAAAAACAAAATCTTCTCTCCAGGAATCAGTAGAACTGTAGATACAACAACAATTTATGTGCAGAGTGTTCAGACGCCAGATAATGGTGAGCCTGCAGTTTCAAGATAACCAGACTACTACTGATAGACAATATATCACACAAAGTGGGGAAGATCTTATTGCTGTTTTTTTATTTATTTCTTGTTTGTTTGGGATTTTTTTGCTTGCCAGAAGTCTGATAACAAACTACTGGATTAATGAAATAATTCAGATTTATGTGCTATTAAAGGAAAAGGCTTGGTGATAAATAAACCCAAAATAAGATCAATAAGCAAAGGCTTTTTTTGGTCACATTATCTCATGAAAAATCTGAATTCCGAGTGTAGATAAATATGCAGCCATATTAGACAACCAGAATCACATTTTTTGTGCAATTCAGCATTATTAAAGGTAGAATTGTAATAAACAATTTTACCCAAATACCTAATACCTACATTTGTAAATACAGACCAACCATGCTATTTTCTAAGATAATTTATTTAAAAAAATGACCTTTTGGCATATATTTATAGGTTAAGGGTGTGATAGACCTCTATAACTCTATAACCATTGCACAATTCCATACTTTTAAGCACCTTGTTATTAGAATGTAATATAATTATGAAACAGCTTTATGCAGTTAATCTCTTGACAGCATCTGCCCCCTAACCTCTAGACCTGCTCGCACAACACCCTCTGGCCCTTGGCTCTCAGAATCTCTGTGTAACAACCGGGGCAAACTAAGAGCATCTGAAAGGAAATGGCGTAAATCTAACAATCCAACTGACCTAACCAATTTCCAAACACTTCTCTCCTCTTTTTCCAATAGCATCTCTATTGCTAAAGCCACATACTACCAAGAGAAGATTGGCAGTTCTCACAACACCCACACTCTCTTCAAAACCTTTTCTTCTCATCTCTGTCCCCCTCCTCCCCCTTCCCCTACCTCGCTCACTGCAGGTGACTTTGCCACTTTCTTTTCAAACAAGGTTACATCAATCAGGAACCAGTCCTCAACCCCAGACATGCATAGACTGGCTCCTCCTCCATGTAACTCCCAACTGACTTCCTCTCCCCTCTCAGAGACTGATGTCTCAAAACTCTTCCTCTCTAGCCATACCACAACCTGTCCTCTTGACCCTATCCCTTCTCACCTTCTTCAGTCCATCTCTCCCACACTATTACCTGCACTCACACACATCTTTAACACATCCCTCTCTACTGGCACGTACCCTACCTCATTTAAGCAGGCCCAGGTTACCCCACTGCTCAAAAAACCATCACTTAACCATGCTGTGGTTGACAACTACAGACCTGTTTCCCTCCTCCCTTTTCTTTCCAAAACTCTTGAAAGATCTGTTTTTAATCAACTCCAATTTTCTCACACAGAACAATCTCCTGGACACCAAGTAGTCTGGCTTCAAGAGCAATCACTCCACGGAGACTGCTCTGCTTTCCGTCACTGAAGCCTTACGACTAGCAAGAGCAACCTCTAGGTTAGATAATCTGTCCTCATCCTACTCGATCTCTCTGTGCTTTTGACACTGTGAACCATCAGATCCTCCTGTCAGCTCTCTCCAGCCTGGGCATCACCGGAACGGTTCTGCGCTGGGTGGAATCCTATCTCTCAGACAGATCCTTCAAGGTATCCTGGAGGGGAGGTATTTCTGAAACTCAGCAACTCACATCTGGCGTTCCACAGGGGTCAGTTCTGGGTCCACTGCTCTTTTCTATCTACATTACATCTCTGGGGCAGGTGATTGAGTCTCATGGCTTCTCGTATCATTGCTATGCTGATGACACCCAGCTCTATTTGTCCTTCCAGCCTGACGATCCATCCGTCTCTGCACGTATCTCTGCTTGCCTGTCGGACATCTAGGTCTGGATGTGGGAACACCACCTTAAGCTCAACCTGGCAAAATCTGAGCTTCTCGTCATCCCAGCCTGTCCCTCAATCAACCACAACCTCACTGTACAGCTTGGCATAATAGTTTTTGTGTACCCAACAAAGCAATGCAAACAGATGCAAATTTTTACCTCAAATAGCTGCTACACAAATACAGTCAAACGATCGTGATGAGCTTGAATAGGTACGTCTGGTACAGTAGGGTCAAACATAATTCTCTCAAATTGCATAATTATTTACTAATATAAGTCCAGAAAACATTAAAGACTGTACTATTGCAGTTGAAATCAAGTCTTAGTTCTTATGAGACTGCAATTAAGACTGCTGTAAGAGTGAACATTCCTATGACAAGCTTCAAGAGAGAGAGAGAAAAAAGAGAGGCTGGTGAGGGAGCAATTGTTTATAGCTGCTCTAAATGGATAACATGAACTAACTTGTTTTGTGGACTTTCCACAACATTAGACTTGACTATAAATGGATCAATAGTACACCATGTTGTTCTACAATGAATTTAAAAAGTGTTGGTAAATTGTTATGGTATAAGAGGAGTAGAATACTCTGGCAAAGAGTAACTCCGCCAGTCATTGATTATTTTCCTGTTAAAAGCATGTCATGTTTTATTGTCATGGAGATGCAAGTGCGGATAGGAGAGCCATATAGACTATAAGCAATAATGTGGCACACACTACAACAAAAGCTTGACGGTGAGACGCTGAAAGACTGGAACTTAAATAGTGATGTTAAACAAGGCATAATGAGACACAGGTGAGAGTGATTAATGAGGCATGGGACTTGCTGGGGCTGATGGGTAGTGTAGTTCTGCACCCCTACCCTGACATTTATTCTGTTACATACAGTATAATGAATATTGTCAGACAGATCTGTGTATATTAGTTTGCATTTGTATATACAATACTTATTTTTATTTATACATTTGTATAAATGTGAATTTTAGAGTTTTCTGTGCATAAGTGCTATATGAATAAGTCATTTATTACATTAAATTACCATTGGGTGGTGCTGCTGTCAGACACTATCATTCTCCTGAACCTCAGAAAGAGTCTCTCTCTCTCTCTCTCTCTCCCACAGACAGACAGACAGACAGACACACACACACACACACACGCACACACACACACACACACACACACACACACACACACACATACATGTTGGTTGCTGGGTGTCTGCCTTGGTAACCACATTTCAGCAATGTTGTGGCACTGAGGCGCATGAAAATGAAAAAATGTATTCTGTTCACACAAGTAAAACCATCAGTGTTCCTCCATCAAAAACACACAAGTTCCTCCATCAGTGCTTTTGTTAATAAACACAGAAACTGTATGAAATATAAACTGTTGCAGTACTTTCAGGTGGGTTTTATCTGGCCTTTATTACTGAACTTTTCCCTGAGCAAGTGTGGTTTCACACGATTCTATTGAACTACACCACCCACAATGTTATTTATATATACTGCACATTTCACACACAGAGGCTTCATGCAGCGTTGTTCGAACTTCATTACTGTTTTCTCATGCACCTTAAAACTGCACATGCTAACGCCAGCTATTTTGCCCTTTTAATGCTGCAAGGTCTTGCTAAATTCCCGTAAAATCAAACCCAAATCCTCTTTTGTACTGATGACCTGAAAATACGAGAAGTAACGCCTTTTTAAGGGGAACCCCAAATATTCCAAAACGTATGGATCATCTATATGTTAGTGTGGCCAATACAAACATTGTATTATTGTATAATTGTTATGGCTACATAACATCTAATGGAAAGTAACAAAACGAGAATTTTAAAACCAGGCCAGACTCAGGTGTGACTTACTTTTTGACATGCATATGCTTATTAATTAAAGTAGGAGAACTTGCTGAGAGGAAGTTGTGGTCTCTGTAACACTTCTCTTTGGCTTTCTCAGGGTTTGGCCTTCTCACAACACTAACCAAAACGTACAGTATGATGCAGCAACAACACTAATCATAATCATTCAGGGTAGAAATCTTTTGACTAAGTTTGTACACTCTAGGGTATGTCTCGAAAACTCTTAGTAACCATGAAAAATGTATGTAGTGTACCTTTAATACTAAATTATAGTGCATGATTGGAGCACTATTGTGCCTTTAAGGGTCATTTACATTCTTTGTACTTTTGTACATGTACTTGTAATATTGTTTTTTGGGGGGGTTCGGCAAAAATGAAAAGATTCATGCAATTGGAATAGCCTCAAAAATATAGGAGGAATCTTTGGCCAAGAGATCATTTTGAAATTAAATGGAGATGTCCAGTCAAAATTCATTATGGACATCATAAATACATGATACTCAATTTAAAAGATGATATATAGGGTATAGGGATACTATGGTTTAACAATAATTCTATGATTTAAAAAAAAAAAAAAAGTATAACACCTTTATGCATTCTGCAGCGACAGCTATTCATTATTATGTGGTAGGGGATCTTAGTGGGTGCATTTATTCTGTCTCAGTGCTGCCAGCTTTAAACAGTCTGAGACCCTCTGAAGTAATAATGATTATGATTGTAATTATAAGAAGAGTTACAACTGCACCCCTGATTTCTCACCTTCCTGCAAACTGAAACTGAAGTCTCATACACAAACTCTGAAAACTACGATAACCGTTCATGTACACAACTCCACAGATTTCAGTTTTTGAAAAAATACTATTGAAAAAATACTATTACAAAAATATTTCTAGTGTCATTAATATACCTATAAGTCACAGTTGCATGGACAAAATCTTATATCATGATATGGATAATTTCATATCTTGAAAAGATACAGTCATGGGAAAAAGAAAGTACACGCTCCTTCAATTATTTTATTTTAATTATTTTATAAATGTGGTTCTATATGTTGCTGAATTATAGGGTGTACGTTTTTTTTTCCCACCTGGTTTCTGAATTTTGGTTTACTTTTTGGGGAAAAATTACTATATTTTGAAATCTGTTGAGTGTGTGTGTGTGTTTTTTTTTTGTCATCTGAGGTTATTTGTTTGCTTATAAAAGTTGGTGAGGACCTCATAATTGTTCTTTAGGCCCTGATGAATAAAACATAGACTTGTAGGAGGGTGTACTTTCTTTTGTTTTGTTATGCTCAAAAGACAATAGTACTTACTTTTTTAGGACAAGTTTCTCCTCTTTTAGTGCTGATGCTTTTGGGCTGATGCTTGTTCTGTGTCGGAGTGTTGCGGGCAGTTTTGGTCTGTGTCATGTTCCTCAATGCTTGTTTTTGTTTAAATTACAGCACACTGCTAGTAGCTCCTAGCTCTGACTTTAGTGATGTAAAACGGCTCCCGAAAGAGTGACTATTGAGACATTGGTTATAGAGACAATCTAGGAAAATATCTATCATTACATTTACATTTAGTCATTTAGCAGACACTTTTATCCAAAGTGACTTACAAATGAGAAAAAAGACATCAATAGACATTTTTCTATTGTCCTATGATATGTATCTCCATATCTCACAGCCCTAGTTGCATGCATGCATTAAGAGAAACAAGTGTGTTGCAATTGTGCCAGCTCTCCCCTACTAATAGTAGAGTACTGATTAAATATCAAAAGTAAAACTGAAGAATTGGTGCTTTTAATTGCACTTGACCAAAAGTGCACGTAGTATAAAGTGTAGAGTAGGGGGCATAGAAAGCACAAGTTAAAAAAAACAAAACAATAAGTAATTAGTCTACAAATACTACTTACAGTGCATCCGGAAAGTATTCACGCGCTTCACTTTTCCCACATTTTGTTATGTTATAGCCTTATTCCAAAATGGATTAAATTCATTATTTTCCTCAAAATTCTACAAACAATACCCCATAATGACAACATGAAAGAAGTTTGTTTGAAATCTTTGCAAATTTATTAAAAATAAAAAACAAAAAAAGCATATGTACATAAGTATTCCCAGCCTTTGCTCAATACTTTGTTGAAGCACCTTTGGCACCAATTACAGCCTCAAGTCTTTTTGAGTATGATGCTACAAGCTTGGCACATCTATTTTGGACAGTTTCTCCCATTCTTCTTTGCAGGACCTCTCAAGTTCCATTAGGTTGGATGGGGAGGGTCGGTGCACAGATCTCTCCAGAGATGTTCAATCAGGTTCAAGTCTGGGCTCTGGCTGGGCCACTCAAGGACATACACAGAGTTGTCCTGTACAACGCCTTTGTTATCTTGGCTGTGTGCTTAGGGTCGTTGTCCTGTTGGAAGATGAACCTTCACCCCAGTCTGAGGTCCAGAGCGCTCTGGAGCAGGTTTTCATCAAGGATGTCTCTGTACATTGCTGCATTCATCTTTCCCTCGATCCTGACTAGTCTTCCAGTTCCTGCCGCTGAAAAACATCCCCACAGCATGATGCTGCCACCCCCATGCTTCACTGTAGGGATGGTATTGGCAAGGTGATGAGTGGTGCCTGGTTTCCTCCAGACATGACGCTTGCCATTCAGGCCAAAGAGTTCAATCTTTGGTCTGAGAGTCCTTCAGGTGCCTTTTGGCAAACTCCAGGTGGGCTGTCATGTGCCTTTTACTGAGTAGTGGCTTCCGTCTGGCCACTCTACCATTCAGGCCTGATTAATGGAGTTCTGCAGAGATGGTTGTTCTTCTGGAAGGTTCTCCTCTCTCCACAGAGACATGCTGGAGCTCTGTCAGAGTGACCATCAGGTTTTTGGTCACCTCCCCGTCTAAGGCCCTTCTCCCCCGATGGCTCAGTTTGGCCGGGCGGCCAGCTCTAGGAAGAGTCCTGCTGATTCCAGACTTCTTCCATTTACGGATGATGGAGGCCACTGTGCTCGTTGGGACCTTCAATGCTGCAGAAATGTTTCTGTACCCTTCCCCAGATCTGTGCCGTGATACAATCCTGTCTCGGAGGTCTACAGACAGTTCCTTGGACTTCATGGCTTGGTTTGTGCTCTGACTTGCATTGTTAACTGTGGGACCTTATATAGACAGGTGTGTCTATCAAGTTGTAGAAGTATCTCAAGGATGATCAGTGGAAACAGGATGCACCTGAACTCAATTTTGAGTGTCATGGCAAAGGCTGTGAATACTTATGTACATGTGCTTTTTAGTTTTTTATTTTTAATAAATTTGCAAAGATTTCAAACAAACTTCTTTCATGTTGTCATTATGGGGTATTGTTTGTAGAATTTTTAGGAAAATAATGAATTTAATCCATTTTGGAATAAGGCTGTAACATAACAAAATGTGGAAAAAGTGAACCGCTGTGAATACTTTCCGGACGCACTGTATAGTTGATATATTATATTTATATATTTTATTATCTCATCATATAAAAAGATGTAATTTACAATAGTGAAGTACATACAGGTCATTATTCATTATTAGTCTTGACTGGGGAAAGTCCTGTGGGATGTTGCCATGGCTGACTTCCTAGAAAATACCAAAGAGAATTAAAAATCAGGTTTTCCTCCCTTTTCACTTACAATTCTATAACTTTGCTTACTCTTGGTATACACACAAGATTCACAAAAATATGTTGTTTTCAAAGTGGGGTTCATGGTGACTTAGTGCTTAGCATGTTCACTTCGCACCTCCAGGGTTGGGAGTTCAATTCCCATCTCAGCCCTGTGAGCGTGGAGTTTGCATATTCTCCTGGTGCATTGGGGGTTTTCTCTGGGTTTTCTCTGGGTACTCCAGTTTCCTCCCCAAGTCCAAAGACATGCATTGTAGGCTGATTGGCATTTCCAAATTGTCTGTAGTGTGTGATTGTGCCCTGTAATGAGATGGAACCCCAGCCAGGGTGTCCTCTGCCCCAAGTTTCCTGGGATAGGTTCCAGGCTCCCCGCGACCCTGTGTAGGGTAAGCAGTTTAGAAAATGGATGGATATTATATTATATTTATATATTTTAGTATCTCATCAGATTAAAAGATGTTGTTTACAATACTGAAGTACATACAAGCCATTATTCATTATTAGTCTTGACTGGGGCAAACTCATGTGGGATGTTACCATGGCTGACTTCCTAGAAAACAGCCGAAGCCAACTTAAAAATTCTCCCTTTTTTACTTTTGGGCGTAAACAATGTTTAAAATTCTGTAACTTTACTTCTGTGTGATATACATACAAAAGATTCACAAAAATATGTCGTTTTAAGAAGTATCTGAAGTAGAAAATGTCAACATTTGGCCATGTGAAGGGTTTTCTGAGGCCACCTCAGATATCTGTTTGCATGTAGTGTCTCTAGCCCATTCCATTCCCCTCCTCACTTCTGCTCGATTCACTTCACGTAGCGTTGTGATGGACTCGCTTTGATGGAGTCGATTCCTTTGATGAATCATTTGGGGTGTTTTGATTAATTTGATTCACCACTCCATTGCGTGTAGGCTGCTAAACATTAACGACTTTGTTACTTTGTAACTATAACAACCTAGTTTGCCAATGTATTTTGTAACCATTCAGAAGTTTACAGTCATGTGCTAGCGCAATAACCCAAGCAAGTTTGTTTAAACTATTCAGTACAATGACACAGCTTTTGACTTCCAGGGCTCTAACTACATTTAAAATAAAAATAAAATGTAAAATATAGCTATTTTTTTCATCAAACGAGTTGATTCTGTAAACGGAATTCGCGAGCACAAAAATATAACGCGAGCGTTTTAAATTCGAATTCAATTCACAGAATCGACTCGCGTAAAAGAGTCACGTACGGAAACGGTTCATCCGTGAATTGCTCATCACTGTTCTATTTGGTTTATGCACGCTAGCTACTTCATAATACCATACATACCATACTATATAGTATGTCAAAACAGTGCGCAGTCCAGGGTTGTAGAATTAGACGTACTAAATAGTGGAGCAGTATGCGGTTTCAGAGGTAGTCTCATCTGTGGTGCGGACTAAAAGCTTTCGTGGGACTTAAACCGGAAACCAAACTTTTTTTTTCACCTCAAACTTGTTTCGTAGCTGAGTCGAAAAGAGGAAAAAAACGGCGATGAGCAGAAGCAGCACTGCACCGTTACGATGCACAGTTCCGTCTTTTTCAGCTTCGCATCATGTCGGCTGTGAGAAAGTTGCCAGCAAAAAGAAGTGAAATATCCACATTTGGCTTGAGATAAAGTGGCCGTCGAGTGTTTTCTGTCTCCTTCACATAACGGACTCTTAGTGATTTATCATGGGAGATGTGAGTATGTGTTATTTTCTCCGTTTCAGCTTCCTGGTTCTTCTGTTGACTTTCTTATAACATATAACACACACACACACACACACACACACACACACAGGTTTTAATGCAAACCTCAGGTCTGTATTAAAACCTAAAGTGTTATTAAAGTTTATTTAGTAGTTTATCTTATTGTGTTTATTTGTGTTCAGGTAACACTTTAAGTGTTACTTCAAGGTGTTAGACGTTTAGCCATCACTTTATTTTAATCTTGAATGTCAGTTTTTAAATCTGTGAACTCAAGTCAACAACCTGGCCTCCAAAGAATCACAATCAGGCTTCACTTGGAGCACTAATGCATCTTATTCTGTTTACTTGTGTGTGTATGTGTGTGTGTGTGTGTGTGTGTATATATATATATATATATATATATATATATATATATATATATATATATATATATATAGATAGATATATAGATAGATAGATAGAGGATAGATAGATAGATAGATATACACACACACACACGTACATACATACATACATACACACACACCCCCACACACACCCACACCCATACATGATGACTTTTTGAATTCTTGTAACTGAGGGTGGGTGATTAGGCAAGAATCTCCTATCACTGTACCAGAAGCAGATTTCATGATACATAGAAACATATGTAGTTTTGATTAATATATATATATATATATATATATATATATATATGTGTGTGTGTGTGTGTGTGTGTGTGTGTGTGTGTGTATGTAATTATTGTGCAGTAGTTACACAGATATAATCATAAACAGTGTAGACAGACACAGGTCTACAGCAGTAAGCATGTAACTATGAAAAGAAACACAACGCACAAAAAAGGAGATATGAGCCTCAGAATTTCAGAATTGAGCTTAATAAACAGCCAGGGATGTGGGAAGATGTTTCATATTTATATAAACTGCTGGAAGTTTAAGCAGCATACATGTAATATGTACTATCCTATCTATTTATTAATATGATTATTTTAGGAATCCTGAACACCCACAACACTGACATACTTGTAAACAACAACACTTTTGCGACTGCAAAGTGTAACACAGAGGGTTTAACTAGACAGACTAATTAGGGTGAAGTAAGGAACGTGAAGGTGAACAAAATCAGGGAAACCAATCAGTGACAAGATGAGACGGAGACAACGAGGAAGTAAAAATGTTTCTCAATTCTACGAATGCAATGAATGGACTTGCGTTCTTGTGAAGAAGTCTTGCTAGGCTACCTTGAAAGCACGAACTCGGAAGGACAGCAGGACGTACAGTTGAACGTATCTTTGCGAGAATTGAGATTTGCTGTGAGCTTCCTGTTGCACAATGGTCCGTCCCAGCACATTTCTAGTAGTGGGACAGGGTCCTCATGTCTTCACTGCTCCCTAAGTAATATGTTGCAGCTGGTTATTAGATTTACTCTTAACTGGCTGATTAACCAAAAGTTAAAAACGCACATTTTAATGTAGTAAGCTCTCTGTTTGCAACTCTGACTTCACGTTAACTAAAAACCAAGCTAACGAGCTTACCGTTACCTCAGGATGGAAGCTAGCGTAGTTTAAGTAAAATACCTCTGAGGGATAAATTCGACTTTTCAACAACCTCATATATATCTCAATCTAAACCATATATAAAAGTCAGTTTTTTTAGATGCATATTTTGATTTATTTAGGTTATTGTCATAAAATATATATGGGTCAGGCTTCCGTCATCTGCTATTGTTTTGCCGCAATGAATTCTGGGACTTCAGGTGGGTTCGGTGCGCTCGGGTCTGCATCCGATGCATCCTCGCTATCAAGAACACATCCAGGTAATTTCATGCATCCCCGGTACTTGCGTTCTTGAGTATCGGAATTGAGCTTCGGCGATGGTTAATGATGTAGAACGAGTTCACAAGAACGCATACGAACACATATTGAGAAACAGCCTGTGTAATATAATGAATATTGTTATCGTGTGTATATATTTCAACTTCGTCTAAATCAGTATATTATATAGTGTTAGGTTAGAAAGCATACACAACACCAAGAAAAATGTTAACCAATTAAACATTGTAAAAAATATTTACACATCCAGTCAGCTACATGTATTTAGTTTTACTTAGAAATTGGGACATCAGTGTTGAATTATTCTATAAATTTGTTTGATCACTGGTGAAAAGTGTATCGCAGCACACCTTATCTCACATTACACCATACTATAAACCATTAACTTAGAAAACACTGTCATTTCACCCAGATATTGTGTCTCGTTGCTGCCCTCTTGGTTGTTTTTATACCTATCTTGTGCACAAGCTGTTAGGACTTTGGTGGAAACTTTCAAATCGTCAAACAGCTCGATGCTT
This sequence comes from Ictalurus furcatus, assembly GCF_023375685.1. Taxonomy (NCBI): domain Eukaryota; kingdom Metazoa; phylum Chordata; class Actinopteri; order Siluriformes; family Ictaluridae; genus Ictalurus; species Ictalurus furcatus. The sequence goes on from NC_071264.1 coordinate 22,353,316, forward strand.
TCGTTAGCCTATATTCTGTCTCACTTTGCCTAAAGGTAAATAAAGGTGAATATGAATGTAGTGATTGGGTCTGAAGAATGGTCTGAGTTCAACTGAACAACACCTAAACACCTGTTCTCACACAACACCAGCATTTCCCCCTCTGTACCCGGTTAACCAAGTATGTCATAATGACATTTGATGACATTTTCATTGGCACATTTATATATTGTCACATTATCGTCTACAGAAAGACGTCAGAAGTACCTGTTATACTCTCCGAAAAGTGTATTCAGATAGATAAAATCCTACTCTGTGCTGCACTCTTAGTGTCTTTCCTTTTTTAGTAATCTGAAATGTTGGTTCAGAGCATAACCAAAGCATGCAGTATAAGGGGGAATTACAGGAGCAACATTGGGAAACTTGTATTACAGCAATCAACAGCCCTTTCTGCTATTGCACCGTTATCCTGTAACACAGTTCCAGCCTTTTGCCACCTGAATTTAAATAACACGCAGCATATTGAAAGAGGATGGTAAATTACAGCACAAACAGTCTTAATTATTTAGATTACTGTACCTGTATCAATGTTACGGTAGGGGGAAAAAAATGGTTGATTCAATGTGTATTTTTGTCGTGGCTTATATTCAGGCCTGCGTTATAAAAAAGGCGGTTACTGCACCCAGAAAGTTTCAGTTTCAGGAAATGTAAAGTCAAAGAGGAAGTTGTGCATTTTGCAGCACTGAAATGGGCATTGAAATTAACGCTGGCTGTGTAGCTTTCGCAGATGTTTGATCAGTTTGAATCATCTGCTTTGGCAAGGTGTGCTGAAAATGCAGCTGTTTTCTCCTTTCGACATAGACCAGCGCATTCCTTAATTTCATGATTTAATTCTGTAATATTAACCAGTGCTCGGATCTGGAGCCTGAGCTCACGATAGGGTTGCTCTCTGCCTCTGTGCCCTGTGATGAGCCTATGACGCTCTGAGGTGGCGTCTGTTTCAGGCTGTGTTTATTGAATGATAATGAGCGAGTGGAAAATCAAGCTCCATTTAATATGGCAAGGAAAGAAAGACTAGCTGCCTGCAGCCATATCAAGCTGTAGAGGTGGGGCATTTATGTGAGGATTATATGAGAAAACGTACAAAACTGGGAGTCTTTTCTCACGTGAGGACACTGGGTCCAGTCCATTTTTTGATTCTCTCTCTCTCTGTCTGGCTCCCTCACATATAGATATGGTTAGTATGATGTGATATGATTAATTATACCACAGCACTCTTAAATTCTCGATTCTGATTGGTTAGAAGATGTCGAGTAATTCAGCATATAAGCAGCCAGTAAGTCTTCTGTCTCGTGGATAGTGGACTTTGTACTTCCTAGTTTCTCTGTAACATGACAAGCTGTACAGAGGAATAAAAAATATCGGGGTCTTTTTGGACAACAAAATATTTTTTAATCAGTTTTTAATCTTTGCCCTTTTCCTTGTAAAAGTTTTTATTTAAGCACTGAATTAAAAATAATGTGGTGATTAGGGATGATCAGGATTTTTGCAGCCGATACCGATTACCGATTTCTTGTCATCATGATACCGATCCCGATCGTTCAAGCTTTATATAAGTGATATGTAAGCTTTCTGTTGAGTGTCACTGTTAACCTTTTTGTTTAAACATACACGGCAAATGGGGAATTTTTTGTGTTTTACGTCTTCACATACAGTAGAACGGGATTATCGACTGGACCATGCCTAGTGGTGATAGCAGGATGCAAGTGCTTAAACAGAGAAATCATTGTCAGAGTCCATAACAGAGGTCAGAATAAGAGCACACAGGTAATCTATAATGTAAATGGGACAAACAGGCACATGACTAAACCAGGAAATACAGGAACTAGAACAAGAGACACAGAAAAGAGAATGAGGAAATACAAAGGCTCAGAACTGAAATAAACAAACAAGACTTTACAAATACAAAAGGTATCAAAGAGGGTGTAACTTGAAAACTAATACGGGTGAACATAATCAGAGAAACCAACCAATGACAAGATCAGACGGAGGTAGGAAAAAAACAGAAACTACATACTGTATATAGACGCTGTATAGACCACCCCAATTCCTGTATTACTAGCTCCTTTATAAAAAAAAAAAAAAAAAAAAAGCTATTGTGTTATTTCCTACTCTGTTTCACCAGTCTCAAAGCACTGGCACACGCCACCTCAATAATGCATTTCATAAGAGGGCAGCCATTCACGCTTTGGCCTTCGCCTAGCCATTGTTTACGGCTGCAGTACACATTGGGCAAGTGTGTCTCAATTCCTGTTAACACTGCAGTGCTCGGATTTAGATGTTTTTGGCCAATTGGCTGGAAACATAGTCCCCAAACATAGGTTGCGGGACTCTGTAAGCCTTGTGTACGAGTCCTGTTCTACCCAGTAGTGGATTCTGGATTCCTGATGTGGCTGGTTGTTTGGTCAGTTTGATTTCAGCTGATAACAGAAGGCATTTAGGGCTCAGCTGTTCTGTTCATGATCTGTTTACTCCTTAACAATGGAAGATGACACATTGCCTTATCTCACTATACAGTATTTTAAAGCAACACAATTATCATTTATCCTAAAATACCCAATATGCCTTATCTATCAATGAAACTTGAGGCCCAAGGTCTCCCCCCATGCTTAGGGATCCTACTAAATGTAAAGGTGGGAATGTAAAAGAGCTGCAGCTAAAATCAGAGTTTCGAATGTACAGGATTTATCAGTTATTTCCTAATCTTTATTTCACCTTGTTTCTCTCAGGTCACAATGATCTGATCATCTTCTCGGTAATAATTTTACTCATTGTTTGTTAGAGAGACTGAGACACAAAAAAAAACAAACCTTAAAATGGGTCCTTTTAATCCGAACATTACATACAGTAAGTGTTAAGAAAGCCACTGGAGGAACCCACCCGTGCATGCCGATGATTCCACTTTAGTGGTGTGTTGGTTGAAACCCAGCAGGTCAACCCTCTCTACAGAGGACAGTATTAAATTCATCCCAGATGCAGCCATTCACTTCTCTGCGTGCAGCTTTTATGCGGAACACATGTTGGTTAAGGTGTGACCTGCTCAGAAACCCCTTAGAAGCAGAGTTACAGTATGAGTTTTTAGCTGATTCAGATTAAGTACTGAGTGGAATTAGAATTTTTTTATACAACATCACTAAAGGCTCAAGGGGTTGATTAATTTTCTATACCAGCAGCTCTGACAGTAGTTCCGGCAATCAGACTAATACGTTATCTTTTCTTTAGTAAAAGCTTACAAAGGTGCTTGTATGGCAGACTTAAAAAAAACACAAATTTTTTTAAGTGTGTAATTGATGGTATGTATGATCATGCTTTATGTGAGGAGACATTTATTTAGTATTTGTGTAAGGAGTCTCCTCTGTTTGCACTATATAACGTAGGTAAGAGGTAAAGTTTTCTGACACTGGCAGGGCTTTAGGACGTGTGGCTTTTAAAATTTTTTATTAACTTCCAGAGAGAAAAAAGGCTGGTGAAGGAACAACTGTTTATAGCTGCTATAACATAAGTGATAACCAGAACAAACTTGTTTTGCGGATGCTCAACAACATTAAACGTAACTATAAATGTGGGCGGCTGTGGCGCAGGTGGTAGAGCGGGTTGTCCACTAATCGTAGGGTTGGCGGTTCCTAGCCCACATGACTCCACATGATGAAGTGTCCTTGGGCAAGACACTGAACCCCAAGTTGCTCCCGATGGCAAGTTAGCACCTTGCATGGCAGCTTTGCTACCATTGGTGTGTGCATGGGTGAATGAGACACAGTGTAAAGCGCATTGGAACCGCTAAGGTTAAAAAAGCGTTATATAAGTGCAGACCATTTACCAAATGGATAGGATGTATGGAGTTTTCGGGGGTTTCTTTTAACACATCTGCCTTTATTTTTCATGATAATTCAGCTCCACATTGATGTTAACCTTTTACATTAATATCTGCAGTCAAGCGCAGTCAGCCACTTCCATATCTTCATTGGTGAATTTTTTCTTAGTGCAGAGCTTCCTGTTTGGCTAACCCTTACGATCGTGACTCTGATCATTTCCTGCCTAAACTTAAAACCCAGAGCCTCCTCATCTGCACTAGGCCGTGGACATTCGTTGACAGGCATTTCTGTCACCTTTCATGTTAGTTTGTTTAATGCTCAGAGCCAAATGGAGCTCTGTGTATCCAAACTCCTTTATGTAGTATAGATTTTTCCACTCGGAGACTTCAGGAGCGGGGGCGTTGGGATGCAGCATGCACCGTGCTCCAGTTTTCCCGTCAGTATGTGTGAAACAAAAGAGCCTCTCCGATGTCCACCCCCACCTCTCCTTCCTCGGTAGAGACAGGCAGAGCCTGCGTTTGGCTTGGTTGAGCGAGGACGTTTCCTGGACAAAGACATTGTGTGGCACGGTGCTACTCCTATTATTCTGTCCTTTTTTCCTCTGTCGGACAGCTGCGCTTTCCCTGTTAACGCTAACCCATCCTTGCATTTTCCAAAGGCCAAGAGAAATGGGAAAAATGGCCCCGATGACCCTTTAAAAGAGACATCCTGAGAGACATTTCCTCCTCTTCTAGTGAAAGCTAGTGAATTTAAACCTGTTTCATTATTGAATATATATATATATATATATATATATATATATATATATATATATATATATATATATATATATATGCACAATAACATTTATCTGCCTCTGCCACGTATGTATTCAGATTTAAGTGCTATACCTTTATAGGTAGGGTTCTTACAGCATTATGGAGCAATTCTATGATATTTTATATTCTGAATAAGCTAGCACTCTTACTTTATCAGAGCTAAATCAAGTGAAGGACTACTTCATTCGGGTGCCGTCTTTGATAACATCATGATAAGAAATTGCTGCAAAATCTAAATAATAAATTTGCCTGTTCCTAAGATTTAACCACTGTTACATGAGTCATGTATAACTCCTACATCAGCAGAAAACACTAACCACAATCTACCCACTCTGCTCTCCCACCATAATGCCCGCTCAGGAATTGTAAAATAAATGCCAAACGAAGCAGATGAGTCGTCCCACTGTGCAACCTTGACTTCCTTCCCTCCTTTTTTTTTTCTTCCCTCATATGCTAGGATGTTAAAGATGAGTCGGTCAAGCCCAAAGAAACAACGTTCAACGGCAAAGCAGGCTGGTTGAAGAAGTCTTCAGGGAAGTTCCTGGGCAGCTACAAGGACCGCTACATCCAGCTGGACAAAACTGAGATTGCAGTGTATGAAAACGAGGTAACGAGACAATGAGTGCTGATTCACCATGGACTGAGATCCTAAAATAGGACTATTTATCATTTACAATCTCAGTAGCTCAACGGGTAAGATTCTGAACGTCTAGAGCACCAAAGGGCCCTTCATAAAGGTCCTTAACTGCTCCAGCGCACCGTACAAAAGCTGACCCTGTTTGCTAAGTCCAGCTTCCTTACAAACTGGGATATGTGAAAAACAATAATTTCACAATTAGAATAAACTAATTATTTATTAACAAGTATGAGAAGCTTGTTTAACATGATGCAAATTGCATATCTAAGTCACCACACACTTACCTTTTTTTTTTTTGATATATATGGGGCAGTGGTGGTTCAGCAGTTAAGGCTCTGGGTTACTGATCGGAAGGTCAGGGGTTCAAGCCCCAGCACTGCCAAGCTGCCACTGTTGGGCCCTTGAGCAAGGCCCTTAACCCTCTCTGTTCCGGGGTACTGTATCATGGCTGACCCTGCACACTGACCCCAGCTTCCTGACATGCTGGGGTATGTGAAGAAAAGAACTTCATTGTGCTATAATGTATATGTGACCTGTAAAGACTCATACTCATTATATAATACCATTCATACCATTTAAAAGTGAAATCTGTGCACAGACATGCAAAACTATGCCAACAATAAACACCTAGAATCCAAAATACATTGACATAAAATATCTCTATGGTTCTTAAAGAGCCTATTTTTTTCCCTCTCTCTGCATTTTTAACATTTAAACATAAAAACTGCTTGAAAGTTATGCTCAAATCCTTCCTTTTATGGTCTTGTTTAAATCTGAATGTAAACAAGCCCTTTCTCCACATTCACCCAGGACTTACAGAAGTGTGTGGAGCGTCTGGATTTGGAAAACTATGACAAATGCCACGAGTTACGCAGTACTTTCAAGAAGAAATACAGGCTGATACTGATACGAGCGCCCAAGAGTGCGAGTAAGGTAAGTCTCGACGCTACCACTTAATCATGAGTAACATTGCAATGTCAGCCATGGCACACTGCAGCAATCTTCTCGTGTTTGTAACATAAAGAAAGACTGTCATCGATTAACAATGCAATGCAAAGCAAGGGCAGATCAGCAGTCTCTGACGTCAGTGGTTCAATATGGCATGCAGGAAAAGCACACTAGGTCTTTGTGTGGGCTGCTGTGAGTCAGACCCATAACTCTCCAGACTCATCCAGTCCCTATATCACTCATTCTTCATGCTTTATGTCCTTCTGACATTTTGCGCTAGTAACATTAATCAGGAATTGAGTACATGACAGTGTGCAGTAGAGCTGACCGGAAGTGGTTAGTCAAATGGCATGATTTGTTACATTGTAAGGGAATTGCGTTTGTCGAAATTGAACAGATATTTAAATATGAAAAGATATTTAAAGAAAACGATACTATATAAAAGACTATCTGTATGAGAGATAAAATATTATGTAATGACAATTTGTCTCTAAAGCTAAAGAGAATGTTATTGGATTACAGTTTTAACATACCGCAAAAACACTAAATAAAGAGGAACATCCTGTTCCTCACACACTGAGATAATGCTGAAACTCCCACCTATCATTGTGCAAAAATGCTTAGCTGTTTCATTTTAGAAGCCGAAAAATGCTATATTTACCCAAATGATGGTCAGTAACTGTTTTAAATATGAATATCTTCATATGTGGTGCGTAAAACTAGCAACAAAGCATTTCTGTTGCTTTCACATGTGTACCAGATGTTCTATAGGTTAAAGGTGTGCCGAGTAGATCTCGTATCAGAAAACTGTCTGAAATCCAAATCCAATTTTAAACAACAACAAAAAAAATCAAATAGAAATATTGAATTATAAACATTACCATAATAAAAATAATACCATCTGCACTTAGTGTAGTTATATGCAGATGTTGAAATGTGGCTACTGAAACTTTTTAAATGATATTGAGAGTAAAGTGATCCATTCTGCTCGATACATATTGATGTGACAGGTTCCCATTCAGGTTCAGACGTTTACATCGGCAGTACACCTCCTGCCTCTATTATGTTAAAGTCAACTATTATTATTATTCCAAATGAAAAAGCGACTCACATTTTGCCTTATTGTTGGAAATCGAGATTTTGAATCCTACTGATGCTCTTGTCCAAAAGAGCGTAATCGGCCCTGGTGTCTGGCTAGTTAGGACAACCTTCCTCTTTCCCTTATCGTTCAGGTCAACACGAACCCATTACAGGAATCTGTAGATTGTTAGCTATAGTAGCTATAGGAATCTGTAGATTGTTAGCTATAGTAGCTATAGGAATCTGTAGATTGTTAAAGGCATAGTGCCTAATTAATAATAGTTCATCAAGGTTTCAACTTTGAACCTGATTGGGATCGAAAGTAGTTCATTAGGAACATCAAACAACAATTGAATCACTTAATATCTTTTAATCGCGTTTAATTTCACAAACAATCTTATTTATAATCTTATAAAATATATAGTTTAATCACAAACAACAAACGATCACTTAATATGCAAATTCATATACATAAATTATTCATAAGAATAATGTAATTATAGTGGCTTACTGCATGTTTCTGTATTGATGTTATATACCTTGATGCTAATGTGGAAGGTTGTTATATGTTATTGTATAACCCTGGAATTAATCATGTATATCCAGACCGAAGGATACAACATTGTATCACACTAAGGGTGCATTTTCTACCTCGGTGTGGTTTGTTTGGGCGGGTGAGAACACAGCGATCACACTGGGGTGCAGACCAAAACAACTGCTCTAAAAGCGTCTGGGGGAGATGGTCTCACTCCGGTTCAGAGTGAATTCTAGCGCAGTTTGAGTGCGGGGATGGAGGATCGACCAGACTCCAGGAAATGAAGTAAACATGTTGTATTTTGGGTTGCAGTCTTTTTTTGTAGATGTGCTGCTTAACTGAGCTGCGAAGCACAAACTGAGCAAAAGGGCAGAGCTGTAGCATGCAGAAATGAGAAGTGTTCTGAATATTGAACCAAATATAGATGGGGGATACAAAGCACAAAATGTTTTAAACACTGGCTCAGTGTCCTCTGTTTTCTGTGATTTTTGTGATGTGAAGGTTTTTTTTTTGTGGTTTTACAAAGGTTTTTCAATCACAGTATTTATGACCAAAGATTTACGAGTACATTTTCAGGCCTACATGCCCATGTGTCAATAGCTACGTTTATATGGACCGCAATAATCTAATTATTGACCTTGTTCTGAATAAGACAATATTGTGATTAAGGTGTTTACATGAGTTGCTTTTAGAATATTCCTTTCATGTTCCCATTTTACATGTTATAGAACATAGATCGATTAACAGCACACATCATTACGTCCCCGCACCATGCCGTCTGACGTTCCCTCCAGAATTTCACGTGTCAGCATACAGTTGGTCTTCGTTATGGTACCGTATACAGTTTGTGGTGTTTCATTTTTAATTTTACGAAAGCTTCAAGTGCCATTAATTATTTGTCATGCTGTACGTGCAAATAGACGACTGCTTGAAGCCATGGGCTGCGTCCCAAACCGTGTATTTACCTACATGTATTTTGCCTACTATATATTAGGTAAGTACGCGGTTTTGGACGCAGCTGTGCTCTCTTGTTTGCCGTCAATCGGTTGAGCACTGCCGTGTGTGTACGTGTCCACTCGCAAAATGCGGTAAAAACTCCCACGAGACGTTAATAGTGTGATTATGTCTGTAATATACGTCGATAATGCGACCAAAACAGGAATACTCCACATGTCTTAATTTGATTTGTGTTTACTTCGAGTATAACTTTAGCCGGATTAAGGTCATCGATAATCGCTGTTTACATGCTAGTTTCTTAATCAGAGTATTAGTATTGTCTTAATCGGGTTAATATCGGATTATTGTTGTCCATGTAAACTTACTGAATGTTTTTTAGCTTCTTGGTTTGTTTAATCAGATCAATAGTTGTGAAAGCTCCCTAAAGAATCTGATCCCATTTAACCCAAAAATGTTTTTGTCATTGTCATTTGACAAAAGTCAAATGTCTTTTTTTTTTTTTTTTTGCATCACACTGTCTCTTCTGGTCCTGACTATCCTGCCTCTTACTCAGTCAGGAAATATTGTCTACTCAGTTTTTGCTTAACATCTGCAGTCATTACAGCTTGACACGATTGCATCAGTTTCCATTAGCTCAATTCCATTTAAGTTACAGGATAGTCACGCTGGTTTTTTTTTTAAAAAAAAAAAAAAGAGTTTTTAGAGTTTTGAACTCTAGTAGAAAATTCCCAGCTTCACATAAGACAGGAAGAGCCTTTAGAAATGCAAAAGAGATACCTAAGTAGTGAAACAGGCAGCATTACTAACAGATGATGAAAACGAAGCTTTGGCGAGCTTTTCAGAACTCAGCAGCTGTAAAAAGAATGTGTGAGCGTGTGTGTGTGTGAGCGCACGTCTGTGTGTGTGTGTGTGTGTGTGTGTGTGTGTTTCTGCCTGTCACTTTTTCCCTTCACTTGAGCACAGTGACCAGCCAGCTGTGTGAGTCAGACAGCTCAGCTTATTGCTTCATTTTAACCCTCAACCTCAAGAGCTGCAGTTCTATGAGGAAAAAAAGAGCTTTAGAGCGTAAAGACTCAACCCAGACTTCATAGCAGTTGCACTTTTAACAGTTTGGTGTAGATTCTGACTATGGTTTATTTTGGAGAAGCAAAGAGTCTGGAATACAGACTACTTCAGAGACACACGCTGAGTTCACCAGCAACCAGGATGTGTATCGCACTTCATTTAAACGCCACTCACCAGAACAATGGACTGTATAAATAAACGTAGAAATAAGCGAAGACTGAAAAGAACACTCTAGGGATTTTGGGGGTTATATAAGAAAGGGGGTTCATTTTGCTCAGACTAAATAATTTGTTGGCACTTATTAGTCTTGTTGGCTAGTAAGTGATTACTTCTGTTAAATGAACAGCAAGATACAGAATGTACAATTTTATTTTTTCCATGCCATTGTACCTTAAATATTAAAAACAAAAAAAAAAACAAGGTTGAATTTTATTTATAAAAATGACATAAAACTTGCATATCAGCGTAATTGTAAAAAAAAAAATGTAAATAAAATAAAAAGTAGGGCAGAGTTTGAATGTCTAGAGTAATGATTCATTGATATCCATCCAAATGAACTCGTGTCGTTCTCTTGAGAATCTGATTGTGTGCCAGCAGCTCAGCACAGTGCCATATTCATAATGATTTCATATTTCACTGTAATATTGTAGGATAGAAATAATTGTACTGTATGGCTATCAGAAACAATGTCAGATGTATTTTCTGTGTGCCTGTGGTGTGCTTTTATTGGGTACATTCACATGAGTGAGCACTGTTGTTGTTACAGTGTCATGGTTTATGACAGTGTTTTATCAGACGGTGCCCTCACTATTTACTTTTCTTTTCTTTTTTTTTAAATACTGATTGAAATGCATTTCCATCTGTTACCGTCTACCATTTGTTTTGTTTTGTTTTGTTTTTGTTTTTTTTTTTACCCGATCAATTTCTTACTCCAGTGGTTCTGCACTGCAACCCCAACCCTCACCTAAATCATTCTACAGCAGCTTCTCTATGCAGGAGGCTACAATGAAACCCTTTAGCTCTGTAATCCTCTACTGCTGTAAACATGTTGTGTTGTGACCTTTGCTTCCACTCGTAGCATGTTTGTAACTTTATCATACATGATGGCTATTAACATAGCACACAAGAATATGGCATTGCTGAGCAGAACTAAACCGAAGTAATGGCGCTTTTCCTCACAGACGTTTTTTTTTCTAGCTTCTAACAATTACATGATAGATACTGACAGTGTAATATAAATATAAAATTAGGCCATTTGATTATATTTGTTTCATTTGTTTTTTCTTATATATAGAAGGATATGCAAAGATATGTACAAAGATTTGACAATCAACATTTCCTTTCATTTTCACTTGGTGTATACTTTTTTAAATGGTTAACTGATACAATAAAAGCGTGAAACTGATATTTTTAGACTATGTCATCAGAAATGCGAGAGAGTTTAGAGAGACAGTTTGGGTAGTTGTCTATTATTAGTTCATAATGAATTAGTACTTTGGTGAAGTAGCTTGCTTATATTAATTTTGATAAAATTGACAGCGAACATACATAGACCTGGGTTGTAAGAAGTGGGACATGACATTTAAAGAAATAGTTTACCCAAAAATTTTAATTCCGTCATCAATTACTCACCCTCATGTCGTTCCAAACCCAAAATACACTTGCTCATCTTTGGAACACAAATGAAGTCATTTTAATGAAACCTGGGAGATTTCTGTCCCTTCATTGACAGTCCATGTAGCCAAAACTTTCAAGAGGGACGCTGTAAGCTTCGTTCGTTACATTTTGAAAAATATACCAAGACCTAAAGCAAAATCAACCTACAGTGTAACGAACGAAGCTTGCATACAGCGTCCCTCTTCCTCTGCTGTAAACAGTGCAGTGATTCTGGATCTGGTTGTATCGGGAGAACGACCACTCTCTCATCAACCCAACATGCATGTGCCGTGGTTCTTTCAAGAATGCACGTTAGAGAGCTATGCGGAAGTGAAGGTATTTTATGAATAAAGACTTCATTTTAGTATTTCTGCACACACAAAGCATTCGGATCGCTTCATAAAATTGGGATTAATCCACTGGAGTCACATGGATTACTTTTACAATGCCTTTATGAACCTTTTGGAGCTTGAAAATTTTGGGTACATGGACTGTCAGTGTCGGGACAGGAATCTCCCAGGTTTCATTATAAATGTCTTGATGAACGAAAGTCTTATGGGTTGTACGGAGCCCCTAAAGGGACATGGTGCTGGATAAAATTTGGGATGGAAGAAAAAAAAAATTCTAAATTTTGGGTTCTCTCGCAAAACTTTTGCGTTCCCCCGACAATGTTTTGCATTCCCCCGAGAAAGTTTTGCGTTCCCCGAGAAAGTTTTGCTTTCCCTCACAAAGATAGCCTACCTGTTGTGTAGACTTCTGCGTGGTGGTTCGCGCTTGTATCTTTTTCACAGCATCACTTTTTTTCGTCGAGACTATGCTCTTTCGCGTAATATCCTTTTCAGGTGTCTTTCACTTATGTCAAAACATTTCTTTATATTTGAGTCCAAGTTCAAAATAAAACTCTATGAACTGCTCCATTGTGAACCTATGGAGCTGTCTGAACCACTACAAGTGGGAAAATAAACAGGAAGTGTTTGACCGAACTCATAACAGGTTTTGCGATGGAACGCAAAAGTTTCTCGGGGTAACGCAAAAGTTTTACGAGAGAACGCAAAAGCTTTAAAAAAAAAAAATTCTCCCATCCCAATTTTTTTCCACCATCATGTCCCTTTAGGGTGAGTAGTTGATGACAGAATAAAAATTTTTGGGTGAACTATCCCTTTAAGGCTTCACTTTCTGACATATACCTGTTCAGAATAATGCATGCCTCAGGTGAGGCATTTTACAGAACTAACATAGGAAGCTGATTATTTTTGGAAACTTTTCATTTGCTCATAGGTCTGTGATGTCAAACTGCAGGCTCCAAATCAGGAAGAGAAAGAAGCTTGGATCAAGGCACTCAGTGATGCCATTAACAGGGCAAAGAATAAAATCTTTGACGAGGTATCAAAAATGCATTCTTTTCAGTTTTGACTTTGAAAAACAAAGAAACTAAAATGTGCAATTTCTTTTGTGCAAGCATAATCATTGTGCAGTATAAGTCCTTAAAAATGTGAACTTTGCATTACTTAACATACTTAAGACTTGAATTTTATGAATAGCTTATTTAGTTCAGTTACCATGCTGATTTAAGCCTCTAGTGTGACAAATGCCTAATATACTTCTTTGCTACAGTTTAATATTTATAAATTCCCATACACAATGTCCTATAAATAGCATATACTGCACTTTATGTAATAATATATTTTATTTCTATTTGGTTGATCGACTAAAAAACTTCAACACTTTTTTAACTGCAGGTGAAAGTAGATGAAAGTTTATCTTTAGATCATGTAACACGTTCTCGGCCGAAAGGAAACCGTGGTAGAAGACCACCAACCAGGATACACATGAAGGAGGTAGGCTGAGATGTTTTAGACACACATGCAGTAGCAGCATCAAGGGATTGTATGTCACAGCTATGTTTGTTACTAGTGCTGAAAGTTAAGTGACCAGACGTTATTGATTAAAGTTCTGATTTTTTTTTAAAGGCTGCAAGCCTGTCATCAGATGGAATCTTGAGACTGGACCTTGACACTGTTGACAGTATGCCTAATGGTGCCCACATCTTAATGGATGGTGCTGATGGAGAAGCCAAAGTGGCTCCATCTAAATCTTTTGATGATATTCCAGAGGAAGCTGAACGTGAAGATACGGAACCTCAGAAGAAAGTATTGAAGCCTCCAATGCCTCCATCAAAGGAGAACAAACCCAGTGAAAGTCAGGACAGCGAGAGCAAAGAAGACGAACCTGCCCCACAGAAGAAGATTCTCATGCCACCGATGCCACCATCAAAGGAGCAGAAACCATCTCAAAGTGCAGAAGAGGAGAAGGGAAGTGAAGAGAAGACAGCTGTGAAGCCACCCATGCCTCCCTCCAAGGAGAATAAACCCAAAGTAAGTGCCACTGGGGATGACAGTGAAGCCACTGCCTCAGAGAATGGTGAGTCCAAAGCAGAAACCACACCTGACAAGTCCAGTCCAGTTCAAGGTGAGACAGATGTTCCTGAAACCGTCCATCCTCCCAGTCCACCATGTGAAGACATGAAACCCAAGCAGGCACCTAGCTTAAGTGATGAAGAAATTCTTTCAGAAGATGATGAAGGTTTTCCCAGTAAGGAAGATGAGGCGGAATTAAGTAAGACAGAAGACAAACTGGTCAAACTTTCAAATAATGTCCCAAAGCCCCAAGGAGTGATGTGGGATTCACCTTCTTCAACAGAGGAGAAAAGTTCTGTTGGCCAAAATGCTGATAAATCCGCTCAAAGCGTAGTAACGACAATAAAGTTTGAACCTGTAAAACCTGCCACTGAACTCAAATTAACTCCACATTCAACTCCAGAAGCTGTTAAAAAGAGTGCTGCCCCCCCTGCTCCACCAAAAAAGAAACCTCTTAAACCACCTGTCAAAATGGAGGACCAGGCTGTCCAGGACCACCCTGTGGTCGCAGCTATTGCTTCAGTTCCTGTTACCGTGTCATCCTCAGTTGAAAAAGTCTCTGAAAACGTGCCATTAGATGAAACAAAACCTGTCGATCAAGAACCAAAAGAAGAGCGAAAGATTGTTATCCTGAGTCTAAGTAACTCGGGAGCAAGCGAGGACCTGGATGATCTATCTGGAGTGGAAGCAGAAGTAAAGTCTATTGACAGCGGTCAGCTCTCTGCTGAAGACTCTGAAAGTAGTGAGCAAGTTACACCATCCACAGATAAGCTGCAGAGTAGTCTGGAAGTCTTAAATGGTGTGACCAGTGAAGAGGAACTGGAGACACCGGACAGCAAGGTCCAGAAAATGGAGGATCCACTTTCAGCCATCCTAACTGTTAAGCTTGAACCCAATATGGATGACTCCAGCCCAGTTACTGCAGAAAGTAGGTGCACACCTCAGATCTCCAGCCCTGCTTCATCGCTGAACTCCTCCTTGAAGAAACGGTCTGCATCCACGGGAGACCTTCTCGAGGACATGAAGGGCTTGCAAAGTAAAGTGTCCATGGAGCTTGAGGAGACAGAAGAGCTGCTGGGTAAAATCGCACCCAGAGGGTCCCCTGAAGCCGGACAAGACAGTGAGGGGGTAACAGATCCAGAGATCCTGCTTGCTAAAGCAATGGAGAAACTTAGGAAAGCTGACCAGTTCTTGAAAGAAGCCAAGAGTTTTAAAGAGCAGGAGAACAAAAGCAATAGAATAAGCTTGTAATTGTAGAAGATAAAGATATTGGGGCTATATTGTGTTAATGGAATCACAAAACTTACAAATGATTAAGTGCAATTATACCCCCATTGCTTTTTAAACTGGACCGATGCGTAGTTAGTGAGTCCGTCTAAAACTGTTTCATAACCAGGTACCATGGATTAAACTAGGGATCCAATACTGAGTATTGATATCAAACCAACATTGCCCAGAAATGCTGGAGCAATGAATCCCTGAATTAAACTTGATTAATGAGCCCAATTGATGTACTTGATGAGTGAGATTACGGAAACATAAGCATGAATGCTTCTCAGTGGATGTCAACATGTATTCTTGCTTTCAGAATTGTAATCTTTGATGTTTTCTGCACTGGGTTAACATGACGCTTATCCTGATGTCAGTTTGACAGTTTTCAGTTAAAGGCTTCCAGCACTGGTATTCAACTAGCACTTAAGATTGTGATAGAATGGTGTTGCACTCAAATTTCACTCTACTGTATAGCACACCTCTTCTCCACCTTAGAGTATCTTACTTTAGTGTTCCACACACTAGCACAAAAGCAGGGCCACATGATAATGAAACTAGTGTCAGGTTACATTATTTTACTGATGCTAAAAATAATGCAGTGGCCTTGTTCAGGTTTTATGTTAATGTACATCGGAACTAGCAACTTCTGCTCTGATAGACATCAGTTTCATCCATTTCACAGTTTATACAGAGAGCATTATGAAAACATCTATTTTCATACTGACAGTGAGAATCCAGTTTTAATTCCTCTGCTTATTTCTAATCGGTTAGAATATCAACAGTGTTATGCTAACAGCTATTATGCTTACTGTCCATTGCCTTTTTTTTTAAATGTTTTTTTTTTTTTTTTTAAGCGTCAGGGCATGTACCTTTTTTGTTTGTTATTATCAGTGTTTTTATATGTAGAAAACGCAGTATATGATCCAGATACTCAGTAATAATACAGTTAACCCCCTTTTTTGTATGAAATTCTGGTTCTAGTTTAATATTTTATTTCCAAAAAAAAAAAAGTATTAGACTTCCGAATAGATTATGTGGTACAGGTCGTAGCCCTGCACGTATAGGTGTAGCCCACTTACCAGAACATTCCTGAAACATGATTCAAAGTATTTCTCTGTGAGCATCCAGATAACATTTATAGTTACTTTGTATAGCAATATATTAGCTCATTTAAAAAAAAAAAAAAAAATTATAAAGGATTTCCTTTTGTAAATAACATGTCTACCAATGAATTGCTTAATATTTAAGTTATTAATATTATGGCATCCTCGTTCTTGTCCTTTGAAGTAAAAAAAAAAAACCTAATATCAAATTTACTCAGAGATCCCAATGTACTGAACTGATAAATTATGTTTACCATTAAAACTATAAGAAGATCTATGATTATATATTGTAATATATTATTTGTCAGTGACTGCATTTACTAACTGGTCTAATAAGTTTTCTTGATGTCTTATGTTTAATGTGCCGGTGGGGGGGGGGGGGGGGGGGGATTTTAACACTGCTTGCTAAGCATGTCTTAATAAAAACGTCTTCCCTACTCTGGTTATAAAGATTTTTTAATGTTTTTTTTTAAATACATTTACATGTGTATTATAAACAACTCAAGAGAAAACGATACTTGAATGTTTCACATCCCCAAAATACTTGCTTATGAAGTAACAGTTTCACAATATGACTCTTACATTACTATATATATGAGAAAAGAGCATCTATCATCACTGACAGTGGTGTACCTTCCTCTGCATTAGTGAGGATGTGAAACCTTTTGTGATTTCTTGTTAGTAGCCTTGATACGGGATTTAAAATGTAATGACGAGAATTATCGCTTCTCTCATTTGATCTCATTCCTCTGTCTCTTGCACTAAAGTCTGCTGTGGTCCATCTGATTCAGCTCATAATGTAATTATCAAGCCCTTAATGAGCTCGGTCAGAAAGCAGAATATTTCCGAAGCTTTCCGAACCATCTAGCGTTTTCCAGTTGGGATATTTTCATGTTTGCATGTATAATGTTTAGATCATTATTTTGGTCAATGAAACAGACCAATGTTAGCTAGTTCCTGAAGAAATGTAATCTAGTACCGATTACAATTTACATAACTAGAGATGCATTCAGTTTTGTAATATTTTTTTAAATCTGATTACTTTTAGACTATTTCCTCTTTGGATCATTTGATTTAATCAGATATCTAAGTAGAATAATTTCAAGAAGGCCAAAGGAACAATGCTAATGAACAGAATAATCATCAGAACTTAGACAACATGTAAGGTAATTTTTTTTCCCCAAATAGTAATCCGAGGTTTCCCCTGGCTGTCCTATCTTCAGCTAGCTATTTGTTTAAGTCACAGACCCATCACTGTGTACTTCTAACAGGCAGCTGTGATGAGGGGCTCTACTAAAAGGAAACCATTCAAAGTGAACTTTATCTGAGTGGTAGTTATGGTATTATTCAAATGATGTTATCATTTCATTCAATTTACATGTAGTATATTACTGCACAACAATGCCCAGAGCAGTTTGGATTTTGGATATCTTATAAACATCTTGGTTTGAGTATCATTTTGAGGTCAATGCTTTGAATTCAAATCATTTTCATTTCATTATGAAGGATTAACATCTCTGATAATAGTATCAGGTTAGCTAAACATATTGGATGGTAAATTTGCTAAGCTTTCTGCATGTTCTGATAATATTTTAGGTGACATTTTAAAACTATTATTATTATTGTTATTATTGTCATGAAATGGAGTTTGAGACGGATGCAATTGCTGTTAAGCACTTTAATGAAGATTATAATATCCAGAGGGCAAGGCAAAAGACATAAACAAAGACAGGCAGTGGTCAGGCAATCAGACAAACAGGCTAGAGCAGGTAAGGCAGAAATCAAGGTCAAAGGAGTAAACAAAGTCAGAAACCAGGCTAACAAACACTAGATTAAGGCTTGGTACATAACAGAGGAAAAGCTCAGCTGAGCGTATTACTTCGCAAAGACTTTGTGTATGTGAGTCTCTTTTATGTGTGGTGTGATTGTGAGTGTAATTGGGAACAGGTGTCTCTTATTAGTCCTCGGGGAGATGTCGTTGGCCATGTTTGTAGTTTACAGTGCATTCTGGAAAATGGAATCATGAGTTTGCCATGACATGACAATTATGTTATGCAAGTAATAAAACATGATGGGGTGTGCTGTTAAAGGAAAATAATCAATGATCAGGTGGTGTGATGCGACCCACTGCAAAGCGGAGTTATTGGTACTACTCACATGTTGGCGTGTTTTATTGCTCTTTATATAGTACCACAGCAATATGGCAAGGATTATCATTTTATTGATTAAAGAATCCATTATATGCATTTACAGTTTCTTTTAATGTGGAATTTCTGCAAAACACGTCTGATCCTGTTATGTAAAAGCAGCTATAAACAGTCATTCTTTCACTTTCTCTTGAAGTTAATTAGATGCAGCTTGTTGTCGAGAAATGGAGAAAGTTTTATTTTCGGTACCAAACACTGACACTGGAGACTTCTTACATAACTGTTAAATACATGCTAAATGTTAAAAAAGCTTCACGATATCACTTATTATATATGCATTTTCTTTGGTAAATTCCAGCACATTATTTAATTTTGTTTATTATTATTATTGTTGTTATTATGATTATGAGTATTATTAATATTATTTGGGCAGTGATAGCTCAGTTATTAAGACCTTGGATTTCCATAAGGTTGTAAGTTCGAATTCCATTCCACAGCTGGGGCCTTGAGCAAGACGCTTAACCCTCAACTGCTCAGTTGTATAAATGTAAATCACTCTGGATAAGGGTGTCTGCCAAATGCTGTAAATGTCATATAACTGGTAAAATATCAAAAGCAGCACATTAATATAAATCACATACAACTGGAAGTATTATACAATTCTTCCTCTTCTTCTTCGTCTACTTCCTCTTATTATTATTATTATTACAGTCCAGTGAATCCAGGTATTGGTATTTAAACATGTTGCATGTGAGTTAATTCGCAGAATGTCTGAACACGACTCATCAGAACACGTCCTTTTTTCTTCTCAATGACACACTTGTTTAGAAAAATGAATGGAGAAAGCTGTTGAAAACTAAATTTATCAGGTCAGTGTGTTTATGTGTATATGTAGTATAGTAGTAGATGTGTGTGGATGTGGGCAGGTTCACTGTTCCTGGTTCTGCCGTAAGCTCTGAAAATGGCAACATTACAGAGAAGTGAGAGACATGGTGAGGAACTGGTCATGTGGTTTGGCTGCTTTGCTCTCTCCAGGCTTATATTAGTAGTGACTTCCTTTCATTATAAAGCACTGTTCCCTTCTTTTGTACATAGATAGAGGAAGTCTATACCTATGCTTCTATAGTAATTGTAAGGCAAAGCAAATTGTATACAAGGCCATTCAAAGTGCATTACCAAGTTATGTATAATTAATTTATGTAAACATAACAATAAATGGTAAATTATGCAGTATATTTATAGAAATAGAAGTGGATTAGGAAAGGAAAACAGTACAAAAGTAGTAATAATGTACACTGCCCTCCACTAATATTGGCACCCTTGGTAAATATGAGGAAAGAAGGCTGTGTAAAATTGTCTTTATTGTTTAACCTTTTGATCTTTTGTTTAAAAAAAATCACGAAAATACTCTGCTCTCATGGATATCAAACAATTGCAAACAAAACACAGGTTTTTTCACAGCCTTCTTTGCTCAAATAGTAGCAACACTACTGAATATGTGGAGTTTCTCACGTTCTTCCCATGTTCGTATGTGTTTCCTCTAGATTCTCAGGTTTCCTCCCACCTCCCAGAAACAAGCCAGTAAGTCAACTGACTACACTAAATTGCCCCAAGGTGTGAATGAGTGTGTGCTTGGTGCCCTGCATTGGACTGGCATACCATCCAGTGTGTTTTACCGCCTCATGTCCAGTGTTACTGGGATAGCCTTCAGATCCACCAGAGCCCTGACCATCATAAAGCAGGTACTGAAGATGGCTTCTGCTTGGTTGGAATGAAAACCTGCATCCACACCGGCCCTTTCCGGATAAGATTAGACACCTCTGGGTTATCATGTTTGCCTTGCACCTCCAGGGTTGGCGGTTTGATTCCCGCCTCCGCCCTGTGTGCGTGGAGTTTCCTCCCCAGTCCAAAGACATGCTTTGTAGGCTGATTGGCATTTCCAAATTGTCCATAGTGTGTGAATGTGTGAACGATTGTGCCCTGTAATGGGTCGGCACCCTGTCCAGAGTGTCCCCCACCTTGTGCCTCGAGTCCCCTGGTATATGCTCCAGGCTCCCCGTGACCCTGCGTAGGATAAGCGGTACAGAAAATGGATGGATGCATTCGATGCATGACAACTTAATCCTGGTTACTAATGGTTAACATAAACAATAGAAATTTGGTGCTTCTATTTTAAACAAACTGCACATGTAGAAATAACCTTTGCCTTGGAGTGGATATTAACTTTATTCTAAAATTATTCCTCAAAAACTAGAATTGACCCTAATGTCCAATTACCCCAAAGGTCAGCCTTTTCTTTTCTTTTTTCCTAACAAGTAATAGACGTCAGTCTCACTTAAAATCTTTTCCTCAAAAACATGCATAAATCTTCATGTACTCACTATAAGCAACATTGTTCTGTTGTTTGAATCTGACAAATAAACCATTTCGTAAAATATCAGGGAGAATCTGTATTTACACAGTTAAGTTTGTAAATAAACATCTATACCAATATCTGCATAACTTCCATAATTCTCAACTTTAAACTTAGGCAGGGAATGACGCCAAACTGTGTTAAGGAAAAAGTCAGTCTGGTTTCCAGGATGACCGCCCGCATGTTACAACATTCAGCTGCACTCTAACCTGTTGTTCATTTTTCTAGATTAAGTCATACTGTGTTCTAAAACACATCAGCAAGTGTGTGTGGGTGAAATTACTGGAAGAACTGAATGTGGTCTGAGACTCTGAGGCAAATATTTACAGAATATGTTTTAGTTTGGATAGACTTCCTTTATTAGATATCAACATTAGACTTATTGCGCCACTACTAAATGAAATAAGTGAAATCAGAGGGTGGACATGGCATGACCCTTACAATGAAATAAATGGTTTAATTTGATTTCTTGCCAAACTACTATGTTAAAAGACCAATGATTGGCTATATAGCTTGTTTTCACCACTTACTTTTGTGCTGCAGGTTTAAAAATGTACAAAAGTAGTTGATTGGATCACAGGAGTGTGTAGCATTGAGAAAAAAAATGAAAATCATATATTCACTGCAATAACCTATAGGCCCTCTGATGTTATGCGCTGTCCCCCTCTGCTGCTGGGGGTTCGAGCTGTGTTTCACTAGCATGTTGTGTCTCTATAGCAACAGGGTTGGCCGACATCCGTTTTGCAGTTTCACTATTAAAAATCCTGCAGATGTCTGTAATATTCTGACTTCTATTAGAAGGAATGCATTCATATTAACATACATGTTACAGCTGGAACAATTTGTGCTGTTATAAGAAAATAATGCACACCTTCTGACCACATTCATCCATGCAGTGGCATTTAAATATATATCTATATGTATATACACAAGAAACCAAATTATAAATTCAGTGTGTTTGTTGAGCCATTAATATAGAAACACAGAAAGTGCACAAATAATGTATTTTTTACAGGTTAGGTGGAGGGTAATGTGGTTCCTAAAGCGACATATAGCAACACTATATATGTATTGTTTTTAAATCACAGTTTTATATGGTTATTCACTGGTGGTTAATGTAACACACAGTGCCGTTGATTATATACATGTCAAATAACATTGTTCTGTGCAGTAATTGCACTTTAATGATGCTCATAAAAAGTAAGCCAAGTCTTCATTAGGAGGGCATCGCCTTGCTCGGTTTATTTGATCACATTTTATGTAAGGAATGACATATGACAGGCCGTGCACTGTGGGGGTTAGTGACACTCTGCTGTGCATCGTGCCACATCAAATTTTGCGGATAAGAGTCTGAACAAGTCAGGCTTCTGAACTGACACGCATACCCAGCATCACTGATTATGACTACAATCCCTGTCAAAAATGATGGAATCGCCACACTTAGAGGATGTTCACTCTGCTTTTTTTTTTTTTACTTCGTAGCAAATAAACAAATCACAGATATGACAAAACAATTTTTGTTTAATAACTGAAGATTCTGGTTTCATGAAACATACCTCCAACAAGTTAAATGAAGTTATTTTTAATTAATGGCATATATTTATTTCCAGATCAAGTAGAGGAAAAAATTATAAAATCACTCAATTTTGAGGAAAATCACCCTGTAATTTGTGATATGGGGTTGCATGTCAGGTAAAGGACCAGGGGAGACCTCAGCAGTTAATGCACAGGTGTACACTGAAATTTTGGACACTTTTCTTACTCCATCCATAGAAAATAGGTTTGGTGATGATGAAGTCATTTTTCAGGATGATAATGTCACATCTTGCCACAGAGCAAAGAGTGTTAAAGCTTTTCTTCAGGAAATGCAGATCAACTCAATGACATGGCCAGCTATCAGTCCGTATCTCAATCCGATTGAAAATTTATGGTGGAAATGAAAAAATTTGGTCCATGACAAGGCTCCATCCTGCAAAGCTGATCTGTCAAACGCGCTTCGAGAAAGTTGGAACCAGCTTGATAGAGAACATTGTTTTTCATTAGTGAAGTCCACGCCTCAAAGAATTTAGGCCGTCATAAAAGCCTGAGGAGGAGCAACAAATTGTGATTTTTTTTCCATAATTCCATAATTTTTTCCTCAACATTGAGTGATTCCATATTTTTTCCCTCTACTTGATCTGGAAACAATATGCCATTAATTAAAATAATTTGAATTTAATTTGTTTGAGTTATGTTTCATGAAGCCAGAATGTTCAGCTATTAAACAAAAATTGCTTTATGTCATATCTGTGATTTGTTTATTCGCTACAACGTTAAAAACCCGGGTGAGCATCCTCTAAGTTTGGTGATTCCATCATTTTTGCCAGTGGTTGCAGAACGTTTATGCTTAGGAAATGTGCTGGCCAGCTTGCAGATATCCTAACAGACGTTTCAATTTGTCCCTGAGCCAGGCAGTTATCCTGGTGTGCTTCAAGACGACTATCATCAAACTGTCTGTGTCCTGCAGTACTCACACCACTCACCATGAAGTGCTTTGAGCAGTCTCCCCGCCTTGCTGGACCATTTTCAGTATGCGTACTATCTTAACCTGTCAACAGAGGCTGCTATAGCCACAGCCATCCACCATCTGGAGAAAAAAACGACAATTGCTTGAGGATGCTGTTCATAGACGTCAGTTCAGTGTCCAGCACAATCAGTCCACAGTAATTTATAGGAAATCTGTGCCTGCTGGGCTTGAACCCCTCCCTCTACAACTGGTTCATGGAACTCATGCTAGTTCACAAGGTCAGGCACTAAGAGTACCATCAATCCAAAAACCCTGTTGGCAAGATTAGTACAGTACAAAAGGAAAACACAAGACAAGGATGTTTAATTATTTTTTTGGCTTGTTTACACTGCTGACTCATGACTGTTCTGTACAACTCAAATCACATCAAGTACACTGATGACACAGAGAGGAGGTGGAGCAGCTTAGGGCTCTCAATGTCAATGTTGACTTCAGGAGGATCTTTATGATCTGATAATGATCAATCTGTGAGAAACATTTTATCTGCGGATACTTTTCCTTTTTCACTTGATCTTGCTGCTACACTTGTCTTTAATCTCCTGTACAGTATGCAGACAGTTATTTTCACTGATTTTTCTTATGCAACACTGTTGTGTTGTGTACCTTGTTGTAGTCACCGAACACATGTCATGTAGTCGCACTTTATGTAGTCCTGTATACCATGTTGCTGTAGATATTATGTGTTGCAATGAAAAAACATTTGGGTTTGCTGTACTATAGGGGTGATACAGAGGAATGACAATAAGAATCCACTTGTCTTGTGAATGACAAGTTTGTTAGAGAATGCAGTTTGTTAACATACAGTGCCCTCTTGTGACATTTCATGAAACGACATTGGTAAATCAATACATTTTATTAGGTTGAAATACCTGGGACTGCTGCACCACCATGCTGCCCTAGCTTGTTAGCTAATACATAAAAATGGTTTCAAATAATGTATCAAATAATTCTTCTAAAAAAATTTCTCACTTGGACATTATTTGAGGATATTTGCTTCATAAACTGACATGCTGAATTATGTACGTTCATTAGAGTCACAAGTCTGTGATGCACAGCTTTAATTGAAAAGCATCCATTACAACTTATCAACTGTCCTATTTATGGCTTAAGAATTTTTGCATTGCTATTCATTATGATAATTTACATTCACTGTCCACTTTATTAGGAACACCTGTACACTTGCACAGGTGTCAAGTGAAGTGGGTTTTTATTGTCATTCCTCTATATAGCCTGTATACATAGGAACGAAATGTAAAATAAAATTCTTTCTCCAGGACCACAGTAAAACACATAACAGTACAGACTACATAAAGTGCAAATACACAACAGTGTGAGATGAGTGCAGGACAATAAATACACAGAACAGAACAATAAATACACAGCTCATGGGCTGTAATCTGTAAACTATTGGTAGGATAGCAGCAATATGTTTAGTGCTCCCTAAAGTGTCTGATGCAGCTTTGTAAAATGTGGTGTTACTGAGTCATGCTGGGTTAGGTGTTTGACTAGCCCATGTGAGCGTTGGGAGGCAGCAGGGTGTTGAGTAATCTGACTGCCTCAGGGAGAAAACTCTTGAGGAGTCTGCTGGTGGTGGCACTGATGCTCCTGTACCTTCTCCCAGATGGCAGGAGTATGAAGAGTCCATGAGGACTGTGAGAGGGGACACCTGGAATGCTGATGGCTCTGCGGATGCAGCAGCGGTTGTATAAGGTGTCGATGGTGGGTAGAGAGACCCCGATGATCTTTTCAGCTGTTCTCACAATCCGCTGTAGGGTGTTGTGTTTGGATACTGTGCACTCCCCTTAACACACGGTGAGACAGCTAGTCAGGATTCTTTCATATTGTCCCTCTATAGAAGGTTGTGAGGATGGGAGGTAGGAGTTTAGCTCTATGTAGGATGTGGAGGCTCTGCTGGACCTTCTTGGCAAGGCAGGTGGTGTTGAGATTCCAGGAGGTGTACAGTTGTTCCTAATAAAGTGGACAGTGAGTGCATATAGTCTACTGAAGAAATAAACAATACAATTCAATTCAACCTCAATTTAGACCCCTAATGAGCACACCAAGGAAACACTGAGGGAAAATAATGAATCAATGTTGATAGGAACCAAAAGGGAGTCAAAAAGGAAACCATCCTTGTCTGGGTGACACCAGACAGTTGGATTATAAACCAACCGGTAATTAAGTTTGTTGAAAGCATGTTCAGTATGAGCATATAGTGAATAAGAGTCCTGAGATGAGCATAGGACAGTCTGTATGATAACAGCAGCAGTTCTTAGGTACAAATCTACAAAGTGAGCATGAGACTTGGGCATATATTTAGGGTATCCATGTGAGATCATGGGCGGACGGTGGCTTAGTAGTTAGCATGTTCGATTCCCGCTGCGGCCCTGTGTGCGTGCGCAGTTTGCATGTTCTCTGTTGTATATAAAATATACATGAAATAAACACGAGGGAGACCTAGTATGAGTAATATGTAATCTTATTGAGAATTCACTGGGCTGGTGGACTGTATGAACGGATGTTTACCTAAGACACAACACACGGATAAGCAAGGCGCAAACCATACATGTATTTGATTAGTGCGGCAGGCCTCAGAGCATAGGTGGACGGTCAACTAAGAGACACACACACACACACACACACAGGCCTATGCCACCACGCACACACATACAGAAGGAAAACAGAACATTATAAGAATAATAAAAGGAGTATTAAGATATTATAAGGATAATATAATGATATTATGAAGTAGGGAGTACAGTAAAACACTTGCAAGCAGTATAACCATATATATATAACAGAAATGTAGAGCAAATATAAAAGGAAATTGTAAACCAGAAATACAGAAAAATGTGAAAGAAACTTACTCATAATATACTTGGAGGTGGGGAAGAGTGTCGTCTCACGAGAAAAAGTCAGGAGTAATACAGACGGAGGCCTTCATTTTTAAGAGAGAACCAAGAGGGACCATTTATAAGGGTAGTTGAGTCACGTTGCACCCGCGAGATAACTGTGAGACCAAGGTCTCTCCGAAATGTTGTGTCTCGTACCTCTTTCAAACCTATTGGTGTTCGGAAAAGGCTCTTTTCAAAACATACTGGTAATTTTGATAAGCCCTTTCTAAAACAGAATGGTAATTTTGATAAGCTCTTTCTAAAACACATTGGTGTCTGGGTCATCCTGACCCTAAGAAAACTGTATAAATAGAAGAGCTTCAGCTCTGGTTTTTTAGATCGCATTTTGGGGCGCCTCAAACTGTGTGGATCTCGTGTGGTGGAATGGAACGAATAAACCTGGTTCCCCGCAACCCAGTAGGATAAGCAGTATAGAGAATGGATGGATGGATGGATGGATGGATGTAGGACCATTCACATGCAATACAAAGCAATTCACAAGTGTAGAAGCTCCAAGCTGAACTAGAGCATCAGGATCCAGAGGGCCAGGAGATCCACAGCAGTACTGGTGTCAGGATCAGGCACTGGCATCAGGGCAAATAAAAATGATAGTAATCAATTCTAAATAAAGGAAAAGACTCTTTAACAACAATAATATTATTATAAAGAAAGTAGAAAAATGAAGAATACGTGTTCCTGTCGGTTTGGCTTTCCATTCCAGTTCAATGGAAAGATAATTGTTTGCTTAAGCATTAAGCTGGGCAGGTGCAGGGGCTGGCTGTAGGAAAGCAGCAGGCTGAGCACTTCAGGACTATTTTCCTGCTTTCAGGGTGGAACTGTAGCGAGGAAACCTTTATGTTTATCTGTATAGCACCTATTTTGTTTAGAGACTGAACAATAGATATTTGGCTCCCGTGACTTTAAGTGTGAGATGTGTAACGTTAACAATGAAAACATGAACCTGACTGACCACGAACCCCGCCTATTCAGGACGTTTGTTTTCGACGTTTATTTTGGATCATATTCCTGAGTGAAATGTTCCTGTAAAACCGTGAAATACGAATATTTCGATAACATTATAAAAAGGCTACTCATGAATGTACCTTAGAGGCTTTTAATAGAATACAACCTCGGAGAAAACAGAGCTAAGCGCCGCTAGCCGCTTAGGGGGAAAAAACGGTCATTTATTTATGTTTATACAAATATATTTGGCACAGGAATGGAGGACGGCTTGGCGTCGGAAGACGATATCTGTAAGTAAGCTTATAATTTTTGAAATATTGCAACAACTGCTTAATAGAGAATTGCTGAAATGTGTCCGTATGTAATTCTGTTAAATGTTATTGTTTCCCCCGTTAAAGCTCCAGTAGGCTACTGCTGGACTTCACAATACACAGTTTCCTGCTCAATGTAAATTATAACTGAACTACAATGTTCAATATATTAGTCTTATAGCTAGCACATATTCTGCTGTTTGGAAATCAAATGGTACCATTAAAAACTTGCTTTGAATAGTTAATGTATTAATGAGAACCATTTATACTTTAAGAACCCTATGAAAGATATAAAAAAAATGTTTAAATTGTTTTTAAGGATTCTTGCACCACAAACTTTTTTTAAAAAAATCTTTATTATATTTTTATATTATATATATATATATATATATATATATATATATATATATATATATATATATATATGTAAAGTTTAGCATTTAGAACTAAAAATGGTTCTTTAGTCTGCTGCTTTAAGGGAACCCTTCAAGGTGCTATATATATATATATATATATATATATATATATATATATATATATATATATATATATATATATATAGAACCAAAGAGTGTAGGGTTTTCCTATTAGACAGTGTTAAAACCTCCTTCAGGAATACACAATCTTATAATACACAAGGCTAGACTCCAATTGTTCAGTAGCTATCTTTGAAACATAGCTGTCCTGTAACCTTTCACTACTACTGTGCTGAAAAAACCCAATGGAAACCCTCAGAGAATTTATAATGGTTTTAATGGTTATAATGGATATGGTACTGGTTTTAATACAAACTGTACTGGTCCCTCATGGTCACTACTGGTAATTTGTTGCCTGCTATTGGTGGCATGTTATATCTAGTGGATACAATGATGGTAATGGTAATGATTTTAATGATTAGCTGATGGTTTGTAATGTTATTTGTAGTGGAAGCCATTAGAGTTTCTGTGATGGTTTGTATTGGGGGTTTTTTCAGCAGGGTAGATTCTTGATACAAAATTTGTTGCATTAATAAAAGATACAACGTGTTCTGAAAGGGTTTTATTGGTAACCTTTTCTGAAAGTGTTCTTCCTAGAACCCTCAACTGTGTAGGGTTGAGGGACAAACTGAAGAACGTTTAATGAGTGTAGACTGCATCATCAATGTCTAACAAACTACTTATCCCATGACTGGAAAATAGGATTACATATCTGATTGTATTCATATAATAATGGTTCAATAAAATGAGACAGCCTGCATTCATACTATAGCACTGTTATGTCATTAATAGGGTCATTTGCAATAGTTAATTGTCCTTATTGTTAGAGGTCTACACAGTACATAGTTTGTTAGGCGCAAACACTACGTTGGTTTGTATTTGTGATATTGATTAGGAGTGTAACAGAACATTCACAAGTTGATTTTATTCGATTCACAATTCTGCATTCAACATTCGATTCAATTCGATTTCTCAGAAAATTTGAAAAAAGTTGAAATGAAGAAACATTGTGACTTTTTTATTTCTATATAATAAACATGTAAATAAAATGTAGTGCAGGTTCACCATTTCTTATAAAGAAATAAATAAATTCCTAAATTCTCCACAAAATTTTTGATTGGATAAACAAAGTGTCTGACCTGGGAACCTGGGTCTGACCGTAGCAGAAATAGAGCTACAAAGTTGGCTAAAATGCCAGAATTCTGCGGCCTCTTTCTTGGGCGGCTTAGATCACAGAGGCGTGTGGATGGTGTTGTTTAAAAGCTACTGAAGAGCTCTTGTTATCCATTATAACATGGTTGTGTAAACATATAACATATATTCCATGTTGGGCTTTGCAGTCCAGAGCTATTAGGCTATCAGGCTTCACAAATGCAACTCTCACAGGATTTCCATGAAAGAACGCAATCATGTGAACAGTGTGTTCTCTGTATATTTTAACCTAATGGGATGGGCAGATTGGGACCTCTGTTGTTCAAACAGTGCAATTACATTACATGAATTATTAATAGAATGCTGATATTACACATTTCCAAGATGCACATACTTTTGTTTTTTGCTTTGCGATGCATTGCGTCACGATGTACTGTTACATCCCTAGCATTGATATATATCACAGAAGACTGCAATATGCAAACAAAACCTCTAACTAAATATATTTTCATTGTTATTGTAAAGTAATTACAGTTGCAATCCAGATTAATGTTTGGAGATTTCCTGAGATTTACAAACATAAATAATCTTAACATGTCTTCAGCCAGCTGTTGATATATTACCATATTAATGCATTACTATAAAGAAATATACTGTATCTTTAACCAGGTGGCAATAGAGTACAAGGATATCACACTCACATAAAGTAGCAGTATAATTGCAATATTGTATTGTGTTCACATTGTGAAATCTTAATATGTTGCCTAATTGTGTATATCACTGTTTACTACACTTAGGCGATACCCATGTATATTGATGACTGGCCAAATATATTTAATTTTATTTATTTATTCTGAGAAAACAACAGTCCACTCTTACTTGCAGTGACTTGAGAGAGAGAGAGAGAGAGAGAGAGAGAGAGAGAGAGAGAGATAATACCTGTTGAGCTTTATTACTAGCTAGTAACTTGCAATTGTAAAGATTTTAATAAATAGTGCTGCATTAGCAGTTTGTTGGTGCACATTCATGGGGCAGCACCAGCTGTCATACTCAGCTCTGTGGCTATAACTCTTTGTAGCTATAGCACATTAGTAATAATTATAATGCAACTTAATTCCAGTCAATAATGGAAATAAGGAGGAAACCTATCCAGTTATATTTCAGACCTGTGGGAACCAGTGAATACAGGATGTCATGTGTGTTTTGCCGCAATATTGTTGCATAATGGTGAATTCTAAGAGTGGGACTGATGGACTTACTTTTATAGTCAGCAATTGTCCTACATTGCTCAGTGCATTTACCCTGTTGCTATAGAAAAAGTGGCATGCAGTGCCCTCCACTAATATTGGCACCCTTGGTAAATATGGGCAAAGAAGGCTGTGAAAAATTGTCTTTATTGTTTAACCTTTTGATCTTTTGTTTAAAAAAAATCACAAAAATATTCTGCTCTCATAGATATCAGACAATTGCATACACAACACAGGTTTATAAAAAATAAAAAATAAAGAAAAGCTCTGAGTCTTCTCTTATAATGGCCAATGAGGTTGGAGAATACATGTCAAGGGATCTGAGACCATTCCTCCATACAGAATCTCTCCAGATCCTTCAGATTTCGAGGTCCACGCTGGTGGGCTCTCCTCTTCAGTTCACTCCACAGGTTTTCTATGGGTTTCAAGTCAGGAGACTGGGATGGCCATGGCAAGACCTTGATTTTGTGGTCAGTAAACCATTTTTGTGATGATTTTTATGTATGTTTTGGATCATTGTTCTGCTCCAACCACGGCCCATTTTAAGCTTTCTGGCAGAGGCAGTCAGGTTTTCATTTAATATCTGTTGATATTTGATAAAGTCCATGATGCCATGTATCCTAACAAAATGTCCAGGTCCTCTGGTAGAAAAACAGCCCCAAAACATTAAAGAGCCATCACCATATTTAACTGTGGGCGTGAGGTACTTTTCCATATGGCTACCTCTCTGTGTGCACCAAAACCACCTCTGGTGTTTACTGCCAAAAAGCTCTATTTTGGTTTCATCTGACCAGAGAACTCGATCTCATTTGAAGTTCCAGTAGTGTCTGGCAAACTGAAGACGCTCGAGTTTGTTTTTGGATGAGAGTAGAGGCTTTTTTCTTAAAACTTTCCAAACAACTTGTGGTGATGTAGGTGACTTCGGATTGTCGTTTTGGAGACTTTCTGACCCCAAGACACAACTAACTTCTGCAATTCTCCAGCTGTGATCCCTGGAGATTTTTTGGCCACTCGAACCATCCTCTTCACGGTGCGTTGAGACAATACAGACACATGTCCAATTCCAGGTTTATTCATAACATTTCTAGTTGACTGGAACTTGTTAATTATTGCCCTGATAGTGGAAATGGACATTTTCAATGCTTGTGCTATTTTCTTGTAGCCGCTTCCCATTCTGTGAAGCTCAACAACCTTTTCCCACACATCACAGCTATATTCCTTGGTCTTACCCATTGTTATGAATGACTGAGGGAATTTGGCCTATGTGTTACCTCATATCTATACCCCTGTGAAACAGGAAGTCATGGTTGAACAATTTTCTGTTCCTAGTCACCCATGTGTAACTAAAGAAATGTAAAATATCAATGGGAATATACTTCAAATATATATATTTTTGTTTAAACCTGTGTTGTGTTTGCAATTGTTTGATATCCATGAGAGCAGAGTATTTTTGTGTATTTTTTGAGCAAAAGATCAAAAGACTAAATAATAAAGACAATTCTTCACAGCCTTCTTTGCTCATATTTACCAAGGGTGCCAGTATTAGTCAAGGGCACTGTATTTGTATTTTGTATGTATAGTAGAGGACCTTAGTGAATTCTGAGATATACTTGAAGTGCAAAAAAAATCCAAGAATGCTGAAGGAATGCTAGACTTGCAGGGATTAAACATTGTGAATTGTTTTTGCAGTGGTGCAATCAGAGAAGGTCTTTCACAACGCTGCAAAAAGGAATGACACAGGAAAGATGCTGGAGCTTATTAGGAAAGGGGTAGACATCAAAGCTAAAAATAAAGTAAGTCTCTTGCAACCAAAAGAGCTGTACTGAACATGTGTTCATTTGATTTCTGGATTGATTTTTTTTTTTCTTTTCAAATTTCTTTAGAAGTTTTACTGTCATACTTAAACCATGCACACAGTATAGTTTTACACAGAATAACTACTCTAATAAAAAGAAAGGCCAAGTCAGCATTACACCGTTTGAAGTCACTGGACTTTCAGCAGTACGCAGAAACAAGAGGAAGTCTGTTCACCGGAAGTTGACTTGCACTCCAGATATTCTCTTTGGAATGCTTTGTTTTGATCACTTATGCACCAGGGCAACGGAAACCCACTCTTTTCTGCTCTTATCACAGGATATGACTTCACGTCAGAGAGTAAAGTAAAACCACACCTCTGTGAATATCACTGGAATTTTCTTGTCAGTCTGACATATTACAGTTTGGCTTCATGAATGTCACCATCTTGAATGTTTTCTTAACAGTTCATCCCTAGGTCAATGTTTGAGTATCACTGAAACGTGTTAATAGAACATCTTTTCAGTTTTACCAGTGTCGTTTCCTTATGTGCAGGTAGACAGGAAGGCACTGCACTGGGCTGCAGGTGCTGGTGGTGAAGATGCTTTGCGTCTGCTGCTGGAGCACGACACTGCGCTGGATGATGCGGACAGTGTATGTATGATAACTTGTGTGGAAAAAAAGTTATTTAAGTAGATTTTGAATGACAAGAAGACAATAAAAAGAATGACAAGAAGTCAATGAAGTCAATGACTTGAATGACAAGAAGACAATAAATACTCTCTTCATTAATGAAGAGAGTATTTACTCTCTTCATTAATGACGTCACACAGGAAAGCAAAATTTTGATCTCTGCGTGAAAGGAACAAGCAACACCAGTCATGTGAATAGTGAGGTTAAATATTACGCAAGATTTGCGTAAGCTCTCAACCTTCTGCTTTGCACAGGAACAATTCTGGCGAGTTACATACAGGAAAGTCACCAGATCTCAACCCAACTGAACACCTATTAGAGATCTGGAGCGATGTATTAAACACCACATAATGGAATTTTCTTTTAGGAAGAATGGTGTTCATCCCTCCAGTACAGTTCCAGAGACTTGTAGAATCTATACTAATATACAGTATTTGTAGTAACCCAGCACCTCACTCACACCTTATGTTGTTGTTGTTTTTTTTCCCTTTAATCTGTCACTCCTCTGTATAAAGAGCTGCTCAGGAAATATCATAGAATGGCTGAACATGCCCGGGGGAGCAAAGGAAGGCTGTCATTCCTTCTCAGAGAGAGTAATCGATTAATGCTCACTTGGACTCACAATGAATTCAGGATCTTTTGATATCAGGGCACCATTCTTTAATTCATTATCTAATAGTTTGGTGACCAACATGTAGGAGATAATTCAAGTGTTCTCAGTTTGACTGGGAGAAAAGAAACAGAACATTTTACAGACTTCAATATTAATCAGGGTGTTTTCTCAAATATCAAGGACTCGTCCCTTTTACTATGTTTGAACTGAGAACACAAAGCTCAGCATAGTTGTCCTTCTGATGAATATTCCATCAGCCATGTGCTTGGGCACCTGCTAAAACATATAACAGAAAACAACAATTATTATTAAAGTATTGTTATTATTATTATTATTATTATTATTATTTCCTATTATATATAATCCAACAAGATGCATAACCAACTGTCATAACATTATTCTCTGTGATATCTACCTGATACACTTATACTCAGCCCATTCATCATCGCCATCGGATCATTACTGGTTAGATGCTATTTGGGAGCTGGACCATTCTCAGCACAGCAGTAACACTGACATGGTAGTAACCTGTGTGCAGCATGTGTGGTACTGGTACGAGTATAATAGACACATGTATCAGACATACACTATAGACTTCTGTTACCTTAACTTGCTCATTTGCATCTTTCTGTTGCATGCCTCTACAAACTGTGTGTGTTTGTTTTCCAGTTTGGCATGACTGCACTTCTGTTGGCAGCGTGGTTCGGTCACCTTAAAATATTGCAGATTCTTGTCTCGTCTGGTGCAAAACTCAGCTGTGAAAACAAAGTAAGGCACACATTGTGATCTGATGGTGGGGTGGGTGGGTGGTGGGTAGGCTGAACTTGTGCAAAATAGACCATTTTACCCACTTAAAGGAAAGTTTCACCCAGTATGTTTATATTGAAATATTTGTGATGTGCTTAGTGATTCTGGTGCTTTGTCGGTTGGTACTGAGTATCTGTTATTCCCATTTGTCTGTTGCATGCAGTTGTATTCAGGATGGATACAATGGAATTTTGTAGGAGAAAATTTAACATAACTGATAATTGTCAGATTTTGCTCTGAGCACCTAAAAAACCAAATGCTTCTTTTCTCACTCACCATTTTCAGTGACATTTGATATCATGTTAATGAGAAATCCAATATAGGAATAGTGGAGACAGCAAACATCGAAGTCCAAATTTCCAGTATGCAATGCAGCTATACGATTCAGTTGTGTTGATTTACAGCAGAGACTCAGCTTGGCTATTTAGTGATGTATGAGATGACAAGCGCGATGGTGTTGGCAATGGTATTGACATGAAAGTTGAAGCTTTGGAACCTGATCTTGCACAGACTGTACAGAGGAGGATTAAGGCACTGCTGCGTCTCACGTTAGGTAGAGGTAAATACCTACTAGTGACACTATCAGTGAGTAGTCAAACTGCATTGTGGGTAATGAAAGAAACAGTGAGCCAAAGTGAAAACAGAAAACAGAAGGTGAAAAGAGTAAACAAAAAATTGACGATCAGGGTGGATTTTTTCTTTAAGGTGGTATAATGTGTATGTAATTTATAGGAGAAAGTACATTACACTTGTAGTGGGTCAGCTAAACCTCATGAGAAGAGCTCATGCTTTTAGCACATGCATGAACACACCCAGGATTACTCAGAATGGGACTGTTACTTAGCTTATAAGTTGGACCAGGTATATTAGTACAAGGAAAGAAGTAAATACTCAGCTTCAGGTATAAAAGGACTGGAGTTGGAAGTCAGTGAACTAATGTGGATATTTTTTAGAAGAATCTGAAATTAAACTTCCATTCACTGACTGATGTAATCCTGCTCCTCAGAAAGGGCTGAATCTTCTGCACTGTGCTGCCCAGCGAGGTCATATTCGTATTCTGGAGTACATCATGGAGGATCTGGAGGATGTAGGACTTGACAAAGTTGACAAGGTGATGATGCACATTGTACGATTGCACTAGTCATTATAAGATGCATTTTCAGTCGAATTTGGGGAAACCACTTGAAGCATTCGTTGTGTTGAACTATTTCAATTGCTTTCGTTTGATTTGTTCATTGCAAACAGCTGAAAGTCTGTACATTTTGACAATAAACCTGATTTGCAGTGGGGGTTGAATCATTTTGATTGCAACTGTACTACATTGTCTTCCCATGTGACTGTGCAGTTATCATATGCTCTGGATATTTTTTATATTGCACTAAAAATGCATGGGAACCCTCCTGCAGCCATTGCAATGTTGCATCAAAGCATATGCATTTATGCACATGCAGGTACAACATAAAAATTTCAGAATGGAACAGCATGCACCCAAAAGTAGTTCCCACTGTCTTTTAATACCAATCACTTAATGTGCAATGAACCTGTTAAATGTAAGGAATTAAACACAACAATTGGCATGCTGTTATATGAAAATAATCAGTGAAGAGGTTGTGTGGTGCCATTATCGCCATGAATTTTCTAATAAAACTATGTCCTGAAGTCCTTTATTCATGAAGTCCTTTTTATATACATCCATTTGCAAATCATAATAAATTTACTGTATAACGATTAAAGAATGGCAGTGCCCTATATTTATAGTAATGCTTAATGTTATGTAACATCTGAGTTAGTTTCTGTTTTCACTTTATAGCAGCTATAATCAGTCATTCCCTCACTAGACTCTTCAGACTGTTTTTTTTCTCTCTCTTGAAGTTAATAAAACAAAGGTAGTTTTGTCATGCATTTTGTCATGTTACCAAGAAACCTCAAACCCTCCATCCTAAAGATTCTCCTATGGTGGAAAACTTTACAGCTTCATCTCCTTACAGAAAACTTCACCCTATCATCAATTACACACCTATTTTAAAACCTGTTCATGTAAAGCACCTACTATACAAGTTGTTACTATAAAAACGATAACGAATTAGAGCGAGTGCATTGATATAGACCTGTGAGTTTCCTTGCAGTAAAACTACTGGCCGAGCTGCTGCTATTGAAATATAATCAACACCTTCTGATCAATCAAAATCAAGAATTCAACAGCATGGGCAAAAATTCTATATTACATATGCACCATATGGGTGGAAGAGCTTGTATGGTTTTGAACTATAAGCTTATACTTCATAAGCGTAGACAAATAGGTTCTCTTCTTCTAGAAAGATAAACAGAGTAATGATTGCATAAACCTTATTGTAGAAATCTAGTTAAATATTAGACACAAGGTTTTGTTGACTCAATTGACTAAAGTATTTGTCACCTCTTAAAAATATCGGCTAAATGTGGCATTTGAGAGACCTTTGTACCCACTAAAATGTCTTATGTATAGCACAGTAGTGATGTGATGGTAAGACGTAGTCATACTCCAGGTTTGGAATATGACTTTTCATAGCTGATTACAAAAATAGGTTCAAATTAATATAAGCTACTATTCACAAGCATACTACTATGAACTTTTAAACTGATATTTAATGTTGTAATTATATGGTAGATTGGATAATATAGCCTATTAACACAATATCATGGCTTTCTGAGTTAAACAGTTGGCAGTGATGTAATTCTGAAGTTGATTAGGAATTGGTGCATGCTGTCCTATCTACCCTGTCTCCCACTTTTCCTGTGTGTCAGTCAGGTAAGACAGCATTTCATCTGGCAGCAGAGCATGGACAGGTGGAGGTGACGGAGTATCTTATCGGCATGGGCTGTGCTCACGACCTCAAGGACAAGGTAAAACACGGCGGGAGGCGTGGAATATTTCAGCCGCATTGCTCTGCTAATTAAACCCCTCCTGGGTACTGGAAGACAGAGCAAATGAGAAAGTAAGCATTAACAGCATGCTTCCAACAGTCACATCTGATGAGTCAAGTTCTGAACAGTTCATGTTTACCCCAAATGTAGTCAGTCAACCAAGACATGTCTGGTGTCTAAAGTTTGTTTCCTAGTTTTATACTGGAGCTATATAGACAGTTTAAGAAAATAGTATCTGTCTGTACTAATATCAATAGATGTGTAAATATACAAGTCAAATTAGAACTACAGTGGATATAAAAAGTCTGCACACCCCTGTTCATATTACAGGTTTTTGTAATGGTAAATGGTCTGCACTTATATAGCGCTTTTATCCAAAGTGCTTTACACTGTGTCTCATTAACCCATTCACACACACACTCAAACACCAATGGTAGCAGAGCTGCCATGCAAGGTGCTAACTTGTCATCGGGAGCAACTTGGGGTACAGTGTCTTGCCTGGGTCGGGTCATGTGGGCCGGGAATCGAACCACCAACAATCCACTCTACCACCTGATCCACAGCTGCCCGATGTAAGTTTATGATGTAAAAAAAATTAGACCAAGATAAATCAGATCAGATCTTTTCACATCACACCTTTAATGTGATATAGCAACTAACAGATTTTAAGAAAAATAAAAAACTTACAATAACATGGTTACATACCCTTTCATAATAGATCATGTAACTGTGCTCAGAATGAACCAATCACTTTCAAACTCATATTCCAAAGTAATTATCATACAGCTGTCATCAATGAAGTCATTCTGGTCAACCCCAAATAAAGATCAGTTTCTGTAGGACTTTTTTGACATTGTCTTGGTTTCATCCGACTGCTGAAGCCATGCTCTGCCCAGAGCTCACAAAGCATGTATGAAATCTCTTGTGGAAAGATATCAATCAGGAGAGGGGTATAAAAAATTTCCAAAACCGTGGAACACCGTGAAGACCATCATCTACAAGTAGAGAAAATGGAGCGCCACAGTGACGTCACCAAGAACAGGACGTTCCTCCAAATTAGACGAAAGGACAAGAAGAAAACTCGTCACTTACATGTACACCCTTTCCTGATCCATATCTTCCGACAGTGAGATCCTACACATGGCTTTGTAAGCTCTTTGCCGATCATGGCTACAGCAGTTGGTTGGAAATCCATCAGAAACAGCTGATCTTTATTTGGGGTTGAATAGAATAACTTCATTAATGACGGGTGTATGATGATTACTTTTTTAGTTCATTTTGTAATTAAATAACATGAGTTTGAATGTGATTGGTTCATTCTGAGCCCAGTCACATGCTCCATTATAAAAGGGTGTGCACACTTATGCAACTATGTTATATTAAGTTTTTACTTTTTGTTCCTAAAACATTTCTATTTGTTTTTCACTTGAATTTTCTTAGTTGTTATATCACATTAAAGATGGAAATGATGTGACATGATTTATCTTGTTTTGTTTTTTTCTACATCACAAAAACCTGCAGTTTTAACAGGGGTGTGAAGACTTCTTATATTCACTGTATATAATCACTTCTGACACATCTTTTAGACTTCAAACTTTGGGACACACCTCCTACCTGAGCCTGATATTTGTGTGTATTGAAATCTAACTATGCACTGTGGAATAATATAATTCTGGTTTCAGTATGGCTGTTTCTACTGGTTTAGATCAATGATGGATTTTGGGGCAGTAGTGGCTCAGTGGTTAAAGGCTCTGGGTTACTGATCAGAAGGTCAGGAGTTAAAGCCCTAGCACTGCCACTACCGCTCTTGGGCAAGGCCCTCAATGCTCAGTTGTATAAATGAGATAAATGTAAGTCACTCTGGATAAGGGCATCTGCCAAAATGCCGTAAACGTAAATGGATTTTTGTCCCTTTTTATAGATAAAAGCATGTCATAATGTCACATTTATTCTAATGTGAGTGCTAATTTTCACGTGTTAACAACATGGTGGCATCCCAAATCCCCATAAAGCAGCTGGTTCATTATTAGTTGCAGTGCTAACATGAGAGTACCAATGATACAGTTCTGCTGTGTGTGCAGGAGGAGAACACTGCACTTCATCTGGCAGCAAAACACGGCCACGTTGAGGTGCTGAAGAAGATTCTGGAAACAGGGGAGAACATCAATGAGAAGAATATTGTAAGCAAGAATTTTCTTCGACAGCTCACGTTTTATGAAAGGCTGCTTCATGATTTTATTTAGTATGGTATAAATATTTGAAATGTTGCTTTCTGTCAGGATGGTCTGACTGCTTTACACTTGTCTGTGGATGGAGGGCATTATGACTGTGTCCGACTGCTGCTTGAGGCTCACTGCAACGTCAATGAACTCACAAATGTACGTAAAATACATACAACCCCAATTGCAAAAGAAGTTGGGACGCTGTGTAAAATGTAAATAAAAACGGAATGCAATGATTAGCAAATCTCATAATCCACATATTCACAATAGAACATAGAATACATATAAAATGTTTAAACTGAGTAAATGTACCATTTTAAGGAAAAAAATAAGGCAACTTTGAATTTGATGTCCGCAACACGTTTTAAAAAAGTTGGGACGGGGCAACAAAAGGCTGGAAAAGTAAGTGTTATTAAAAAAGAAACAGCTGGAGGTTAATTGGTAACAGGTCAGTAACATGATTGGGTATAAAAAGAGTATCTTAGAGAGACAGAGTCTTTCAGAAGTAAAGATGAGCAGAGGTTCACCAATCTATAAAAACTGCGTCTACAATTTGTGGAACAATTTCAGAATAATGTTACTCAATGCCATCCGCAAATGCTGGTTAAAGCTCCATCATGCAAAGAAGAAGCCATATGTGAACGTGATCCAGAAACACCGCCATGTTCTCTGGGCCAAAGCTCATTTAAAATGGACTTAGACAAAGTGGAAAACTGTTCTGTGGTCAGATTAATTGAAATTGGAAATTCTTTTTGGAAACCATGGATGTCGCATCCTCTAAACTAAAGAGGACTAAAGAGGAGAGGGACCATCCGGCTTTTTATCAGCGCTCAGTTCAAAAACCAACTCTGATGGTATGGGGGTGCATTAGTACCTATGGAATGGACAGCTTGCACATCTATAAAGGCACCATCAATGCTGAAAGGTATATACAGGTTTTAGAGCAACATATGCTTCCATCCAGATTCCATCCCATCTTTACTTCTGAAAGACTCTGCCTCTCTAAGATACTCTTTTTATACCCAATCATGTTATTGACCTGTTGCCAATTAACCTAATTAGTTCCAAAATATTCCTCCAGCTGTTTCTTTTTAGTGACACTTACTTTTCCAGCCTTTTGTTGCCTTTGTCCCAACTTTTTTGAGACATGTTGCAGCCATCAAATTCAAAATTACCTTATTTTTTCCTTAAAATGGTACATTTCCTCAGTTTATACATTTGATATGTTTTCTATGCTCTATTGGGAATAACATATGGGTTTATGGGTCAAGCCACACTCCTCTGATTTCATTGTAGACTGGATATTGAGTGCTTTTCAGTCCTTGGATCATTTTTTTCCTTTTGTCTGAGTCAATTAGTTGGGTCATTAAGCTCAAGAACAAGCTTTTATGTTTCTTCCACTATTTCTCATGGTTATTTAAATATTAAAAACAAGCATAGATACCAAGGACTAACTATAAAAATGAACACTATGCGTTGTACTATAATATTTATTTTATAAAAACATTAGTAAGTGTTTCATTTCACTTCGGTGCAACACAGTGCAACCTATCTATCTATCTATCTCTCTTTCTATTATTTTGCAACACTTTTTCAGATGTGATCTCCAAATTAAAGTCATTTTATTGATTGTTAAAATTAAATATTTTCAAACATTTTATGGGTTTATATCATGAGGAATTCTAAAAAAAACTGTTACATCACTTGATTTACGAGCTTTATTAGCCATGTATTTATGTTTGTCGCACCCGCCCCCAACAGAGGAATATGACGGCTCTTCACTTTGCAGTTCAGCATGGCTTTGAAAGAGAGGTCAGGCTGCTTGTGGAGGCCAGAGTAAGTGTGGACTCAGTGGACACTGTAAGTACCAGCACTAACTAACTCAGTTTCCCAGCCCAGTCCTTGGGTCTATAGTATGTTATGATTCTCTCTAACTTTTACCGTATTAAAGGGTAACATACAACTATGTGTTATTAAACCATTTTTGGGTAAACAAAAACTAATGTTGATGATAAGTACTATACCATTTTATGGAAATGGAAAGGTACTGCCATCTCTTTGTAGTATTTTAAATGTAAGTGTTAACCCAATTTAGATTATGGAAATGGTAATATATTGTACATACAAATTTGCAGTATTCAATTAGCAATATATGATTTTAGTTTATTAAGAGGTAAAAAGATATGAAGGGATATAAA
The DNA here is from genome assembly GCF_023375685.1 of Ictalurus furcatus. NCBI lineage: Eukaryota > Metazoa > Chordata > Actinopteri > Siluriformes > Ictaluridae > Ictalurus > Ictalurus furcatus. Next base: position 22,395,055 of record NC_071264.1, read on the forward strand.
TGTTAAAAGGATTGGGCGAACAAATCATTAAATGATCCATATCTACACCAGTAAACCTCCGCACACACAACGCTAAATTACAGCGGTATCCTGGACTTTGCTGATTAATTCCACCAGTCCATAAAGTTCCACATAGGTCTGTGTTGGTACCAGTTACAGATGTATCTGGAAAGTCATAAACGTGCCACAAGAAAGGCAATGTTATTTAAGCTGTTCCTTATGTAAGCCTCCTATGGTTTTATTATATAGTAGATCGCTTAAAATGCAACCCTTTATAAACTGACTCTACTATATCATTCCTTATTAGAATCATACCACCGCACTACACTTGGCAGTGTTTAACAACTACCCAGAGATTGTTAAAATACTCATTGATGCAGAATGTGACCTAGATGTTTTTGACGAGGTGAGTACACATTTTAATCTAGCAGAAAAAAATATATATCTAAGACAGAGTCACAGTTTGTTTGAGACTAAATGGAAGTCAGTTAGTGTTTCACAAATTTTATACTGTAGGTCTGTCTCCAGTATACTGACAGTAGTTGTTATGTTTCCACACAGCGGCTGCAAACAGCCCTGCATATAGCAGCCGAACACGGACGCCAAATCATAGCTGAACTGATCCTCATTGCTGGGGTTAACCTCAAACTTCTCGATAAGGTACAGCTCTCTGGTCCAGTGTTACGTATATACTTGTACCTAAATGTACTACACTATGCATTTTGATGAATTTAATTAGCACTTCTATAATTCATCATTTGCAGCAGGGAAAGACATCACTGGACATTGCGGCCAGAAGCAATCATGTAAACGTGGTCGACATGATTATCAAAGCAGACAGATTTTACAAATGGGAACAGGTAGGGCCATGTGCATACTGAATCATGCTTATGAAAATGCGAGTTCTTAACATGATTCATATTTCACAGACATAGAAATCCATATATAATGGATATACAAGAAGCAGTTTTCACTTTAATTGAGTCTCAGTTTTGCAGGACAGCGTGAACTGCTCTGAATCATTAGTGGGAAGGAATGTGACCTTCAGACAAGACCATCAGCAGGAGACACAGCACATTCGCTCCATCTTATGGAAGTTGGCCACCAAGCACTTGAAAGCTGGGGAGTGGAAGACACTGGCGCAGCACTGGCACTTCACAGACACACACATCCGAGCCATAGAACATGAGTGGACAGGTACAGTAATTGTAAAATGATATGGCGTGATACCCATTATTATACTCAAGTGGTCTGGTATTACACTTTAATACCCGGAAGTGCTGTCTTACTAGCCTTTAGTACCTTGAATTGTATCATGTTACCTTTTAGCACCTTGAAATAATTTAGGATCGTATTCAGAGTCTGCGACTTAAGTTAGAAATATACAACAATATTAATGCAGAGAAAGTGTTCAGAGTGGGCATAGGAAGGTACTGGGCTCCCTTTTCAGTTCATGCAAATTACCTGCATGTAGTTCATGCATCTGAGGTTTCCAGATTTTTCTTGGGGTCCAAGAAAGGGTTCTTTAATAGTGTCTAGACCACGGCCTTCAAAAACAAGTGCTTACCTTTAATCCTGAAAAAATAAATAAATCAGGGGATAGAACAGAAGAAGCAGAAAATTATTTTTATGCCATTGTACTGCAGTACTATGTAAGATACAAGCAAGCAAAATAAATCAATAAAAAGAAAGACTAACATGATACAGTATATGAGAAGATTGCAATCGTTTGGCAGTATATTGCTATATAAATGATCCTAGTTGTAATTATCGCATTTATCACTGCAAATTTGTTAACAATATGGATTCCACCTTCATTATTTGGCAGTCTGCAGAATAACACTTGATCTAGCACATCCTGTTTTTTGCTTAATGAGTTAGAACTTCAGTAGCAGAAAGCGTGACGCTTAGGCAGGGGTGACTGGACAGGCCATGAAAACATTTATTTATTTATTTATTTATTTATTTCAGTTGTGTGCACAATTTAGTGTAGCTGTGACATACTAAATCAAGGTCATGAAAGGCGCTTATAAATCATCGCTTTGAGTTAATAAAATAACATAAACTGTATGAGTGCACCTGAAAGCTATTGTATGTGGATGCTGTAAGTGTAGCTGTGTGATAGTGTCTGTCATTTTAAGGTACTAAAAGCTATAAGGACCATGGGCATCGCATGCTGCTGATCTGGCTGCATGGTGTGTTGATTGCTGGAGAAAACCCCATTAAATGCTTGTACGAAGGGCTGATGGGAATCTCGAGGATGGATCTGGCAGGTAAGAAAGTAAATGGGAAACCTGAAGCATACTACAGTGCTTTTAAAAAAAAAAAAAAAGTATTTGCCCCTTTCTTGGTTCCCCCTACTGATGCTTATTTGTCCCACTGCAGGATTTCATTCATGGTTATGGATAACTTATGCCTTAGTATAATAATGTTATTTTGTGTTTACTCAGGTTGTCTTTATGTGATATTATATTATAATGTCATATAGTGTGACAAATAAGCAATAATAGATCTAGAAGAGGGCAAATACATTTTCATAGCACTGTATAAGTAAGGGACAAACCTAAAACTATGTGTCAGAAAAATACCAGAAAGGATATCAGAAAGTAATGCGTTAATGGGAGTCCTCTGCCAACCAGTTATGATTATGTCGCAGATGACATTATGTTAATTCAAATATTTTATGCCCTCCAGCTAATTTTATAGCCTATTTTATAGCCTATTTCAGCACGGTGAAAAGAAGTAGTTAAATTGCGATGATAGAGGTGATAGAGCTTCAGTGGTAATGGTAATGTCATGGTTACCTCATACCTCATCATTACATAGCATCAGGAGCACTGATTTAGAACTGTGACAAAAATTTTTGACTGGATTTACTGGTGTGTTTACGCGCAGAAGCGCTAAGGGCGCATAACAGCCCGCAGCGCTATGGGACACTCTTCTGTGTTATGTATTTCTTTAGGATGCCACGTGTTTGTTTATTTATTTATGTCCTGTCTCCTCCCCTTATTGTCATTGGTTTGCCCCTTGATTTGTGTATATATTAAAACCCTCGTGTGTCTTTGTTCTTCGCAGAGTATACGCTCAGTTTGTCTACGTGCACCTGATGATACCAGGCCTATTGTTCTGAGTTTAGTGTCCTGGTTTGGCGCTGCCTAGTTCCTTGATTCACGTGTGCTGTCTTTGCCTTGTTAATCCTGCTTGCCGATCACCTGACTTTGTGATCTCGATTCTGCCTAGAGTTTTGGATTTGTTTGAACTGCTTTCATTAAAGGAACAATACCCGCAGTTGCATCTGTCTCATCTCTGCGTTCCTGACAGTTGCTAGGAAACTGGAAAACAAACACTGAGAATGAACTAGCTAATATTTAAGGCTAATAATTTAGCTGCTTAATACGTAGCTGTTAAGTCTTTGTAAAGGTATCACCATATTGAGAACCATCAACATTGCATTACTCAAGAACTCTCGAGTTATCCGAAAAGTTCTAAAGTTATAAACATGGCGAACACAACCCCATTTGAACACAGGATAACGCCTGCTATCAAGTTAAATATAAGGATTTGTGACATATTTTGAATTGCCGTTTTTGATTCGAACCTTTTTTGCTTTCTCCCCACAGAGAGTATGCGACAGCAAGCTAATGCAGACCCCAGCACTTCTAAGAAGTGTACAACAATGTGAAGCAGTGTTGTCACGAAACATACTGAAGAACTTAAGTTTACAGCAACCAATACAAGATGAAATACAGTCCAGAGCTTAGTATGCAATAGAATATAAACACAGTTTTCCTCAACAACACAGTTTTGAAGGGCTACTACAATACCATCTGTTGATTCTTGTGACAAATTTCAGTTTTATGCAAATAGGTAGAATACTGTGAAATGACAAATCCAAATCCATATGATTGGGTAAATTCCTCAGATGCGGGTTGTCTGATGTTCCCCAGTTTTATACTCCCAACTTTTAGGTCCTACTTACATTTATTGGTAACACTTTACTATAACAGTGCTTGAACAATCATGCACCAATCATGAGTTAAGGCATGTAGTATTCACAAACTAATGAAGAGCTAACCTTAACTACGACATGAGTCTTAAGAATTCATGCATGAATAACGACCATCTTATAAAGTACATGTCAATGCATGTTTGTTAGTTAATGTATTTATTAACATGTAGAGGTAAACTAAATCAAACATGCTCTATAAGAAAGGATATGAATTAAATGTGCATAATTTCAAAATGTTTATATAATTCCCCAGATGCAGCTGCGTACACAAACATCACTGGACGGCGCTGAGATTAAATTATTAGTGTTTATTATTAGTGCGTCTTCCTACGTTCGATAAGGAGGACCAGTGTAAGTAATGAAAGTAATCCTGCACCATCTAATGATGCTTGTGTATGCAGCTGCAATGGTAAATTATATAAACAATTAGAAATGATGCATGTTTAATTCATATTCTTCCTTATAGAGCATATTTGATTGAGTTTACCCCTATGTATTGATTCATACATTAACTAACAAAACTAACAATTAGTTTGTGATTAGTACATGCCTTCACTCATCATTAGTTCACATTTAATTAAGTATTAATTGAAGTATTAGTGCATGATTGTTGTAAAGTGCTACCCATTTATTTATTTATTTATTTATTTTACATTAGCTTTCAAAGAAACTTGGCTCAGGTTAAAGAAAACAGGAAAATCAAGAACACAGTATTTCTAGCAGAAATTTTTTCAAAACAAAAATTGCAAACCAACAAAGGTAACATGGTGATAAATTAATAGCAGCACAACAGTAGCTGCTATTATGTAATGTGACAAATGAAAACAGCAGCTACATAGTAAAGTATTAGAGACAAACTGGACCAACATCAGCAACTTGTCGCCTTCAATTTGTCGTGAATCCAGGGTTAAGAGGCTACAAGCACTGTGTTACTTATGTTCCAAGAAAGAAACATTATTAGAATTAAATCCGTTTTTCATGCACTGCATTGCTGGTATAATGTCATTCAAATGTTATCATTAACTTGCACAGCACTCTTTGACTGTGCCTGTCTCCTGTTAGGTGTGGCTAGTGGTTTTCACTCATTATGGAGTCTAATGACTCGACAATTGAGGTGCCAGATTGAAAGAAATGGAGATAAATATCCACCAAAGGAGACTTGTCAGTGATTGCAGTCTTATAACAACCACTTTCAACCACTTTTCACTTATAACAACCACTTTCTTCTCTAGGTCTTATTCAGCTCTTATACAGTGTTTACTATGTCCTGCTTATATAATATAAAGATTTAAGTTTATATTACGTACATATAAATTGTTGGGTTTTTTTAAAGAGTGCTACTGTTTTTTGTTTGTTTGTTTGTAAATAGATTCACTGTTTCACATGTTGTAGCATGAAACGCATCATGGCTTTTAATGATGTCAAGACTTGCCTTTAACTGTGACTTAAATATGCTTTTATTTAAAAAAAAAAAAAAAAGAGCTGTTGACATACATATGCATACATAGAATGAAAAGGTTTAATTGCTTAAATGTTTAATTAGCACTTTAAGCCTACAATCAGGACATTTTGAGAAGAGACTCATCCTTAATCCATCACATACCATGCCCTCCACTAATATTGGCACCCTTGGTAAATATGAGCAAAGAAGGCTGTGGAAAATTGTCTTTATTGTTTAACCTTTTGATCTTTTATTCAAAATAATTCACAAAAAAACTCTACAGAATGTTTATATATACAAACATGCTGTACATAGATGTGAGATTTGGTTATGTTTAATCCAAGGCAGATTGAATTTTAGCATTTATATTTCTTTAAATATCTTTCAAATATTTGTTTTTTAATGTGAAATACTCAGGTAACAGTTTATCTCCTAAAAATGTCCTGATTACATTTTGCTAATGGTTATTATAATAATTATTAGTATTGGATAATAAAGGTAAATAATTGTCAAAAGACCTGATGAATGTCTGATGAATTATTTATTTACATACAATTCATGCAGATAGTAGATGGTGCAACAATGCAGGTGGTAATGTGTTAGTACATTTTTAACTAAATTTGCCTTCTGACTGAGTAAAACAGAAGGGAACCAAGTTGGAGGCTCAGATGAACTCTCAGATGAACCTGAATGATCTTGTGCTCCTCTCATGACTATCAGGGATCCTAGAAAAAAAATACTCTATGCTTCACATGGCAAAGGTTAAGTGTTCTTAGGGAAGAGCCACAGTTAAAACTCAAGAGCTGAAAACAGTGAAGCGGCACAAGAGCAATCTGGTTACAATCCTGGGATTTGAACTCATCTTCTGATTATTAGTATAGAGAACCTTAATGCTGTGCCACCACTTATATGACAGCTAAGGTCATCAGTCTGGGAGAAGATTAGTTTTAGAGGCTACAAGCATGAACGTGGTCATAGGGCGATTTTAATATTTTTTTTTTCGTTATTTATATTTTAGCAATCAGACAAATGCGTTGACCTTTTCAGTAAACAGAATCGGACACATCTTATTCTTATAATGAACCAGGAACATATTTATTCTGATTGAAATGCTTTCCTTAAATTTGTATCATATCTTAAACATACCATAATTCCAAAATGCGATTTATAATAAAATACTGAAACTGAAGTTGAGACAAGCCACCTGTCCTTCATCAAATGTTCAAATGACACATGGTCCTCACAGGAGGATTTAAAAGAAAAAAAAAAAGAACAGAAAAAAAGAAACAACTACATGTTGGAAGACAAAGCATTGTTACATTGCAGTTAAGCATTGCCTGCTTCCTAAGTATCTTAACATTTAATACAAACCCCATCTGACATCTTAAGCAATGTGTGACTCGCTTTACTTTCTCTCAAACACTAAATCTTATATAAATGCAAATTAAAACTATGTTCACAGTGAATTAAAGCCATGCTAATCATAATTGGCCTGCAGAGATGAAGTCTAATATATAGTTTTAAACCTGTGCAAATAATTTAAAAGGAATTGTTCAACAAAACCCTCATTTAGACATTTTTCACTTACCACAAATGTGCTGGATCATATATATATATAGCTAATCAATCAATAATTGAAGTCTCTCTCACCCAGTCTTTTCCATGAATATTGCCTAAATCATCAACCACCTGCTTCAAAAAAACATTCTTATGCTATGTAATTTTTAAATAAAGTAAAGAATTTTGTATTATCAAGCATACTTCTCTACAGTTCAGCTTTCAAGAGGCTGTGGCATATTGCGCAAGTTAGTAGTGTAAACATAGTGACCAAATGCACAATGATAACAAATTGCATTATGGAAAAAAAAAGAAAGAAAACAAAATTATGGTTGTCCTCATCATTTTACAGTGTTCAGCTACACACTGAAGATTGGTTCATGTTTATAGATTATAGGAAGATGACACTGGCAGTCATGAACAACTAGTTTTGGTTTGATTGAGATATTTGCAGGAAACAAACTAGGGTGAGACAGGCTTCTACATTTTTTTTGGTGACGAAATTTCTAGATCCAGTACAAATCTGGAAAAAAAAAAAAAAAAAAAAAAAACTCAACACCACCAAGCATGTCCTGGCTAATCAGCTGAACATTGTGTATTTTTTCTGCAAATTATTCCTTTGTCAATATGCAGCTTTTCCATCCTTACATAGCTGTGACATTTGTACCTTTCTATCTTCAATCAGTGCATGTGTTACAGTAACCAAACTAAAGCGCGAAAAAAGGACAATATGAAACACAAGACTAATCAAATACAAGGTATAAGGCAACCAGTTCAAAATGGCATCCTGTGAAATAAGACCTAATACCCAGTCTTAAATTATTTACAGCCATAATACATATCAAAATATTGTTTCTGGAAAGTAAAAATAGGCTCTTTGAGTTCGTCATTTCGATTGAATCCATTGTAGAAAAACATGAGGCCAAAAGAAGGTTTTTCCCGGCATGTGATGCTTAGCACTGACTTAAAGAGTCATTGCTTCTGTGATTGGCTCAGTGTAGGCTGTGGGTCAAGGGTGGTAGGGGGTGGGGGTCTTCTTATGATTCATCATCGCACTCTCTAATGTTATTCAGATTGCTCTTTTGGACCTCGAGCTCCTCTGCACTAACCATAGCAGGGTTGATGGCTGCGTATCTCGTCCCATGGAACTGTCGCAGATGTATCTACAGAGCCAAACAATGCAGTAAAATAATAAGAATATGGAAATTCAAATATGCTCCCTTTAGTTTCCAACATTAATCACTCACTTGGATGTAAAGGTTAACTTCGGCGCTTCGACAAAGGTAGGGGAAGTTGCCGCCGGTTTTGAGGTGAGCCCTCCTAGCGTTAGGGTACAGTTTATACATTTCCTCCTTTGCCTCATTTGAAAGAGCGCTCTGATCAAATACCTAAAACACAATAGTGTGAAGCGACATGGCCAAACATGCAGTAGAATGCAAAAGCAACTGAAGTGCAGTGGTTAATTATGTAAATATTAGAAGCAGTAAAAGCCTACATCCATAATTGTGACTGAAACATCCTTTATTTTGTGAGGCTCGATGTAGGAGTTTTGGCAGTTCAGCGTGAGCCGGGATGCCAGTTCACTCTGGTTCAGGCTCTCCAGCTGAAAATATAAACACAAAGACAGCACTATGTTACTCTATCAGCAAGGAATGGGGCAAATTTGCACCAAGCATTGGAACAAAGCTTTCTTTAACAAATATCTGTGTATTCACCTTTAAGACCAAGGTACACAATGCTCTGGCCTCCATGAACAAGCACACCATTTTCATACTAATGTAATTTACAATTTCACAGTATGCCTACAGTCCATCTTCCAACATCTTTTATGCAGAAATCTTTGATGCAGAAATGAAACTGATTAATTGATTTTCACCCAGATGGCTGTAAATGTTGCAGATGAATGCTTGATCAGCTTCAGACCATGGGCACAATTTCTTTAAAAGAATGTGGACTGAATTAACATTATTTTATTAATTCGCCAACTAAAAATAGCAAACTAAATGGGTGATAAACCCGTCCACATCGTGTGCACAAATTACTGAAATTATTACTAAAAATGACTAAGAATGGCTTCATTAAGTTGTGTGCAAACACAGTATCAAAAGATTAAACACAAAATATTAGGATGTCCTAGATGAAGTGCTATTTCTTAAGTTGGTGAATTATAACAGTGGAAGCCATAGTGTTAAACTGAATCAAATTTGCAGTGATTCATGTGATAATTACACGGAGGGTTAGAGTGTTGTTTGGCAGAGGTCTACCCTTTCATCAGCAGTAAGAATCAGAAAGCCAGACTGGAATTCACAAAGAAATACAGAGATGAGCCACAAATATTTTAGAACCAAGATGCACCTCTACCAAAGTGATGGGAAGGCCAAAGTGTGGAGAAAGAAAGGATCTGCTTATGATCCAAAACATACGAGCTCACCGGTCAACAATGTCATGGCTTATAATACTAATCTTTATTGATGACGCAACTCATGATGGTAGCTGCAGAATGAATTCTGAAGTCTACAGAAACATTCTGTCTACCCATTTTCAGAGAAATGCATCCAATATAATTGGGAGAAACTTAGTCATGCAGCAAGACAATGACCTAAAACACATTGCCAACTCAACAAAGGACTTGGAAAACGTGGACCAAGTCAATAACCAGACCTTAACCTGGTTGAGCAGTATTTCACCTCCTGAAGAGGAGACTGAAGGGAGAAACCCACCAAAACAAACAATAACTGAAATAAGCTATTGTATAAGCCTGGAAAAGCAACACAAAAGAAGAATGCAACAGTCTGGTGATGTCAGTGAGTCACAGGCTTGATGCTGTTATTGCAAGCAAGTGATATGCAACCAAATATTAAGTGTTATTTACTTTAAAACTATCTGTTTCAATACTTTTCGCTCAGCTAAAGATTGGGTGTTCTGCAAAAAGTGCCATGTTCTAAGCTGTTTAATACATATATATGTAAATATCAGGAAATGAAAGCTGAAATTCTGATTTGTTTATCTTTTGATCTCAAGCCCAAATGTCTTCACTGTATAGTGAACAACACAAGAATTAGCCTTGCTGTTCCAATACTTTCAGAGGGGACTGTATGTTTCCCTGAATTCACTCCACAGCTCCACAGAACTGGAACTAATAAAACAAAAGGAATTCATGAATATTAATTACTCACTCTGTCCACCATAAAGTCAATGGCATCTGCCATTTTGGGATCAACAGGTCCTTTGGCAAAGTTCCCAAGAACAATCTTCTTAAGCATAAAGGCTGGCATCAACCAGAAACTGATTAAAAAAAATAGTCAAAAGTGAGGAAATGTGGAGATTTAAAAAAAAAAAAAAAACAACGACAACAACAACAACAACATTTTTAAAGAACAATACAATATCAAGTGCAGGACTCTACCTGTTAGCGGTCCACGTTTGATTAAAAATGGATGTATCGCTGAATGAATTGCACAGGATCAGAGAATGCACTCGAGGTGATTTGTGTGTGACCTCTGCGAATTTCTGAGCCAGAAATCCTCCCAGGGATGCACCAAATAAATGCACCTAGTTGAAAAGAAACAGGATCGGTATACTTTGTGATTGTAAGATGATTTTTTTTTCTTATGAAGTAACTAGTTAAATAAAGGAATACTGGACAAACCTTGTCTAGTTGCAAGTGGTCGAGAAGTTTCTTAAATCCATCACAAAATTCCAGAAGATCCCAATAGACTGGATACTGGAGCTGCAGCAGAAACATAACAAGTTACATGACTCAACCGAGTTGCTGCCATGAAGTGATGCACCAGATAAAAAGTCCAAGAGGAACCAAAAGTATGTGTGTTCAATATTTATGATACGGCGGTACATTAAACCAGTGTGTATCATTTAGAAATTAGGAGGTAATTGTGATTGAGCGGATCTGGGCATCTCTGAAACGATAAAGTCTAATACTACATGCGCTTCTCTTTATTACTAGTATCACATTATTGAGAAAAGTTATTTAATCTCTTCGGTGTTTGTGAGTTGTGAAGAAGAATTCCTTTATGCCCAGGTGTTTCCTGTATTACTTCTTCTTTCCTCTTTAGTCACTTGACAAATAAACTCCAAACACTGACAGCACTATGACAACTCATTATTTACATGTCCTTTCTACACATATATCATCACTAAACCGTGTTTGAAGACTTCCAGAATAAAACTACATTTCACGAAACTCTCTAAAATAACGTGTGGCCTGCTTAATCATGTCGCACATCCACACTGGTGTAGCAGATATAATACCAGCTGTTGTGGACCTTACCGAAATGACACGATATCCCCATCCACTAAGAGCCAGCACTTGCTGGAAGAAAACTTCAGCCGTGCCACTCACTGGAGGAAGGAAGATGATCGGGCACCTGATGCTTTTCGGCCCGGCGTCATACAGCGACCAAACTTTGCTGTCGTCATCATCCACGATAATCTAAATGCAACCAACATGACAAAGTCACACTGCTAAAGGGGATGAATCACGAGCCTATCACATGGTAGAATTTATGACCAAATAAAGCGACTTAAGAAGCTGTGAAGAAAAGAACACAGAATATTATCAATAGTAACAACATTATACAGCTTGAGTGTGATAATAAATAAGGGTACTCTTACTCTTTTGAGGGGCACTGAGCTTCGAAACCAGTTGTAGTCAGGAGACATTCTTATCTCCTCCATTTCTAGCAGAAAAGAATAAATCCAAAGGTTAGGGAGACATTAGGCTATTTATATGAACTTCACACAAAAAAACAAAGCGCCACAATCTTCCATCAGTTCCTCTCCACACACACACACACACACACTTTGTATAACTACAGATTTAGTGCACTATTGCTGCTGAAGAGTGGTCCAGCAGCAAATGAGAGACTAACATTTTCACTGACGTTAATGGCCACGCAATAAAGTAGACTCGATCCTTAACGGTTCAATGCTCCCTATATGCGTGCACTTTAGAAAATATAAAGAACCTGGCTTCTACAACCTAGACAGTGCACTCTATGCTCAAATGAGAGTCATTTAGGATACAGCCATAGACACACAGACACACACACACACACTTCTGCTTTTATCTATTTAAAATTTTACAACCTCTGAGCAGAGAATTGCACAAACAGCAAACATTTAATCACAGAGAATGGATAACACCACTTCAGAGTAAATAAAAGCAAAGCTAATCAGATACTCCAACACAAAACAATAACTGCACTCTTAATCCCCAAGCTTTCTTCTGCTTTAATAACGTTTAGCAGGTTAACGACTTATTTACAGACAGTCAAGTAAACAACTCCATGTACTTCATAATACTGTATTTTGAGAATTTAGCTACCTTTTGATGAAAATTGTCATCCACGGATTAGCAACATTTTAGCTTTTCTTTTGCAGTCATATGACAGTTAACTTCCGCATCGAACATGGGAGTGGACTGCTCTGCGCATGCGCAGATGTCTTTTCTACAATGCGCGTGCTCCGTGTAATAGGCATTATAAAGTATTATTATAAATATAATGCAATTATAAAATATGTACAGTAAAGAATGTGGACATTATGATATATATATATATATATATATATATATATGCGTGTGTGTGTGTTATATTTATATGTTATATAAATATATAAATATATTAAAATCAATTAAATAAAAAAATACATGTATCTTTTTTCTCATTCTTTCTCAATACAACCAAATGGCTCTAATGGGTGTTCCTCGGTTAAGCCTTCTGTTCATTAACAACAACAACAACAACAACAATAATAATAGTCATCATCATTAATATTATTATTATGCACATATTTATTCAATACAATTCATATACATTTTGCAGCTTGAAGTGTTAAAAATATGCAAAAGCTGTTTAAATAAATTAATTATTTTAATTGTTTTCTTTTTTAAGTATGTAATTGTGGGTCTTAATCAGGTGCACAACTTACTAGGTGTCTTCTAAAGAAGATGAAAAGTGCTTTTATTTAATTAAGTAATTTATTTAATTACTCATATTCTTGACCAAATTTTCATCCATCTATTTTCCACTTATCCTTGCTGGGTCGCGGGGGCATGGTGCACAGGGACACCCTGGACAGGGTGCTAATCCATTGCAGGGCACAATCACACACATTACAGACAATTTTTGGGCATGCTAATAAGCCTACATTGCATGTCTTTGGACTGGGGAGGAAACCAGAGTACCCAGAGGAACCATGGGGAGAACATGCAAACTCCACAAATTAACCTTAACCCTCCACACACATTGAACCGTGGTGGGTATCGAACCCTCAACCCTGGAGGTGTGAAGTGAACGTGCTAGCCACCAAGCCACTAAGCCCCCTTTAAACCAAATTCCACATTCCAACTTTTTTTTTTTGACTGAAGTAATGCCGTACATGGACAGAATTAGAGACTCTTTGAATAAGAAAGCTATAAAGAATGTAAAAGTTTGTGAGCTTCACAAAGTATTTATTTGATAGCTATATACCCAGTTGTATTCTTATTTTGTTCTTTATAATATTACCTTTTATTTCTTTACTGTTTTATAAGTGGTTTATACATATTTAACTATATAATGTTTAACATTTGCAAATGAACGAAAGTGTTTAATGTTCATGTACAAAAACAAACAAACTTCTTAAGTGTCCCTTTAAGGACATTTGGTTGAACGTGTTAACATTGCGACAGTCTGAGTCTGCCCTCGTCATGTTTATCTCACGCCGGTTTACTCTCAAAAGAATTTCCCTCAGGCACATAGTGCACGATATAAGACCTTGGAAACCTATCATTTCAAACCCTATATAGTGCACTAAGATAGGGAGCAGGACATCATTTAAGATTCAACCATTCAACCAGGCTAACACAAGTTCTTCAGCTAGGTTAGCACGACACCTAGTTAGCTTTGCTTTGTCACTGAGAACAGATTGCTTTTAGCTGCTTGTGCACTTTAATTATCCTATGGACATTTCCTGAAATAACTGATATATTATATTTCCCCTAAACAGTGCAGGTTAGCACTAGATCTATTATTATTTCACCAACTTATTTACGTTAACAAGCTTAGTAAGCTAACACCGCTAATTGAATGGTATGGTGGTTAGCTGGTTAGCGTAGCATTTCAGTATTAGCTAGTCCTTAGCTAGCTGATTCAGCATAACAAAAATAAAACGAAGCCGGAAAACATGTCCTGTGCATGCACTTCAGCGGCACGATTGCTCATAAATTCAGCTCACAAAGGTAAAGACACTATTTATTTTCTGTGTTAATGTTCTGGCCGGCTAGCTGACAAGTCAGCTAATTTCAATATGTCACAAACCTTAAAGGAAACCTTCAGCTTGAAACACATGAACTATATTTCTACCGGAATATTTGGGACGTGTTTAGTGATGTTGGTGCTAATTTATTGATCGGTGGTGTGTGTTCGTTATTCCCGTGAGAAGTCGGCGCTTGTGTCCCGCGCTGACGTCATATGGGGACATTTCTAGTGTCCTTACAGCGATGTGTAATAGGAGGGACTAGTGATGGGAAGTTCGGATCATTTTACTGATTCGGATCTTTGAATCTCGTTTAGCAAAATGAACGAATCTTTTTTCCGTCATTTCGTTAATTTCAGCAGAATATAATTAAAATGTTACATGTTAAATTTCCCAACACGTCTAGTACTTAAGCAATCATTGATCACATTTCAAATAAAAAAAATAAACTACAGGCTAATGCAACTGAGGCCAAATTATGAGAAACAGAAATGATTCATTAATTGCTTAGCTGGGTCTTTAGGCTATGCAGTCTGTTAGTTCACCTCACCAACCGATCCAAGTCGTTCTTTCTTTTGTCACGTCACGTTCTGTTCCACGGAAACAGAAATGATTAGTTCAGCTCTCGAGTCTTCGGGTTCGAGTCTTTCGTTCATCCTGTGATCGCCCCATAGGCTGAATGCAGTGGGGCTGTGACGTGATGAACGAACGACTCGAACCTGAAGACGCAAGAGGTGATCTAATAATTTCTGTTTCCTGTACAGAGTCTATGGGGATGTTGCAGCGATGCGCGTTCAACACAAAATGAAAGAATCACTCTCTGTGACTGCTGGTTGTTCCCGAGTCGTATTAAAGATTCGTTCAAATGCAGTCCTGATAACAACGCAGTTGTACATCAGCTGTGTTTGACTCGAGGTCGCAACGTAGTTCCCAACCATCAACTAGTAAAAGCCAAAGAAAATTCACCTCAACTTAAAATTCCTATTCATCGACTTGGGGTAGTCTTCTAAACTACGAGTTCCTTCCCCATTTACGGAGTGACGTCAAATTGACATGGCTGTGCACAGCATCAGCAGTACACAAAGTAGCACTTCTTACCTTTAAATTTAGTTATAATGTATGTACAAGTGTTTGCTCTAGATCGATCGACATACAGATATATTTGCTTGTTAATTTGGTAACACTGACTAACACTACATCGCATTTTTAATAATTTTTTTGACCTGCGAATTACCACTTACGAGGTAAATCGAATGCAGTGGTGAACCTAAACTTGAGTCAGAATTTCTGCCCTCAGACTAGGAAAAGTCAAAGAAAGAGTCCACTCAGCCCCGAGTTTAGCAAGTGACATCAAATCAACAGTGCTGCTCAAACCATCAACTGTGTTATACTGTATATGTTAGTGTTTGCTTTTTAATAATCAACTTACAGACATGTTCACTGGTTAAATCTATTACACTGAGTATACAGTTGGCTGTTTTGAGGAAGTAAACATACTTCGCCCTTCAGCTCATCCAGAATTACGCCATTCGGAATTTGGGTTATTCAGCCGCAGTGCCTGCCTTGATAAATGATAATTTTTTTTGTAGTTGCAAATCAGTTAGTTCAGGCTTGGTGTGTGTGTATAACAATATATTATAACGCTAAGTTAATAATGTTTTGAATTGAATGAATTCATTTGTTTGAATGCAGGGTTCTCAGGCTCCAGAGTTCAGCTGCTCTCTCTGAGCCGGCCAGCGACTCATGAAATCCGCCTGACGCGAAGCGTCCCTGTCAGACCCTTCTCCGAGTCATCCGTGTATTATGCGTCTAAGGACGGAATCAAAGATGGAGATGGTGGAAAGGTAGACTTATTTTTCTGTTGACCTTGCATGTTACAGTATGCTTTATCTTTAAATCAGGATGTTGAATTCAAATGAACTTGCATATGTTGTTTTGTTCCATTTCTTTTGAAGAAATCTGTGAGTGAAGGAAGTGGCAAAAGATCCAGCTCGGGCAACTCGGGGAAAGGTGGCAGTCAGCTTCGTTGCCCCAAATGCGGAGATCCCTGCACACACGTGGAAACATTTGTTTGTGAGTAATACATTGTAGTTATGCGACATCTTCTCTGTATTTATGCAACGTCTTATTTGGATTTGGCTGTACACTAGCCAAACTGTTACTAAAATCAGCTGCTTGCATAACTTACCATAACTTAATTAGTTTCATTCCTATCCTGCCAGACAGGTTTTTGTGTGTTAAGTTCTAGTGCTTCTGTGGTTTTTGGAAAACATTATTCACTCAGGTCCATACATATTTGAAATATCTGAAGATCTATAAAGTTACTGTTATTTTAGCTGCCTACCATAGTATATATTGAAGTTTAAATTAATATAATGTCTTGGCTTTAATTTGAGGGTGTTAACATCCAAATCGTCGAACAGTGTTAGAGTTACATGACTATATATATGTGGTTCAATTCAGTTCAAGAACACCCTTCAGGAGGTAGGTGTATCTGTGTCAAAGTCAACAATCAAGAGAAGGCTTCACCAGAGTAAATACAGAGGGTTTACCACATGTAAACCACTGGTAAGCCTCCAAAATAGGCAGACTAGATTAGAGTTTCCCCCCAAAAAAATAAAGCTAAAAAAATAAAAACTCCTATACATTTCTGGAACAATATCTTATGGGCAGATGAGATAAAGATTAACTTGTACCAGAATGGTAATACCCTTATATTAAAGCTGAAAGTGAGCTTGTGATAATTATTTAATTTTGATTCCAATATGCTGTGGTAGATAGTTAAAATAACAAAAAAATTTCAATGTCTAAATATTTATGGACTTGACTGTACTAGGCAGCCAATAAGCGACATTCAGTGTGGCCGTCAAGTCAGTGGCTTGTGATGAGACCTGAAATATAATGAAATCACACGTCGTAGTGATTCTTTAATATAAAAACAAATAAAAATGTTCCGCCGTCAGACGTTTGGCTATAATCTGTGAGGCCATGCATCATCATCATAATCAATATTATTATTATTATTATTATTATTATTATTATTACACTTTGTGAAATCAGGACTTTTTTCCCCCTCATGATTTACATTGTTGTTGTCTCTTTAGTTAGTGTAATGTCTGGGTCGTTTAGTGGTTTTGGTTATTAAAGCCAATCTGATCAGTGTTAGATGTTTGCATCCCTGCTAGGTCCACATTTCATTGGCTTCCATTGAGATTTGTATGGTTGTGTATGTCTTCTAAAAGCATTTTGTACTCTACTCTAAGCAGTTAATGATGTTTCTCTTTGTCAGCCTCAACTAGATTTGTCAAATGTGAAAAATGTCATCACTTTTTTGTGGTGCTCTCGGAAATGGACACTAAGAAGAGTCTGAATAAAGACCCTGAATCAGCTGCCGAAGCTGTGAAGCTGGCCTTCCAGCAGAAACCCCCACCACCCCCCAAAAAGGTATCGTGCTGATGTCTTTTTAAAAAAATAATAATAAAAAAAAATTAATTAAATATCCTTGATTTAGAACCTGAAAATTTCAAGAGTACAAAAATCTTATGTAACATTTAACAGTTGAAAGCAGCAGGGCCTTGCTATGTCATTAGCATGTCTGAATGATGCATTCCTTTCCAGATCACTGAATGGTGTGATTTCATTTTTCAGATGATTAACCAAAGGCATGTTATAACGTGCCTATTTTTTCCCTCCTTTAAATTAGATCTATGCCTATCTCGACAAGTATGTTGTGGGTCAGGACCATGCAAAGAAGGTGCTGTCAGTGGCTGTGTACAACCACTACAAACGCATTTATAACAACATGCCAGCCAGCTCCAGACAGCACCAGGCAGAGGTGGAGAAGCAGGCCTCTCTCACACCCCGAGGTTTGTACCACTTATCTATTTTATATTGCTAAGAAACGCTGCGAAGAGAACACACGTGTCCTTATGAAAATTTGATCGTTTGAGTCAGTTTAATCCCTTTTTCTTTCCAATCTTCTTTCCAATGTCTGAGCATTACTTTAAAGGTTTCTTTTTAGAAGGAGTCAGCTGTTAGGTTTGTTCATATTAAGATGGATGTTTTCATTAGTGTGACCTGACAGACAGCATTAATGGAGCTCTGTAAAGTGAAGCTTTATCCAAATGGCCTAAAGTCTTGTTGCATGTAAGTGTCCTTGGTTTTTACTGCCTGGTTGTGCAACTATGCTGGTTCAGCCCAACCAGAAGCTACTTCCCTGATTTATTATTTTTTTTAGGGAAGTTGAATAACCAGCATAATAACTTGTTTCCATGTTGATATCAATTAAACAAAACATGTTTAATTAACATAACATGCAACATGTCTTTGCTTACTCATTAAATCAGAGGTTCCCAAATGAAGGGTCATGACTCCACATGGGGTCGCTTGATATACAAATGGGGGTGTGAGAGAAATTCACAGTCTGCTTTTGTTTTATTCATTTATTTCATGCATTTATTTTACAGATTAATATTTGAACTGTTTATATTGGGGGGGGGGGGATTTTGTGTGCTAATATTTTGAAATGAAACTTGCATCACGTTTTAACAAGGCGCATTTAAATGAAGACTGGGCTTGCTATTATCGCATTATCGTAGGACTTTGGGATAAATTTTCCCAAATTCATAAAGTTCATTTGGGATTATTTGGCCAAACAGTTTGGGAACCTCTGCATTACATTAGAATTCTACTGATGATATTTTATGCCACCTTTTTTCTTTGTAGGAATTAGGTCCTGACTGATATGAAAATTTGCACATACCAATTTAAATCAGCTTTTAAGATTACAATAACTGATATCAGCCCATAAAGTGTATATGATAAAAAATTAAATGGCAGTCCAATTGAAGAGTATACAATTATAAACAGTGGAATACAAAAACAAGCCGCTATGACATTTTAACTCGTACCTTTAAAACACATAAATAACAAAGTTTTGCAAAGTTGAATTTAAACGACATTTAAAGAAAGTTATCTGGCATCTCTAATTTGTGCAAAAGAATGCAACATTTGAATCCAATTATGCTATAATCCATCAATAGGAGAGCATCCCAGAGAGCATAACTTCCCTTTAGAAATTAATTATATTCACACAAAAAATATCACTTGCTGGATGCTGCTGTGAATGAAGATTATTATTATGTTTGGGGAAAATAATTTCCGGCAGATTTTTATCAGCCAACTTGTATATCAGTCAGGCCCTAATAAGAACCATGACTGCATGTTTGTGATTTGGCATTTGTACAATTAAAAAGATGCAAAAGTAATCCTTGACGCTGCTCAGAGTAACATGT
Organism: Ictalurus furcatus; assembly: GCF_023375685.1. NCBI lineage: Eukaryota > Metazoa > Chordata > Actinopteri > Siluriformes > Ictaluridae > Ictalurus > Ictalurus furcatus. The sequence continues at coordinate 22,414,613 of NC_071264.1, forward strand.
GCATAATAGTAGTGATATGTTTGTAAATCTGCTACTTTTTCTGTAGAGCTAGAGCTAAGACGTCGGGAGGATGAGTACAGATTCACAAGTAAGTGTCTTGTTAATGCCTTTATGATTTCTCCTTTTGCTTTCTATAATTAATTCAGGTTTATGATTTCTGTAAACCTGCAGGCAGACAGAATCCCTACACTTTCTGTTCTTTTAATTTGATTCAGTTCATGAACTGCTTTATTGTACAAATGCCAAACTTTGTCTGGTTTTTGTTTTGTTTGCTGATCTGTGTAAGGGCATTAGTGAGGACAGTGGGGTGGCGTTCTCAGGCATAATCAGTAAAAAAAACAAAACAAATTAAAGTAGAAGACTTATGGGATTGTTTTCTTCTGATTGTGTAACTGGGTTATAGAAGCAGTGTATATTGAATGTATGGTGACGATTAATTTTTATTTTTTAATTTAACTTTCAGGGAAAATTTCAGTCGTGTGTGACTTAGTTGTGAAATTTCTGGAAATTCATGATGATCTCTTGAGTAATTACCGTGTTTGCTTTCATGTGTTGCCAATGCCACCAATTTCTTTATCTTTTGGATTTTACTTTCAACATCTTGCTTCATCATCTTGTTTACGTTCATCATCACACTGGTCATTCACATTTAACTCGCATTGTCCATGTTCATTGAGCTTGTTTCCACAGGAAATCCATTTAGATCCCCTCTTTGGCTCAGCTGTTTAAGTCATGCAGCATTGACTTCTTTGAAAGACAGCAGTGACAGCAGTTTACGGGCTGCAGTACATTGTCCTGTAATGCTTGAAAGATTTTACTAGTGGGCCCAAATGTTCTCTTACTTTAAGAAAAATATCCACTGTCAACAATTTGCATAGTCATTTTTTTTTATTAAAATGTGACCTTCAGTAGTGTTAACAAAAAAAATTAGCAAAAAATTAATTTTGTAATGAAAGTCATTCAAAACTGTCCTATTTTCAATTTGGTTAATGGTTTCTTGTATTACCCATGATGCAATTAGACTACCTGCTGATAGTGGTGCCAGTCGAAGGTAGCTCTTGTATCATCTCTACTTAAAGAAAGCAATGTATTTCTGAGTGGCGCTTTTCTTTAAGGGATTAATGAGAAAATGTCTCATTTTCAGAGAACTTATTATTCGCGTACTGGTTGCATCATTGTCAAAAAAAGGTGTAAAGTTATAGCCAGTAGTGTTTAGCGTACTTCACAGCCAGGAAACCTACAACTGTTGGGGGGGTCAGTTCAGATTATAGAGAGCGTTTGATTGGACAGAAAATCTGATGCAAAGCTGAAGTGCAGAATGATATCATTCAAATAAAATTATTGATCCGTATAGGTGGTAGAGAGAAACTGTGACGCATACTGTATCTTCTAAAGGTCGAATTTTGTCATTGTTTTGGAGCACACTAGCTTATAGAGAACCTTAATGTGAACATATTCATACTAAAATCCATAAAACTTCCATTTTGATTTCATGGGGACTTTAAGAAAACACTTAATTATTATTAAAGCTTTACTGTAGCGTAAGTAGCACTGATTTGTCAGCAGTGTATGTATAACTACATTTGTTCTGTTTTTTGTGTGATCACTGTTGCAGAGCTGCTGCAGATTGCAGGGATCAGCCCCCATGGTAATGCTTTAGGAGCCTCCATGCAGCAGCAGGTGAACCAGCAGGCCCCACAGGAAAGAAGAGGAGGAGATGTGCTTGACTCCACCCACACTGACATCAAGCTGGAGAAGAGCAACATCGTATTGCTGGGCCCCACAGGCTCTGGTATGACCGCTCATATGTTTCATGGGTCCTAGCTGAGGAAAGAGGGGCCGTGCCTCCTACACTGAGACTGACAGGCACACAGGCCACACCTCCCACACTGAGACTGATGGGCACACAGGCCCGAGCTCCCACATTGAGACTGACAGGCACACAGGCCACACCTCCCACACTGAGACTGATGGGCACACAGGACACACCTCCAGCACTGAGACTGATGGGCACACAGGACACACCTCCAGCACTGAGACTGATGGGCACACAGGACACACCTCCAGCACTGAGACTGACAGGCACACAGGACACACCTACCACACATTTTAAAAACAAGAGGCAAATTTGTGTAATCTTTTGTGTCCATAATGCAGGTAAAACTCTTTTGGCCCAAACTCTGGCTAAGTGCCTGGATGTCCCTTTTGCAATCTGTGACTGCACAACCCTTACGCAGGCCGGCTACGTAGGTGAGGACATTGAGTCGGTCATTGCCAAGCTGCTGCAGGATGCCAACTATGTTATTGAGAAGGCTCAGCAGGGTAAGAAAGAAAAATTCATGATACTGAGATATTCTGCTCATCTTTGTAGTCTGATGGTGATATGAAACAATGTGTGGGTGTTGTAGTGAGCTGACTTTTGATTTTTTATTATTACTATTTATTTATTTATTTATTTATTTATTTATTTATTCATTCATTCTTATTCCATAGGCATTGTTTTCTTGGATGAAGTCGACAAAATTGGCAGTGTACCCGGGATCCATCAGTTGAGAGATGTGGGTGGAGAAGGTGTGCAGCAGGTCAGTCATGAAACGCTGTGCTTTAAACATGTGACTATAGTTCAGTCTGAGTAGTGTTTAGTATATTTGTCACCATAGCAACCTACAGCATCATATTGCTGTTAGTAACTGCATATTTTAGTGTTTAATAGTTTTTCCCTAAAATGTCAATTATGTGTTTATACACTACCAGTCAAAAGTTTGGAGACACTTGACTGAAATATTTTCTTTTTGATCTGAAGGTGTGTGATTTAAATGTTTGAAATCGGTGTTGTAGACAAAATATAATTGTGCCAACATATTCATTTCTTTCATTAGAAAACTAACATTTTATTTGCAAAAAAAATTTTTTTTTTTAAACGGATGACTCAGAGCGAAATATTCGGAAAAGCAGCCAATAAGTGTCCAGCATAGGTGGGAACTTCTTTAATACTGTTTAAAAAGCATCTCATGGAGATGCTTTTGAGAAAATGCCAGGAAAACATTTCTGGAAATTCTAGGCCGAAAGGGGGTCTACTTTGAAGATGCTAAAATAATAAATTATTTTGATTTATTTGGGATTTTTATCACAACATAATTCCCATGTTTACATTTGTGTTATTCCAGAATTTTGATGACTTTATTATTATTCTAAAAATTGGGGGGGGGGAATGAGTGTGTCTAAACTTTTGACTAATAGTGCATATTCAATGGAATAGATAAAGAATATCTAATACTGCAGTTGCTTATTATGCTTTGTTTTGATAGGGATTACTCAAACTCCTGGAAGGCACTATTGTAAACGTTCCTGAAAAAAACACCAGAAAGCTGAGAGGAGAGACTGTGCAAGTTGATACCACGAACATCTTATTTGTAGCTTCTGGTGCTTTCAACGGGCTGGATCGTATAATCAGCAGAAGAAAGAATGAGAAGGTTTGTGTTTCAAAGTAATTGTTTCTAAGTTAATGTGTATTTATTCCAGAACCTCATTAAACTAGTCTTTTAAAAAAAGTAAAATCTGATCTGTGCCACATTTGTACCAAATCCCTTTTTTTGCATAAGTCAGCCTTGTAACATGAACATAGCTGAAGTTATTTATCATCCTGTTTATTGGAAAGTAATATTTCAGCTCTCATTGCGAGGTATACGTTAACGTGACATTATCGTCTATATTCATGTCGTTCAGTATCTAGGCTTTGGAGCACCATCTAGCCTGGGTAAAGGCAGAAGGGCAGCAGCTGCAGCCGATGTGGCCCACATGACTGGTGGAGAGGTGGACGCCCTGGCCGAGATTGAGGAGAAGGACCGGCTCCTGAAGCATGTGGAGGCACGTGACCTCATCGAGTTCGGCATGATACCCGAGTTTGTGGGCCGCCTGCCTGTGGTGGTGCCGCTTCACAGTTTGGATGAGGACACGCTCGTCCGCATCCTGACTGAACCCCGCAACGCCGTGGTGCCCCAGTACCAAGCCCTCTTCAGCATGGACAAGGTACTGGGCTAACTCTCTCTCTCTCTCTCTCTCTCTCTCTCTGTCTCAATTTACTCAAATGCTTATGAATTATTTAGTTATTATACATTTTAAATGGATAAAATCGGACCTGATCAGAACACGAGATAATCAGAATAATTTCAATCTTTCTTGTCTCAGAATTGAATGTAAGAAGGTTACACACCTTAATACAACTCCCCTAATGTTTTCACTCTTCTTTCATTCCAGTGTGACCTCTCTGTGACCCCTAATGCTCTGCGGGCTATTGCTAGAATGGCACTTGAACGGAAGACAGGAGCCCGAGGACTTCGATCCATAATGGTGAGCACTTGTGTTTGTCTGCCATGTTGAGGTGTCCTTCGTAGTGCTCTCGTGTTATTAATGTTCGTGGTGGTGTCAAACTTCTACAGGAGAAGCTGCTACTGGACCCCATGTTTGAAGTCCCTCACTCAGACATCGTAGCCGTGGAAGTAAACGAGGAAGTGGTACTGGGGAAAACATCACCTCAGTATGTAAGGTGAGAGCTCACGAGGAGGATAAAATTCTGCTGAATCACAGTCATTAAGTATGACGCGTGTTCCAAGACACTGCTTTGAACGCAATGTCCTTTTGACAGAGAGCCATTTCCTCTTCTGTACTGTTAGAATACTTTTTTCGCTTCATCATACTGTTCAAGGAAGTAGCCAAGAGCACATGGCTGTTGAAAGTTAACTTAGTGATCATGTGACCAATACACACTGCTCTGGACTGAATATTGGATTTACTGAGTAAATGCCACTTTGTAGACACTCTATTATAAACACACACACACACACACCTGTAAGTATACACTCGGAGACTATGACGTATGCGCAATTCTTTAGTAATAACTCTCCAGCCTTTTATTAGTGCGAGTTTCTGAGTTCATGAGCTGGATATTTTTAGTCGGCTTTGGCAGACTGTTCTCAACCGTGGACTGACATTGAGGCGCATAAACAAACAGCAACACTGCTGTGCTGTGCCTGGTACAGACTGTAACTTATACACAGATATGTCACTGCTAGTGTGTAGAGGGAGATGGCATCAGGAGGCAATTAACTGTTTATTGTTCTGCTTACTATTGTGGAACAAGACAAGTTAGTACCTGTTATCACTTATGTTACAACAGTCATAAACAGTCATTCCTTCATTTACATTATATTTATGGCTTTTGGCAGACGTCCTTATCCAGAGTGACTTACATTTGTCTCATTTACACAACTGAGCATTTGAGGGTTAAGGGCCTTGCCCAAGGGCCCCAACAGTGGTAGCTTGGCAGTGCTGGAGCTTGAACTCCTGATCTTCTGATCAGTAACCCAGAGTCTTTAAACACTGAGCCATATATATATATATATATATATATATATATATATATAAGTTAGAAATTTTAACGTATTACAATCCCAATTCCAAAAAAGTTGGGACGCTGTGTTAAATATAAATAAAAACAGAATGCAATGATTTGCAAGTCTCATAAACCCATATGTTATTCACAATAGAACATAGAAAACATATTAAATGTTTAAACTGAGGAAATTTTAAGGAAAAAATAAGGTCATTTTGAATTTGATGGCTGCAACACGTCTCAAAAAAGTTGGGACGGGGGCAACAAAAGGCTGGAAAAGTAAGTGTTACTAAAAAGAAACAGCTGGAGGTCAATTGGTAACAGGTCAGTAACATGATTGGGTATAAAAAGAGTATCTTAGAGAGGCAGAGTTTTTCAGAAGTAAAGATGGGCAGTGTAAACTGCGTCTACGATTTATGGAAAAATTTTAGAATAATATTCCTCAACTTAATGTCACCATCCACCACCCCCACCCCCCACAGAACCCCGGCAAAAGAGGCAGCAGAGGACGAGTATGACTCTGGGATGGAAGAAGAGAACTGGACCAGGTTGCAGGTTGATGCAGCCAAGAATTGATGCAATCAAAGTAATCTTGTTCATGCTTCTTGTTTAAGCTTTAATGATGACCTGTTTAAGTCCATTAAGTGATTATTCGAGACGCGAGTACTTCTGAGGGCTCACTTACACACAGAAATACAGCCCTAAATGATCTGTCCTAATTTGTAAGCTGTAAGTTACAGTGTGGTATATTGCATATATCCTGAATTTCGTGAAGAAAATAGTGTTTAAGAGAAACGTACTAAATTAACTACGCCTCAGAGTGAGCGACTGTTAATATTAAATGTAAAAAAAAATATTTTATTCTTTACTAAATGAATATGACTTGTTTTGATTTTTATGCGCTCTTTTTGAACCAGATAGTTATGGAGATTCACTCAGAAAGCAAAATCCACATCCAGTCATTTTCCTTTACTAATTAAACACGTTGGTCATAATGTCCCATGCAGCAGTGTAATTATGACAGTTATCAACCGAGGTACTTTAATTCATTATACATGTTAGTTGACAGTGCTACATGGCTCTTTTATAGGGAAATGACTCTGTATTGTGGCGACCCACATGAGCTTCCTACCAAAACTACTTTGGAATAAGTTTTTACAGTTCTTTATCAGAGTATCTGCTGCTTTCACTGTTACTCAGTATTTTTGTGCATGGGTTTATTTTATGGACTGATTTCACTGATCAACTAAAGGCTGATACTGAACACTGCTGACTCAGTGGTCCTTTGTTAGCTGGAATGTAAGTAATGTCTTCTTGCTGTAACACATTACATGGTTCCTCCATTTAAATGCGTTCGGTTCTGCTCCAAGAGTAACCCACTTCTCTCTCCTGCCTGCTTGTGTGTGTATAGTCTACAACTCGATTGTAGCCTTAAATCACTTTCTTCCTCAGAACAGTTTGGTGTAGCACCACTCATTCTGCAGTTTTATTAATACAAGTGGTATCACTGAGCCAAATGTTTTTTTTTTTGTTTTTTTAAATTTAAAGGAAAGATTATGATAGATTTTAGTTCGCAGTATCTTGGTTGCTTAAATTGTGAAAATTTCTGCTTAGCCTTAACATTGCAGGACATCATTTATTACTTCCTATATTTACAAACCTAATGCTTGTGAATATTTCCATGCAAGCAGGAGGGAGTAACAAGGGTAGCTTATTCAACCATTTTATGTGTGGAACGGGAAACCATTGGGGGGGGGGCAGCTGTATCAGCTACTGGTCTAATTTAGTGCTGCAGAATGTAGCCTTCATGTTTTTGCCACAAATTATTTTAGATGGCAGATTCTCAATCAAAACTCTTACTCTTAGCTGCGTGATGAACTTGAGCTCAGCCTTCCTCAGTCTTTTGTAGAATGTCTTGTAAAATGTATGGATTAATAAAGCTGTCCTTGACTTTCTAATGGGCTCCGGATGAATTTCTCTCATATTTATATATTGTATCAGTGAATACATTTTGAACTTCTGGGTAACCAATATTATAACTAAACAAGACGGTAACAAGATCGTTTAACAGTCACTGAAACAATGTAAAAGACATCAAGAGCTTTGTTTATGATGGAGGATCACCTCTTTTAATTAAATTTGGAAACATTTGCTTGTTTGACATCCAGGATTTTTCTCATGTTTTATCTGGGGCAAAATCAGTATAAATATGATTCGCAAATTAAGAACATTAACGGTTTATGTTTATGATTAGTAGTCTGTTTAATAAAAGCCAACAACTATCTGCAGCCTGCTCTCTTACACAGTTAGTCAGGAAAATTATGAGAATATTAATACCAGAAGTGTGTAGAGGTTGATAGTAGGAATTATTATAAAGGGCCTTAGGGAATGAAAACTGTTCTGGCCCTGACCAAGATAAGAGCTAAGAAGTGTATTAATCTCTCATGGGAGTATTACAGCAGCATAACAGTAAGAATATAATGTATGAGAAGGTAGATAAATATGATATTAGCAGTGTCCATGTGATAAGAATACAAAATGAAGTGGGCGCAGTAAAGGGGTAGATTACACAAGTGCCGGTGTAATATATCAGACAATTGTACTTGTGTAAAAATATAAATATTTGATTACAGCGTTATACGTGTGGAAGAACAGAAATATCAGCAATAGACACTGTACAACAGGAGAAGCTCAAAAGGTGAGTTATTATGGTCGCGCTCTGCGCCATTGTATGTTGTGGAACTCGCGTTACCGCCGTTTCAGAGGGGAACCAATTTCAAGCTGTACAGGAAATAATTGCTGACGTTCCAGTGTTGTGCCTGGTTGTGCCTCCCTGGGCAATTCTGCAGCCCAAGGCCCCTTTGGTAGTCGTCTTGTCCGCCTGATTTAAATGTATACTTAAAAAAAAAAAACCCAACATATTAAAACAAGTTAACAGAGTCTCCATAATTAGCATTGGTAAAGTATTAAAAAGTTTGATCAATTCCACATTTTGTTGGACAAAATGAAGGTGTTATACATAACTTTAAGCGTTGCTCTTTGCTAGTTATTGTCGTTCTATTGCTCTTATATAGCTACAAAGTTACCGAATTTTATAAGCAGGACGCAGGAACTGACTATAAATGAATTAACGAACGAACTTAATTAAACACAGAACTGTAGTTGTCGGCAGGCGCAAAACTTTAAGACAATTGGTGTGTCCTCGGTCCGTGTCATCCAATCAGATTTAAACAGGAAACGGGGTGCAGGATGTGTAGGAAATGAGCAATATGACATGACACCGGAAGTGGTTGAACTTTAAAGAAACGCCGCTGTTGGTCGACGAACGTGAATATGGACAAATCGCAGGAGTATCATTATTCCGGAGGGTCACCGCATCCACCTGCACCGAATATGGCGCCGAGAGGAGACTTCCCTGCAGCACCTTCTGCCGAGTCATGGGATGTTTACCGGCAGCACCAGGCTCAACAGGTTCCGTCCCGTCACTGGGGCCCGTTTCCTCCGGCACGACCACCACCGCCCTCGCACGGGTCTCCTCATGTTTATCCACCACATCTGCCTTTCGACCCAAGCAGACCTCCTCCTGGTTATTTCGCGACATCTCCAGGACCGAGCCCTTCAACGTCTCCTTCTTCAAACCTAAAGCCTGGACACAGTGAGGACCCACCTGGCTTTCATCTACCCCACAGAGATTACCAGTCTAACACGGACAGAGGACATTTTGATCAGACTGGCAGTTTTTCAAACTCTGCTCCACCGTCATATCAGTCTAGTTTTCAGTCTAACAACAATAACATCCTGCCTCATAATTACTCTGTGGACCATCATAACCAAAGTTATCCATCCAGAGCTCCTCCTGATCATCCTGACAAAAACAGCAACAAGTCTGATGAGGATGCTTGGCAGAGAAAACAAGACGAGCAGTGGGTTAGTGCTTTTTTACACAGAAGAAGAAAAACGGCACCACCTTCTGCAAAGCCCTCTCCTCCAAAGCACACGGTGTCTGATTTCAGGGAGAAGTTGTACACAGCGGTTAAAATGCTCTCCGAGCTCTCAGAGGTGTGCCAAACCTTAAAAAACAACCTCGAGAATGAAAACGCATGGACAGACTCGTACTCGAGAGCAGCGGAGCTGAAGAGCAGCCTGAAAGAAAGCCTGAGGACTCTGAGTGATCCGGACAGAGTGGACATGGTGAAGAAGAAATTGGCTCTGATCAAGAAGAAGCGAGCACGCGTGCGCAGGAAGAAGGCTGAGCACGAGGAGGAGAAACAAGAGCAAGAAGCACGGGCCGCAGAGAAAGAGGCGGCCATTGATAAGCACCAGATGAAGAAGATACAAGAAATCGAAGAGAAAAACAGGGTGAGAGGAGTGTACACACAGCAGGGGTTGCTCAGGTCCAGGGGTTGAAGCTGGACCTGATCCAGCTCATCCTATAGGTGTAACTCACTCAATGTTGTACGATACAAAACAACACACTTATTACAGTTATCCAGTCAGAAACGGAGTTGTCTCCACTTACTGGACTTTGACTCCACCCAGGTAGGAGGAGCTATATCAGGTCCAGCTCCTCCTCGTGGACTTTTTGTTCTGCAGCAAGTTGTACCTGGCCATCTGGGCTAAAATGAAACGCACACACATTCTCACATGTCCACGTGGGTTTCTTCTGGAGTCTCTGGTTTCCTCCCACCTTCCAAAAACATGCCAGTAGTTCAAATGGCTACATCAGTGGTCACCAACCCTCTTCCTTGAGAGCTGCCTTCCTGCAGGTTTAATCTCCAACCAGATTCTAACATGACTGTTTGAGTTAATGAAGAACTTCTTAAGGCAATGATTAAGAAATCCTTCAGAAAGGTAGATCTCCAGGAACAGGGTTGGTTCCTGTGGACCTCTGGGCTACAATAAATTGCCCATAGGTGTGAAGGAGTGTCCCAGTCAGAATATGTATTCTGCCTTCATGACCAGTGCTCCCAGCTTAGACTGCAACACTGACCATCTTAAGATGAATGAAGGAAATGTGCACAGTTTGCCCCGTTGTTCCAAATGTTGTCAGCTAAGACATGATTGGTGTTCAATTGTACTTCTTTAGTTTTCTGCTTAAGCTATGGCAATAACGTAGGTAATAAATAAGGATATCTTACAGCCGCTAGTTTAGCATCGTCTCACAGTTCACTTAAACTGTCGAGTTCGGTGTGTAAGACTTGTTTATGTGGTTTCTGACATTGTACAATACGCTGTTGTTTATAAAAAATGGGCCAAAGAACATCACAAACAGTTGCAGCGAATGTTTTGACATTGAATCAGTTTCTTCCGATGTTGAAAGCTACAATGGCGTATGTTAAATCATAGAGGCCCTCTATAACGAGGCCTCCAAAATCAGGAGTTCAGAGTTTTATTGTTTTTGGGTTTGTTGTTGTTGGGTTTTTTTGTTGGTGAATGTTGTGGTCGAAAATGTTTTGTACTGCGGCTTTTTAAAAAAAATTGTGATTTGCAGTGTTTTGTGGAAAACTACTTAGATCGGAGAATTTGCAATTGCACAAAATAGTTTTGCACGGTCTTTCGCAGTGATGTTTGGTAAATGAGACCTTTTAGCTGTACTCATGTCCAACATGCGTGAATCGAAGAGAGCTTTCACTGAATGCGTCATGATACCCAAATCTTTGGAAAAACTGTTGCGGCTCGCATGATTTTTGAGATCGTAGTCCATCCTGGAGGGACTGATAAATCCATCATATAGTCCAGTATTTTGAATTTGAAAGCATGCACAATCTCCGTAGTGAGCGGTTCTATTTTCTGTTCCCGAATGCAGGAGCGAGAACTGAAGCTGGCGGCCGATGCGGTACTCTCTGAAGTCAGGAGGAAGCAAGCTGATGCCAAGAGAATGCTGGACATCCTGAAAGCTCTAGAGAAGCTGCGGAAACTTCGCAGAGAAGCTGCGTCCAGAAAAGGTGAATATTTGGTGTTTTTTACTTTTATTTGGCCTAGGTAGATTTCCTGCATTATTTGCCTCACTTAACCTTGGCGAAACAATTCCTGAGTGCAGTTTTATTTAAGAGTTCGAACAGCTCACCCCCTTATTGCCTCCCCCTCCTTCCCAGGCATGTTTCCAGGAAAGGAGAGTGACGAGGTGTTTGAGGGCCACCTGACGCGGCTCAGGTCTCTGATCAGGAAACGCACAGCTGTCTACGGGGCCGAGGAGAATGCACTGAGGGTCATGCTGGAGGGAGAGCAAGAGGAGGAACGCAAACGTGATCATGAGAAGCGGCAGAGAAAAGAGCGAGAGAAGCTGCTGCAGAGGAAACGGGACATCGACATGATGCTGTTTGGAGGTAATTATCAGCAAAAGTTTTGGTTCTGGATTCCGGTTCCAGATTGGAACCAGTGTGTGGGTAAATATTTCTTCCAACCACCACAAGTTGGCAGTGTTATCCAGTTAATTATGAGTTTAAGTTAATGTTTTCATGACTTTCTCTAGTGAGTTGTTTTTAAAATAGTTTTTATCAGCAAAACATTTGGTTCAGTTTCCTAAGATGTTCGTGTTGGTTCATACATGTCCTTTTTCTACCAGCTGAACTGCCTGTCGATCATCCACTTCAGCCGTACCAAGAGTACTACACCCAGGCAGAAAGATCACTACCTGCCCTCGTCCAAATAAGGTGAAGAACTTTCCGGCATTACTTTATAACTGACTTCATCAGCATTTTTGTCCTCATTCTTCACGTGTGTATGATCTAATCTCTTTGCAACATGAGCCTACACAGATTTCATTCGCTATTCATCAATTTCTTCTTCGATGTCTTTGCAGAGATTTTAGGGTTAGGTCATCATACTAATGAGCATTTTGAGTAAAATAATAATAGATCTGGAAAGCACTACTGATATATAAGTTGACAGAACTTGTATCAAAACAACAGCCAAGTGTTCTATTCAATTATTTCTCTTTTTATGTGTGTTTAGGAGAGACTGGGATCAGTTTTTGGTTCCTGTGGATCACCCTGATGGTTCCAGCATTCCTCAGGGCTGGGTTCTACCAGATCCACCATCTGATGACGTCTGGGCCAGCGCTCTCGAGAAATGAACGTCTAATGAAACCACATCCAATCCATTACCGATATTTCAAAGATTGCACATTGGACTATGACTTGGCGCTATTTTGGAGATTGCTGCACCAATCTCCGATTAAAGACGGCTGTTATTTATTGTATTTATGTGTTCTACTTAAATACTAATAAGAATAAACGACTTGTTTGTATAAGCGAGTGCTTGTGAGTGTGGTTTCTTTTGAAAAGCTAAGCTGAGGAGTGATCAGCCCAGGAAGTTCTCCATATTTAGCCACAAACCATGTTGACTAGAAACGGAGACCTTTTTCTCAGGAATGTTTATACAGTAGTGGTCATGGCTGCTGTGCAGTGTTTACATCTAAACATTACAATGCGATAATTTACAGAAAAATTGTTGTTTCTTGTTTTTAAATGCCAAAATGTGTCTGCTATACTGTAATTTTATTAGATGTTTTTAAATCTGCTGTATTTTATATAAATGATCAGAAATTGGCTCAGGTAAACAACTGATGGCGAGGTATTATGTCAGTGGATTAGTGGAGCAGAGTGTTATCCCTCTAAGCAGGCTGACTGTAACATCACAAACAAACACACTCCAGAAAACACAGGTGGGTGATACACACGCTCTTTGCTGTTTGGTGTAACTTTTTTCCAAGTAAACGGTTTTGTTATTTTGCTATCAGATGCTTTCCAGTGTACTGTGTTTTGAGGTAGGGCGTTGATTGGCTGTAAGACCGTTATTCATGGTTATGTGTAAGCATCGGAGAACTTGGTTGAGAAATGATCTTCAACAGGTCATACGCTTTTGTTTGTAAATGTTCTAGATAAGTACACCAGCTGTTCTTTATTTGTAATCCTGTCTAGATGCACATTAAAACTTGATTGTGTCCTTGCATGTTTTTTATTAGGTTATTTTTATCAATTCACTTCATAGTGTTTATGTGAATGAAGTAGAAACTGTGTACTGTCTTAAGTAATGAATCACATTTTTTCAGACCTTCCTGATGTTCTGGATCAAAACATCTTAGTGGGGTGTAGATCCAGTTCCATATGCAGTTCAATCTTCTATAGATTGCCTGTGATGAGTTTTAATGACCAGATTGTGAGCCTCCTGCTCCTGTTCTTCACAGTCCAAGGAATTAGACCCCATTGCATCACTTTGATCTGGACGTGAAATTCTTTCTTTTAGATAGATAATAGCAGTCCCAGTTCTGTTGAATTTGCAAGTCATCTGACTTCTTGAACCTTCTGGCCCTGCTTCATAAGAAGGAAAACAATTTCAGAGCTTTTACTGAGCATCTGGCCTGGTTTAAAGGTCTCAAAGCAGCAGGATCAGTTAAGCATCTTGAGATGAACAGATTTCTCAGTATTCTGCAATGGGCTTTGTAACGAGGCTTTGCTGGCCATGATCATGTTGTCTGTAGTTATACTAGATCACTAGGATGAGGCAGTCAAAGGCAACTGTTTATTAAAAACAGTTCCCCGGTTCAGATCTTTCATGAAGGAACTGTCCACAAAACAGATCCCAGATCAGCATTTCCAAGAGGAAGTGTGTCACATCAGTTGGTACCTGTGAGTCAGATGGTGAAGACTCTGTAATCTCTAATCCCTTAATCCTCTGCCTGTCTACAATTTTGTGGTTAAAGCATGAAACTCATTCGCACGGTGGCTTAGTGGTTAGCACGTTCCCCTCACACCTCCAGGGTTGAGGGTTCGACTCCTGCCGCTTCCCTGTGTGTGCGGAGTTTGCATGTTCTCCCCGTGCTGCAGGGGTTTCCCGCAGTACTCCGGTTTCCTCCCCCAGTCCAAAGACACATGTAGTAGGCTGATTGGCATGTCCAAAGTGTCCGTAGTGTATGAATGGGTGAATGTGTATGTGGGTGTGCCCCGTGATGGATTGGCACCCTGTCCAGGGTGTACCCCGCCTTGTGCCCAATGCTCCCTGGGATAGGCTCCAGGTTTCCCGTGACCCTGAAGGATAATTGGTACAGACAATGGATGGGTGGAAGGAATGAAACATAGAAGCCTAGGGTTTTTTTTCTAAGAAGCATTTCAGAAGATCTGGTTCAAGTGCTTCTGCAGTGCTTTTAGGAAAATCAGTGCCGGCTGCTGTAGCTTTAGACCAAATCAGAGCAATCTAAACATCTCTTTAATACTATTCTGTTGAATGTGTTTTCAGTGAAAGGGAGAATGTCTTGGCTGGATGAAGTGCCCTTCAAAATCCCTCTGGGCTCCCTTGGAGAGGTCAAAAAGGAGGCGGAACTTGTCACAGATCCAGAAATCATTGTGCCAGACTATCTAAAGATCCTCCAGGAAACAGAGGTTGGATAATGTTTGTTACATTTCGACCTGATATCCAAGCCACTTGTATTAGTTCTTTATGGCTTGGTAATAAATGTAAGCTGTTACTATTTACATTTACAGGAACACCTGTCAGGCACTGACAGGCCATTTCTTTTATAAAAGGGCCTTCTAAATGCCACAGTAGGATTTTCTACCTTCTTATTGCTTGGTGGCCTGAAATCTTTTGCTAAGTTTTGTACTGTTTTTATGTAGCTCGCTAATCTTTACAGAGTGATGCTACTCAAGTTAGTTACATGTAATTTAACTATAACATTGGCAAGCGATGCTTGGTTTCAAATTTGTTAGTATGATATATGGAGCCTGTCCCACCCTAGATGAGATGCCAGGTCATTGCAGGGCATCACACACACACACACACACACATACACACACAGAAATTTATACACTCGTTCACAACTAGAGACAATTTACCATAGCCAGTCCATGTACCGACATGCTTTGGGATGTGGGAGGAAACCAGAGAGCCCAGAAGAATCCTACATGGACAGACAGAACCGGGGATGTGAGGCGGCAAGACTACCCGCTGCATGACTGTGCTATCATAGATGATAACTCGTTATATTACATTACTTGTCATGATTCTCAGTGTGTTTTATGTGCAAATTTTATGTGCTGGGTTTGTTCATGGGACACATTCTCAGGATCTCACCTAGGGCCCCACAGAACCACATAGTCAGTCCAGCTCTGCATATCTGTAAACAGTCTGATTTCAAATTACAGCCAAAAGACAGTTCTATCAATCTCTTTTAACTAAATGATGTCATCCTTGTGGACTTCAAGATTAATTTCTCAAAGGATGTTGTTCTTGGAAATGCTTTTCTGGACTCTGATAGCTCTGGTTTCACTGTTGGATCAGTGTAATTGAATTAGAACATCTGCTGGCTATGACGGTTTGTTCCTTTAATTTAATTATCACTAAGCACCAGCAGCATGATTGGAAAGCAGACAGATCACTCATTGCATGCTGATGTGCTGGCAATGCAGTGCTTTTTTTTTAATATTTTTTTTTTTACCTTAGAGGCCTACCATCAACATGGCTGCCAACTTGCTGTTGGCAAGTGTGTTCATTTGGAAGTACTGCTCAGGCCATGATGTTTAAGTCAGCATCGCAACACAAAACCTTCCATTTAAAAAAGACTGCTGGCAGACGACTATTCTTCATATCAGATAGCGTTGTGCTTTTTTGACTAAATGCCAACAGTTCAGCTTAGATGCTTTGCCATTAATGTCAGTGGAGAGCCAACTGCATCTATTATCTGATCTGAAATGAGCTAGTGAGAGCCTTTTATGGAAAAGGCAGTGCTGCATTTTATTCAAGTTCCCTCTCATAGTTTCCTTTGTCCATCCAGAACCAACATTTTGGAATGAATGGACAAGACTGTTGAGATTGGCTGGGGTTTTGATTTGCCCCTTGAATGACTTTATTGAGGTTCTCGCAGTTATCATGGTGATGAAGGCAATGCACAAATATAGTTTGTGTCCAGTGGGATTCACACTGCATTACAGCATGTCTTAGCATGTTGTGTTTTATATTCACATTTTTGACAGAATTCAAACAGGAAATCACATGAATTACTTCATTCACCATTTCAAACACTTGGTTCATCAAGCATCTGGGCTACTTCAAATATTATTTCAATGGTGGGTGGTGAAATTGTTAACAACATGCTGTGGGTTTCACTTCTGCTGTAAGTAGAGTTTGATGAAAATAAACCATAGTTATCACTGATTAAAAGTATGAGGTAATGTCAGTTATATGCAAAGGTTCCCTGTTTGTTTCTTGTTTTGACAGTATGTCTTCAGTCTGGAGAACTGGGTTCTGACGGGTGTGCAGGGTGGCTACAGCGTGCCGAATGACCTCCACCCATCTAAGGTGGCAGCGACTTGCCCTCCATACTGGATGTTGTTCAGCAGTCCTCAGCAGAGCAGGCTGGCTAGCCGCTGGAGCAGTGACTTCTGGGAGCCCAATCCTCGGCGACGCAGCCACAGTCTTAATGCGGCTCACATCCATGCTATGAATGACAGAGTCAAGTTCAACATTTCCAATTCGGATGATGATGACGACTCTTCTGATAACGAGGAGGCTTCTTTGTCAAGACCAAAATGTAAGGATTCAGGCTTAAGAAGACAAGTGCTAGATGTGAAATTCCTGCATTCTCATTGCTCTTCAGATCTCCTCAACCTACCTTCAGCTTGTGGCCTCTCCTCACAGCAGCGCTCCAGCATCCTACAATGCTCTCTCCCAAATTCGGAAACACAAGGAAGGAACTTGTGGAAAATCCACAACCATGATGACTCATTTCATGAGCTTTCAGTAAGCCAACAACTTTTGACTCTTGGTCACATGAGAACTATCATACAAGTTAAAAAACGTGCCTTCAAATGGCTTTACTCAAATTTTAGTGATTATTTTTGATAGAATTATTATTTTATGGTCACCCATACTTGACCATCACGTCCTTCTAAAGAGTATATTGTTGATTTTTGCATAGATTTCTATATCACTTTCTTCTTACCCAATCACTCTAAAGGTTTGAGTCTGTAATAGTTGCCCTCATAATGCAAACACTGGTTGCATCATAAGTTGCTTAAACCAGCAGTACTCAAATGATTAGGATATTTTAGTCACCAGATCGAGCTATTCAAGTAGCCCTGTGCTAAATGTATTTACTGTTAGGGTTAACCTTTAGACTATTTGCGGCTAGTAGTGTTAGCTATTAATAGTGCTGACTTTCAGGTGACGACATTCTCTCATTCTATGAGTGGTATCTCCCAGTTATTTTCGCTACTTAATCAATCCACATTTCTTAGCGGTCCCTGAAGATCGAAGTGGCTAATAATAACCAGTGTAAAGACTTTTCCTGGAATCTTCCCAAGTTGCCACAAGTTGGTTTGGATTAGCACATGGAAAGGCCCATTAGATGTCTTTCTCACCAAGGCTAAGTTTCAAGGCCAACATTGAGGTTAACTATCAACTACCAAGGTCTATGATATCACCGACATGCTATGTCCCATACACAGAGTACTGTATAATTTCCATGCAGATTGAGTTGATGAGGAAAAGAACAGATTCTTTCTATTAAAGCGGAAAGAAAAGTTAAAGAAAGCAACAGAATCATAAAAGCACAATACCACTTAAATATCCCCTACTAACAGTCCATGACTAACATGACTGTACAGGTTTTGTTTAATTGCAAGCAATGATGTTCAGGTGAAACATACATAGCAGTAATAGGCATAAAGATAGGCACATTTAATTGGAAACACAACTAGTTAAAGTAGAAAAATTGAAATAAAATATAAAGCAACAGTGTGTCACTATAAATTATTCTATAGTGAATTGCTTGGCAACAGTGCAGTGTTTCCCTTCTTCTCGTCTCTCGTGGATACTGACTTTCAAAACCAATGTTGTTGTTATCCCTCCAGTCTCCAGGCCTGAACTCTAGCATGCCCCTGGCCCCCACACGGCCCCTCGGTTCCCATGCAACAGTCCATGACTCCTCTGTGGAACTGCTCTCAGCTCTCAGCCCTGAAGAACAGCAGCTCTTGGAGGCCGTGACTGAGCATGGATACTCATTACGGACGGCCATCATCGCCCTGCAGAAAACTGGCCATCGGAGCCCAGAGCAGGTTGGTAGGACCTGAGGAGTAATGGTTTATTAATGGTTATGTTGCAGGATTAACGTACAAGAGTTCATTTCAAACCTAGAGCTGAATTACATATTGTACACGAAATACATATTTGTATGATAGAGGATGTAAGAATTTTACTCTCTTTGGTAGGACAGTGCAATTGTAAGCTACGTGTGGAAGAATGTTTGGCAGTGTGGATTGTGCTGCATTATACTCTGCAGTGCTGATTAATCATGCACACTAAGTGGTATGCCTAAATAGTAATGACACCAATAGTGTAGTTATATTTAATATGGTAGTATTATTTTGTAGAGTTGTATTTGGATTTTCATTTACGGCATTTGGCAGATGCCCTTATCCAGAGCGACTTACACTTATCTCATTTATACAACTGAGCAGTTGAGGGTTAAGGGCCTTGCTCAGGGGCCCCAGCAGTGGCAGCTTAGGAGTGTTGGGATTTGAACAAACTAATGGTCTTCCAATCAGAAGTCCAAGATCTTAACCACTGAGCTACCACCACTCCCTGGATGTTTGAGAATGGTTTAAAAAAAAATATGGTCACCAAAAGGGATAATCTGGGAGTACTGAGATTTGACTTCCTAATCTTCTGGTCACTAGTTTGTGAACCATTTTGAATTTTCTATATATCTGCATAAATATGACCTAAAACATCATCAGATTTCTAAGCGTAGATAAGGAGGACCCAATTAAACAAATGAGACAAAAATATTATACTTGGTCATTTATTTATTGAGGAAAATGATCCATTATTACATACCTGTGAGCAGCAAAAGTATGTGAACATGTAGGATCAAAGTCTTCACAACACATGTTTGTGGAAGTGTATCATGGCACAAACAAAGGAGATTTCTGAGGACGTCATAAAAAGAGTTGTTGATGCTCATCAGGCTGGAAAAGGTTACAACACCATCTGTAAAGAGTTTGGACTCAAAACGAAACCAAAATTCAAGACCATTATTACCCTCCCCAGGAGTGGCTGACCAACAAAGGGCAAGGTGTATAATAATCTGCGAAGTCACAAAGGAACTAACGGTAATTTCTAAGCAACTAAAGGCCTCTCTCACATTGGTTAATGTTAATGTTCATGAGACCACCATCAGGAGAACACTGAACAACAACGGTGTAGGTGGCAGGGTTGCAAGGAGAAAACCACTGCTCTCCAAAAAGAACATGGCTGCCCATCTGCAGTTTGCTAAAGATCACATGGATAAACCAGAAGACTATTGGATAAATGTTTTGTGGACAGATGAGACCAAAATAGAACTTTTTGGTTTAAATGAAAAGACTTATGTTTGGAGAAAGGAACACACTGCATTCCAGCATTCCAGAAGAACCTTATCTTATGTGTGAAACATGGTGGTGGTAGTATCACAGTTTGTGCCTGATTTGCTGCATCTGGGCCAGGATGGCTTGCTATGATTGATGGAACAATGAATTCTGAAGTATACCATACTTACTTTTCACATATTTTTGCCACTCACAGTTATGTAATATTGGATCTTTTTCCTCAATAAATAAATGACCAAGTATAATATTTTTTGTCTCATTTGTTTAATTGGGGTCTCTTTATCTACTTTTAGGACTGGTGTGAACATCTGATGATCTTTTAGGTCATATTTATGCAGAAATATAGAAAAGTTCACAAACGTTCAAGCACCACTGTATAACAATTTGGATGAGATACCATGAAAACTGAAGCCAGGTATGAATTGAAGCTTGGCTCCAGTGCAGAATCTGTCTTGGGTATCTTTGGAATATAAATACCACTAAAACCAGTAATTAGATTTGCAGGGGGAAGTATGCATCCATGCTCTGATAGAGTGGTTGGATCAAATTACACAAAATGTCTATGGGAACTCTTTGCATTATAATTTCCCAATGTTCCCATTGAGCATCCTTTTTGATCTTGAAAATTCTAACTTTCCCTCAGCCATTACATTAACCCTTGCACCAGTAATTATGGAATCAGTTTATTTATAACCAAGTAGCATTTTCAGAATTATGGGCAAACGTGCACAAGGATATTATTAAGACATTTGGCCCAAGTCATATATACTGCTTTTAAAGAGAGATATTTATTATACTGTCCTCATTTTGACCTCACTAGATGCATGTTTCCAGTCTTTATATCATATGGTACAGACAGTACCAAAGTCCATTACTGTAAGTAAATCCTCACAGTAACACTTGGGAATTGAATACGTTTGCAATGAAGACATTATATTATATTTTCCACCTCTGCCAGATGTGTTATTTACCTACCTGTTCCTTCACTGTGCACTTCAATGTAGCTCCTCTTTCAGGAAACAACATCTGGTTTCAGGTACTTTAATCTAATTCTGGTCATGATGACTGTACAAATAGCATACCACAGTAAAATAAATACCATACCTCCCTAAAGTTTCCTCCACCAGCTGCATTAACTGTTCTCAGAGTCAAAGAGGATGGGAATGTGTAATAAGCAAAACCGATTTGAAAAAAGCAAAACCAGCTCTAGCTGTGTTGCTAAAATTGTGGAGAATGTTATTTAGAATATGTGGCTTTGTGGTAGCAGCATTACTCTGGTTAGGGAAGGTTTTAAAGGAGCTGCTTTTAATTTAATTTGAACCTTCTGCTGCCTGTGAGGTGAATTGTAATTCAATTAAAATGTTGATCATTCCCATCCCTTCCACCAACCAAACCCACTTCCTCTACTGAAGCTGCCTCATCGGTTGTGAAACAGATATGAGTCCAATCAATTGGTGATTTCCATATATATAAGGAAGCAATCAGATATATACTATATGGTCAAAGTATGTGGACACCTGACCATCAAACCTGTATCTGTTGCACAAAGTTGGAGGTATGCAATTGTCTAGAATATCTGTATGATTTCCCTTCACTGGAATTAAGAGGTCCAAACCTGTTCCAGCATGACAATGCCCCTGTGCACAAACCAAGGCTCAGGAAGACATGGTTTGCCAAGGTTAATGTGGAAGAAGTCAAGTGGCCTGCATAGAGCCCTGATCTCAACCCCACTGAACACCTTTGGGATGAACTGAAAAGCATACTGCACCACAGGCCTCCTCACCCTACATCAGTGCCTGACCTCACTAATGCTCTTGCGGCTCCAGAATCAAGTGGAAAGACATCCCAGAAGAGTGGAGGGTATTATAACAGCAAAGGGAGGACCAACTCCATGTTAATGCTCATGGTTTTGGAATGGGATTTTCAACATGCACATATGGGTATGATGGTTAGTTGTCTACATTTCAAGAGGTAGTATTGTGGTTTTTCTACGGTAACTCTGAAATTATATGATGGTTATATGTCTGGGATCACTTTTGGATATTATATATTGGACTTTTTTAAAAAAATAAGAGGTTATTGTAGTTCATCCTAGGTATGACAAAAGGCTCACACCACTTCAAGGCAGCTCTGCAGATTCAGAATCACTTTGCAGGAACAGGTTGAAATATCCTGAAATTTAAAAGAGAATGCTGATGTTTTATAATGAGTGACATGATGGATTTAGTGCCAAATGAATTGATGGTAACGGTCATTGGGATTGGGATTAGTTGTGCAGTGATCCAGTCAGAAGCAGTAGTTAGCTGAAGGCAGTAGGGTGGGTAAAATGATCAGAGCTGAATCAACAGCTCCTGTTGTTCAGGTGAGTAATCGTGTCATACCATCATCCATTTCACATTCAACTCGACTACTTCAGTTTCACAAGTTTATATTAATGTGCCCACTGTATATTTTAATGTTTATAAAGTAAAGACTTACTCAGGAACTTGCATGGCAGATGTAACACAGATTAAAAAATGTGTTTAATTGTTAATGTGGTGAAGGAAACATATATTTAGCATTTTTGGAAGGACTGTCAGCACTTTATAACAGTCAGCGATAAAGCTGTAAGTTTTCAGACATGAGAAAGTCTTCAGGACAGACGAGTTTGTAGATTCTCAGTAACACGACGAGCTGCATTTTTTTGTCTTCTAAACATCAAGAGAAAAAAAAGAGGCAGTTTAGAGTTGTTATAACATAAAAACACATTTTGTAGATGTCAGCACGTCCACACCATTAAACTAGAGATGCACTGATGTAAAGGCCAATAATCGGTATCGGCCATACAGTATAAAAACATCCACTGAACAGGGCCAATTATATCCTGTCAATCAAAAGAGGGCGGGAAAATAATTTGAATTCGTGCTGTGTGTAAAGATGATGTCTGTTGTGTAGAATGATGACAAAACTGCAGTTTGTAAGCTCTGTAAGCTCTGCACCACAAAAATTTTACACTGGACGCTGCAGCAGTGAAGCGGGAGTCTCATCGAGTCTAATTTTTTTTTTGCCGCGCTGCTCGCACTGAATTAAAGCGCCTGTAAACAGTTGAAAGATTTAAATGAAGATGAGTTGACAAAGTATATATTGCACAGAAAAATATATTTGTAGAGTAGTATATTTCATATCCAGTTAATGTTAATATATAAAAAAGTTTATATTATATATTACCAGTTTGATGTTCATTGATGAAGTAGAAATGCTTTTGTTTGTGGTGAGTGAATGTGAAGACTAACAGGAGGTTTTTTAGAATTCAGTCAATTAATTCTGTTATTATGCATTAATAACATTCAATAAGTTAAGAAATCTCACTTTAATCTTCAGGATTTAGTTCATGTGTTAATGTTAATTAGAGTAATGTGTTCTCTGTTTATGAGACCAGTTACTGTGAAACAACTTGTTGAAATGTAGTTTTTATTTCTATTTCTTTCAGAATTGTGGAATTAATTATTATTAATTTAAAAGAAGGCATAAAAGGCAGAACTATCGGTATCAGCCGATATCACTCTGAATAATCGGTTATCGGTATCGGCTAAGAAATTTAGTATCGGTGCATCTCTACATTAAACATAACTTGCAAACAGATGATGTGTTCTTTAATAAATAGAAAATTGTAATCATTGGGAAAATGCTGTGGTATTAGAGAAATGGAACAGGAATGAAACATCATCGACATTGACAATCGGCATCACACCTCACCACTGTTGTTTATATTCCTATAACAGCATGCCCTTTACTCCTTATTACTGTTACTGTTGTAATGCTGGGTAACAATGGTGAAATGTAACCAGACGAATGGATGTTCTCCTACAGATCCTGAGTTACCTTGTGGCATGTGACCATCTTTGTGAACTTGGCTATGATGAAGCTCAAGTAGAGGAAGCTCTGGAGATGTTTCAGAACTGTGAGACGAAGGTAATTCTTTGTTTGATATTCTAAATCCAAAGTAGATTTTTTTTATTATTACAATTTCCAATGTGCTTTACATTTGATTTCCCTAAATTTGGTGGAATCTACACAGTATATACAGTATATTTGTGTGTGTGTGTGTGTGTGTGTGTGTGTCATAAAATGACTTTTAATCAGCTGTTCACCATTAGCTGTACCTGTTGTAGGAATATTGTAAAAAAAAAAAAAAAAAAAAGAAGATATTTTTTTCCCTTAAAAAAAATATTTGTAGGCCGAGGAGTTTCTTCACCTCCTCACTCAGTTTCATGAGATGGGCTTTCAGCAGAATGCTATCAAGGAAGTCCTGCTGATGCATGGGAACCATCGTGATCGTGCCCTGGAGGAGCTCATGATGCATGTCACCTGATCAACTCAGCCATACACAGTACATTTTTGTATATTGATTTTGGCATACAGTTAAAGCTGAGAACTGTGGCCTTGAGGGAATCACCGCACACTGAACACATGTGGAAGAAAATTCTCTATTCCTGACATATAGCATTAGGAATCTGTTTTCATTACTTTTTTAATCATATTTATTGATTTAATGTGTTAATTGTGTTATAAACATCATTTTTAAAATCAGGACATAGAGGATAAATATATATATACTTGATGAAATGTACACAGATATGCGTTTCAGTCACTCTTAGGATGGAAGATGGACTGAAGAACTCGACTGAAGAAGACTTGGCTGACATTGTATGAATAAAAAAATGAAACAATGATCAATGTTTCTGCTTCTAATTTCCTGCGTCCAACGGAATCTTGAAGAAAATGTGAGCTATCAGAATGTTTAACCAGCTCCCTCATTTGTCAAGTTGTTTGCAATATTTCTTCAGAGAAGGAAAGAAGGAATGTTTTGTCCTTATGGACTTGTTTAGATTAATAACAGTCTCTGGGAATGGAAAAGATATTTGCTATGTTGATGGACTAATAGTCAATGAAATGTATTAATTATTTTCTACATGATTCTTTAGCCATAGTTGACTCTTTCGCATGTAGCACAAATAAAAAAGAACTGTGGGGTTTTTCTCTTTTACTACTGTATAATTTAGACATAAGTCAAAAAGAACTCCTTTCACATGGGGAAGTTCAGTGTTCATCTCACTATTCCTCTGGCACAGACAAACTAGCGGCCAGAATCTTGCAGAATTATATTTGGGTAATGATGTTTTGTTGATGCTCGTTTGTAGCCCTAGAAACAAAACTTGTGTGGAGAGCAGCATTATGTAAACTACTTAACTTTTGGTAGTCAAATCAAAAAAGTCTCCATTTAGTCTCAGTCATACTGTCATTTGTCCATTTAGAGATTACAACACATTTGATATGAATTTAAATCTGTAAATGCTTTATTCATTCATTGTCATTCTTTCATCTTCAGTAATCACTTTATCCTGGATCTGGAGCCTATCCTGGGAACACCAGGCACAATGCAGGAATATATCCTGGATGGGGTGCCTGTCCACCACAGGGCACAATACAACACATATTCGCACACTCATTCACATCCAGGGACAATCTAGTGTAGCCAAACCACCTACCGGCATGTTTTGGGAGATGGGAAGGAACCAGAGAACCCGGAGGAAAACCACAAGGGCATGGGGAGAACATGCAAAACTCCACACAGACAGTTACACAAATATCAAGTACATGGAGACATAATTAATTTTAGTCATATTGTGGAAGCACCAGGCCTTGGTTAAACCAGGGCATATGAAAAAAAAGAAAGTCTATTATTTGAAAAAAAAATAGATTACTTATCTAAAGTGTACAGTCTGATGAAATGGTTACAGTGTGGTCAATAATAGCATTCTACAGAAGAGCTTGGAAGTACGTGAGAGGACGCAGTAAAAACTTGGCCATTTGTCAAATCGTCCATTCCCAGTGGCTCTTTGGTTTTCTTTGGCAGTCTCAGGAGAAAAGTCCACATGGAGCCAATTCTTGGAAATCCTGTCATCTCTTTTTTTATCCTCCATTTGTTGTCCTCTATGGCATACTCCACTGTCGCCCTGCGGTTCACCGTAAAAACAGAATCACCTCTCACAACTGCTGTGAATAAAGCTCCTTTGCTGTTCTCATATTGTCCTGGCATGGCTGTCCACTGACCTGAGGTTAGGTTATAACAGTCCATCATACATCTCAAGAAGTCATCGCATGGCCCGTTCCTCATCACATACAAATTGTCCCTGTGTGCCACCATACAATGCCCATAACTTTGATGTCTTATCAGTGTGGTCACTAGACTCCACTCATCCCTGTCCACTACATATTCGTAGATCTCAGTGGTGTCTTTTGGTTTCCACAGACAAATGAATATCCTACCCATAGTCTTAGTACAAGCTACAGCAGATGCAGGTCTTGGAAGATGAGCGGCAAATCTCCATGTGTCTGTGGACACATTATAATTTTCTACAGATGACATGGTGGATCTTTCAAACTCTCCACCAAGCACATAAAGAGAGCCTTCATGTCCCACCAAGGTACAATTATACCGGAGCTGTTGTGGGCTTGAAAATGTCGTCCATTTATCTGAGGCCACATCGTAGCAGAAGCCAGAGTCTACAACTTTATTGCTTATGTCATACACACCACCGACAATGAAGATCTTGTTATCAAGGACTGTAACCCCAGCCATGGTGGTGCTAGTGTTGAGTGGTAGGTGAGTGAGAACTTTCCAGTCATTCTTATCCTCATCAAGGTAACACACTGTCCTCATAAAGTCCTGCAGTAGCTTAATGGTGGGTGAGTGGGCCCCGATGGTAGCATATGTACTAGGAATAAGAGACTCAATGTAATCAGTAAGTTCCTTTGGCAAACACTGTATATCCTCCTTGAGGTCTTGGTACATATCACAAATGAACAAAGCTGCACTTTTGAACAGTTCCCATAAACCATAAGTGGCAGCTGAATGATAAATGAGGAGGCAGTTATCAGAATTAATTATGTTTACAAGATGTTTAACAAGAAGCTTCACCTGAAGGAAAGCAGCACACTCTACAGCTTCAACAATTTCATCACTATCAAGGATAGGCCTCTCGCCATGAATCACCCGAAGAGCCAGAAGAAAGCCACGGGCACGCACTACCTGAAGGCAAATTTCCTCCTGCTGGCATTCCTTCATTCCTGATTGGTAAAGCGCCCGGAAGTATTCGCAGTTGTCTTCCAGGAGGGTTTTGTCTACTGTGAACACATTGCCAGCTAGCCTCACTCTCACTGCTGCGTTTTCAGAGACTTGAGCTCGACAAACTGTCTGAGCAGGTTCTAACTCTGAGCCAGCACAACTGCTGGGCTCCATCATCACAACCAGTGATTTTCATCTAAACTTCCGATGGCACTGAGGTTCAGATCATATTGTACTCCATTGCAGTGACAGAACTAACTAGCTTGCTCCACAGCCGACTGAGTAAACACTGTTTGTGTTTCCCTTAACAGCTACAAGAATAGAGTTGGCTAAACATAGAAGCAAAATGCATTGCATGAGTAACAGAGTCAGCTGTAACACAGTCAGCTGTACAGAAAGCAGAGATGGATTATTGGGGCTGCAGGAGGCAGCTATTTGACACATGATTAATCCCCTTTGTTCTTCACAGGAATGCAGAGCATGTAAATCTGATACTTTTGGGTGCATTACTTGGGGCCACAGTAGAAGTGCGATAGCCAAGGTCGTGCTTTGTTAGATTTCGGACATACCAACTCTCTCATTCATATTCACTCCAGATAAAACCTGAACTAAGTTTTAGTTTAGTGATTGACCTCCAATAACACACAAGTTTAAAATATGTCACCTGGTCTTTTTCCCAATCTTCAACTGTTCATTATAACAGGTAATGCAAAAGATAAGTGCAAAAAAGTAACAACGCAATTAAAAATTATGTGACTGTAAGCACAACATGCTATGACTTAGTATTCAGCAGATTAGCTTATACCAAATATGGATATAGCAGTTATTACAGTAGCAGCCAGGCAAAGTGTATAATAGTGACAAGATATTAAATAGTTTTTTTTTTAAAAATAAATACAGTAGCAGCAAAAAATGCAAAACATACTCCTCCTATCCTTTCATCAACCAGGTATTTAAAGAAAAAACTATATATATACTCAGCAAAAAAAGAAATGTCCCTTTTCTCAGGAGACTGTATTTTAAAGATAATTTTGCAAAATCAAAATAAACTTTACAGATCTTTATTGGAAAGGGTTTAAATGATGTTTTTCATGTTTGTTCAGTGAACCATAAACAATTATTGCACATGCACCTGTGGAACAGTCCTTAAGACACGAACAGTTTACAGGAGGTAGGCGATTATGGTCACAGTTACAATAACTTAGGACCCTAAACAGACCTTTCTACTGACTCTGAAAAACACCAGAAGAAAGATGTCTAGGGTTCCTGCTCACCTGCGTGAACATACCATAGACCTGCTGCAGGGAGGCATGAGGACTGCAGATGTGTCCAGAGCAATAAACCGCAATGTCTGTAATGTAAGACGCCTAAGACAGTGCTACAGGGAGACAGGAAGGACAGCTGATCATCCTTGCAGTGGAAAATTACATGTAACCATGTGTTCCCCCCAGACGTGATGGAGAACTTGCAAATGCCTTGGTAGAGGAGTGGAGTAACATCTCACAGCAAGAACTGACAAATCTTGTGCAGTCCATGAGGATGAAATGCACTGTAGTACTTAAAGCAGCTGGAGGACACACCACATACTGACCCCCCTTTGTTCAGGGAATCATTATTCCATTTCTGTTTGTCAAATGTCTGTGAAACTTGTTCACTTTATGTCTCAGTTGTTGAATGTTTCTGTTATTTACACATGTTAAGAAATTTGCTGGAAATAAAAGCAGTTGAATGTGAGAGGATGTTTTTTTTTTGTGGAGTATATATACACTGTAGGATCTCAGTAGAAACCATCAAACACAAGCAAATAGGAAACATGAAATTCCATTCAAACACAATGGAAATGACATAAGCTTCTAATAGTTATTTTTACTTTCTTTTAAGGACATGATGATGATTATGATTATTATAATTTTCACATCATTTCCATTTTACTTTCTGAGTCATAGTGGTACCCTATAAAGACTCGTTTTTCCCTCTCCAACAGGGTTAAAACATTCAGTTTTTTTCACAAGGAACAAAACTTTCACATGATTATTTTGGGTAAGGCAAGCAGTGACCCCAGATTGCTTTCTTCCTTTTGGAGGTGCGGTTTCCAGATGGTCAAGAGCAGGCAGACTCCAGCCTATACACACACCAACGCAGCTGAACTTTAAAGTGCTGTCTGTCTCAGACTCTCCGGCTCTCAGCCTTGCCAAATACGATTCATTTCAACAACAAGCCTTTTCCAACTAAATCTACACACCTTGAAGGAGCGCAGAGTGTTGGATTTGCTTGTTATTAAGAAATGTCACCCACTGGAAAAACATACGAGGATGCAGCTGTTTTTCCAGAGGAGTGTCTCAGAAGCTCTTAAGGAGAGCATCCAGGAGAAGCTGACACGGAGCTGAGAGAGCATGTAGGCTGTCATTTTGTTTTTGTTTTTTTAGAAAGAATTAAGGCTTTTTCCAATGCATCATTGCTGTCCTGCTCAGGATGTCTATCATGTTTGGGAAAGCAAGGACGTGCAACATTGTTCCTGAACACGAACCTGCAGAGTGCAATATCGTAGTTCTGGGAGCAGTGGGCTCAGGCAAATCAGGTAGGATATTCATAACTATAGTCTGAATTTATTTCTGAAACAATATTTGTCATAATATAAGCTATTTTTTCAGAAAATAAGTTTACTTTTCTGATATATAAACTTTTAGGAGCCATGAGCTTGTAATGTTATTTTATGAGTTTTATAATCATAATCTGAATGCAATGGTTGAATTGTGAATCTTTTCCATTTTTACTCTTCATTTTATAGACTTATAGAGTCCAGCTACTGCAAATAGGCTATTAGAACGCTGACTAATTGTGACTGAGTAAATGAAATGAGTAATGAGAAGTTTTTTTTTGTTGTTCTAGTGGAACTATCAGAACTCCCAGCTTATGTTTCTCGGGACACTGGCTTTCCCATGGCCCTAGAGGAACCTTATATAAGTGGTAGCAATTTACTACTTGCAGTCACAGGATGTTTGTGTTCTTCCTCTTTGCAGCTCTCACTGTGAAGTTCCTCACGAAGCGTTTTATTAGTGAATACGACCCAAACCTTGGTGAGCTGCACTGGTTTAACTTTTACCTTAAACCTATAAAGTAGACTAAACGTCTCCAGACTTTTCTCTTTTTGCTCTTTGATCATTTATGACTTCATGTCCAGAGGTAAATCGGGCTGTTGAATCGAGAACATTTGGCCCAGTGTAATTCAGAGAATTTGGGAAGAAGCAAAATATCCAATACTTCAAAGCTGTGTAAACCTTTCAAAACGAGGTAATAAGCCCAAGTTCCAATATATCATTCTGTCATCTTGCCTAAACCACAGGCTGTTAAATCGTCAGTCATATGGTAACCAGATGGACAGCTGAGACTAAATCCTCTCTTTGATACTAAAAGGGAATCTCTGAGCTATTACATAACTTATGTAGGGAAAATGTCACACAAAGCGAGTGCACTTGGTTTAATAAGTATAAGTATAATGAGAGATGTCTTGTAAAAAATGTCTTGACTGGGGGAAAAAAGAGCTTTTTACATTATGTTTGTAGAGGACACCTATTCCTCAGAGGAAATGGTGGACCAGCAACCAGTTCTGGTCAAAGTAATGGACACGGCGGACCAGGTAATGATTGATAGTATGTTATTTATTCAAATGTATTAAAAGTGTTGCTTAAGGATACACATAATATGTTCTTAGCCATAGAGGAATCAGAGAGAGTTTTAAATCTAATAAGCACTGAATAAAAATGATGCATAATATAGGTTTTTAGATGTACCAATATAATCATCATGATATTATAATAATGTGGTACTGAATACTAAAGTGTTCTTTCCAGCCATTTTTGTTTGTACTTTATGTTTGTAGTATAACAGAAGCTTCAAGCAACCTGATCTGTAGCCTCCTACTTTTTTTCTCAGGATGGACCGGTGAACTGTGAACGCTACTTAGCTTGGGCCAGTGCATTTCTCATTGTCTACAGCATTGATAACAGACTCAGTTTTGAAGTGTGTCAACAGTATGTGGAGGCCGTGACACTGTACACCAAAGGCCTGCACCCTGAGGCTCCCATCATTTTAGTTGGCAACAAAGTGGACATGGAGAGATACAGGTTTATCTCAACTCACTCTTCAAAAACTCTCTTTTAGCAGTTTAGCAGTAAAACTGTCACACTTGCTATATATTTATCTTGCTTTCTGTAGAAAGCATGAAAAATATTCAAGAAGCTTAAAACTTTTTTTGTTTGGATGTTCGTTATTAAAAAGGTTGACGCTTCAGTTTGGACAAAACATTTGAATCACTTCTAATATACAATTCGAATTCTACGTAATCTAAATAAATTGTCTAAATAAATATTCTGGTAAAAGATGTAAAAAGTATAGCTTGAAATTCTTAAATGAACTAAAAGTATGAGAAAGATTCCCAAAAGAACACAAAAGAAAGACGTCTGATTCAAATCACACACTGCTTTTAGTTACACCAAGGAGCAGTGGAAAAATAAAGCTAACTAACAACAGCTTCGTTCTTGAGCTCTCAAAGGTCAGTTAACAGGATAATAGCTGCTAATGCTAATAGCTAGCTGTCACAGTCCAAACTGCCTTAATAAACACAAAATATTTGTAGTAACAAATAGATTACTGTGATATGTAATAGGTCTCATCTCATCTCATAAAGGACGTTTCGCTTTGTTAGGAAATCTAACCAGAGATCAACTCAGTGATGATGTCTGATTTTAAAATATCACCTTATGACTTTACAAATATGTAAAGTGATGTGTACAAGTGATGCAGAAAGTAGATTTCATTTTGTTGTTTCATTTCAAAACTAAATTTCAAAAGTTATAAGTAAAAGTATAATGTAAACAGAGTGGGCCCGGTGGCTTAGTGGTTAGCATTTTTGCCTCGCACCTCCAGGGTTTGGGGTTCAATTCCCACCTCCATCTCGTGTGCCTGGAGTATGCATGTTCTCCCTGTGCTTCAGGGGTTTCCGGTTTATTCCCGCAGTCCAAAGACATGTACTGTAGGCTGATTAGCATTTCCAAATTGTCTGTAGTGTGTGTGTGAGACTGTGACCTGCGATGGGGTTGGCACCCCATTAGGGTGTTCCCTGTCTTGTGCCCCAAGTTCCCTGGGATAGGCTCCAGGCTCCCCGTGACCCTGTGTAGGATAAGCGGTATAGAAAATGGATGGATGAATAATGAAGAGAGATGAAAAAAAAATGTATAATGTAAAAAAAGGAAAGCTACTTATAAAATAGATGAAAGCACAATAACAGTCTGGATACTGAACAACTCCACTAGATGTAAGGTGTGTGATGTAAGTGTGTGATGACTTAGATATAAAGTTTATGTGATGCTAAGCTGGCAGCTAAAAGCTTCCATTACCAGGAACTCAAAGAAACAAGACTTTAACCATGTCTTGGTTGAATGATTACATTTGGGGTAAGGGAAAATGTTTACATTTATTTTTATTTTTTGGCTGCAAAGGAGGATTAAGACATAATATAGCATGAGGAGACAATATTGAGAGATAGGTTTGACCAATCAGGAAGCAGTCAGTGATAGCTGAGCATTTTTAAGTCTTGTACACGTGACTGTCAGAAAGCTGGATTGAATAAAAGTGTCTGCCAAATGAATAACACTTTTTGGCAGTCTTTGCTTTCTTTCCTCAAAAGCTCATGGATTGTGTGGTATTCGAATCAAATATTGGCATCTAACAGCTGGGTTTTATTGCAGGAAATGTGCACTGCTAATTATTTATACAAGAGGTGATTTACGCAAGGCTTTTAAGGAACGTTTCATTTTATGGAGTGTAGTGTGATCGCAAATGTTTAATCTTTCATTTTGTGTGTGGTTGATATTCCATCAAAGTCCTTCGATAGACACCAAGCTTAAAGACGTGTCCGTGTCCGTGTCCGTTTCCGTGTGTGTGTGTGTGTGTGTGTGTGTGTGTGTGTGTGTGTTTATGTGGGTTAAGGAATTGATTAATCTTAAAAGAATAGTTAGGCAAAAATGTTCCCCTTATAACAAATACAGACATGTTTGGTCTGTTGCGTGCTTCCTTAGTCTTGCACTGAAGCTACATGATTAAAGAGATGGTGGTGATAATTAATGGAAAACTGTTTCACCCAAAAATATTTCCCATAGATACCAGACTTGCTTCAAAACACATACAGGTCTTAAGTCGTAACGTGCCAACGTGAACACTGTAGAATCCCTGAACCTCATCTCATTATTTCAACTTAATAACTCTTGCTATTCTGTTGTTTTTTCAACGTAATATCTCATTCTTTTTGAGTAATATTTCATTTCAACTGTTGCTGCAAAATATGTTGTAATTTTGAGTTAATATCGCAGCATTTCAATATAATAGTTCCTTATTTCAAGTGATTATCTCGAAATAGGGACTTATTAAGTCATGATAGCATATTATTAAGTCGAAATAATGAAATAACAACAGAGGACTTTTTTTTTACAGCCTGTGGTTCAGGGCTTCCATAAGGACACTGTATGGAAAAAAAGCTTGGAAAACGGAATTGCTTTTTTCCACAATGCAGTTTGGTATCATTCCACCCCCTTGGTCCGGCGTCTCAGAGTCTGAAGGAGAATTGTAATATTATTTAAAGAATTTATATTTGCTGATAAAACAAATACTATCATACTATTCTGTCAATTACAGCAAATATATGAAAATCTAGCTATGTAATTAAGGAAAAGATTTTGAGTGAAATAGACTTCCATTGTTTGTTAGCTAGCCTAATAGCTTCAGTGCAGATCTAAAGAAAATGACTACGATTACATGCACATCAAATTCTGTTTACGGGTCTATATTCGGCTTGCAGCCATATTCCGAATACGATGTTTATACATGTACGGGCATCGGGATATTTCTGTATACGTAAATACAACATTTATCCCGAGTTGCCATACCTAGCCTATTGTACAGCTAAGCATCTTTTAGCACCCACAATTCTTTGCAGACTGAGCATGCGCATACATCTACTTTCAGTGGATTTTCTGAATAAGGTGTTTACATGCATAATTTCTGATTAAGACAGGTATATTCCAGCGGTGGGAATCAGAATTCGGGGTATCAGAATTGTGTCTTAATCTGAATTGGGCAATCGGATTGCGGGTCCTGGAGTGCCCATATTACTATTTCTTTGCTCCCAACACATGTGATCCAATTAATCAGCTATTTACCAGCCCCTCCTGAGTTGAAGTGGGTGTGAGAAGGTGGGAAATCACTGAATCTGCTGGACAGGTGCTGTAAAAAAATGGTTTATGAAAGTATGAAGGAACAGATTGTGATGTAAATAAGGTCCACATTCCTATAAGTTCTTTTTCCTGGCATAATTTTTGGATGAATGATTTTAAATGTTTTACTCTCATTAGCTGTGGAACTGATTTTGGTCTCCGCCTGTCTCTGTATCTCAGACAAGTGAACAAGACGGATGGTGCGACCCTGGCTGCCCGTTTTGGCTGCCTGTTTTTTGAGGTCTCCGCCTGCCTGGACTTTGTGTCTGTGCAAAACCTCTTTTACGAAGCCGTCCGGGAGGTGAGACGTGAGGCAGAGAGGAGCCTTTCACTCCGGCCCCTTTACATCAGTGAAGACAAAGCACCAATCAGCCTCTCCTCTGCCTCGCTTCTGTCACCCTGCTATAAGGAGCTGCCCACTCCGGCCACAGCCAAGCTGGTGACTGTGAAGTCCTCGAGGGCCCAGAGCAAGCGCAGAGCACCCACACTCACCCTCCTCAAAGGCTTCAAGATCTTTTGACTCAACACTGCCCTCTTATGGTGCTGAGAGGCGCAGTCAGACTTGAGGACTCTTGTTAGACATCAACCTGCTGATCACGTGCCTTAATGATAACTTAGGAGCACATAACTTTTTGACTATAAAAACTATGATATTGAACTACATTTATGTCATTTCTAAAAACAAAAAATTGCTTTGTTTACTGTTTCTGCATAGGATTCTGATTGCATTAGCTTAGTAAAAGTGCTTTATTCAGCACATTAGAGATATTTGATGTGAAATCACTAATAGTACTTTGGAATGAGGAACTTTCCTGTGTTATACCACCAATGTATGAAATGATAAAATTCATGTGCCAGAAATGATGGATACCAAAAGCAGGATATTGTACATGTCAGGTCAGATTTAATAATTAGATTGTTATGTTCCAGTTAACCCAAATATAGTCAGTTAGCCAAGACATATTTGGTGTCTAAGGTTTGCTTCTTTAGTTTATACTGGACCTGCAAGGGTCATGTAGCCTGCAAATAATGATAGTCTAGCTCACCCAAAATGTTTTCCATAATA
This sequence comes from Ictalurus furcatus, assembly GCF_023375685.1. Classification (NCBI taxonomy): domain Eukaryota; kingdom Metazoa; phylum Chordata; class Actinopteri; order Siluriformes; family Ictaluridae; genus Ictalurus; species Ictalurus furcatus. The sequence goes on from NC_071264.1 coordinate 22,449,810, forward strand.
CATACCCAAAAGTTCTTGCACTTACTTTTAAATTATGTTGTTGAGCTACAGATGTCCCCCCCCCACACACACACTTTTTTTTTTGTGTAAAATAGCAGCGATAATCTATATTTACACTTTTTTTGTGTCCACAGTGGAACTATATTATCATCAGAATAATGTCCAGCTTTCTGGTACAATTTTGCGTTCTCAGTTCAAGAGGAGTCAAGGAAGCATGACGTGATACAAGACAACCAAGCCGCCAGTGTGTTACCTTAGTAAAACTGAGAAGGATTGATCCCAATTAGATCCTGAGCTTGGGTTACTGTCTGTGTGGAGTTTCATATGTCTTCCCCATGTCTGTGTGGGTTTCCTCTGCATTCTCTTGTTTCCTCCCACTTCTGATATGAGGAAGTAGGTGAATTGCTGACTTTAATGGACTTACATGCCATGCAGGGTGTTTTCACACCTCATGTCCAGTGTTCCCAGCACAGACTTTGGATCCATCATGACCCTGACCTTACCCTGACAGTTACTGAAGATGAATGAAATGATGGCTGTTGCATAATATTACAGTGTTAAGCCATATGGTATAATTTTCTTCATTTTTATAGATTGTTGTAAGACCTTACTGAAGAACTGGATGTGTGGTAAGACAGATATTCACAATGTGTGAGTATATATTTATGGAAAATAATTATATTTGGCTCTGAATGCCTCTTGGACTTGGCCACATTACCTACATCAAGTTTTTAATGCAACTTTATGTAACCATCTAACGTCTAGAGAAGCTGCATTTTATCTGCACACAAGGTTTATGAATATATTTTCCTTGTTACAACTTGAAGATCAACAATCTCCTTATGGCAGATGGATCAGATGCAAGAAATCGCTGTATATGTGAGTTAATTAAATATGACTCAAACTTGTTTTTATTCATTTTTTTCCGTACTTTTGTTATTCTGTAGGGTACAGGGGGTTAGTGATTAGCACATTTGCCTCACACCTCTAGGGTTGGGGGTTCAAATCATGCCTCCAGTCTGTGTGCGCAGAGTTTGCATGTTCACCCTGTGCTTTTGGGGTATTCTCCGGGTACTCCAATTTCCTCTCCCTGTCCAAAGACATGTGTTGTAGGCTGATTGGCATTTTCAAATTGTCCATAGTGTGTGAATGGGTGTGTGAATCTGCGATGGGTTGTCCCCTGTTTTGTGCTGCAAGTTCCCTGGTATAGGCTCCAGGCTCCCCATGACCCTGTGTAGGATAAGCGGTATGGAAAATGGATGGATGGATGGATGGATGTCATTCTGTACTTTGAAAGCTGACATTGCACTGTCTAAATTTATATTATAGATGGTCAAGATTTTATTTTTGAGTTTGTCTGCACATGTCACAGCTCACAATGCCACCATGAACCCAAAGGCCACTTGTCTTATCTTGTATCTAAATGGTGTTGATGATTTAAGCAACAGTCAGATATAACAATTCATTATAATATTAATTATATATTATATTCAGTATAATACTGGCTGTTGGTACTGCCACCACTCGATCATAAATCATACCTAGAACATAGAGCAATGAAATATGTTATTTAAAAAACATAACAATAAATACCGAGCATATTGTGTAAATACACTTGAAGGCAAAAACAGGATAAATCTAAATATATAGCCAAATCTGTGCAGTAATGTAAAACATCAGTTAATTTTACAGTTACTGTGGATTCCAGTAGCTAAAAGTGATAAACAGCATTTTCAGATTGGTATTTTAGTACTCATACATGTATTTATAAGATGACAGGAAGATGTGTCCTAAATGTAAACCTAATTTCATCTGTTTTTCACATCATAGCAAATAATTCACACTATCTGTCATTATGGTTAGTATCATTTTTGGACATATGTCAGTCTCAGTGCTGGAATATTCCTGCGGCATAGTTTAGAGTTTTTTCTGGTGCATTTCGCCAGATTTAACTTGTTTAACTGACTCAACCTAAGCCCTGTTTTTTTGTGTCTTTATCCATCATGGACTCAATCAACATTTAGCAATTTATCAGCCAAGTCAGCATTTTGCCTTGACATACTTTGAGTTTGGAGCTGGTCAGGGGACTTGTAAAAATGACCCTAAATACCTTCAACATGACCTCAACATTCTCAAAACCAAGTTCTTAAAAATGACCTTTAGAGGTATGTCTATATGTAGATCAATTGGACACAGACACTATAATTAAAGACATCTAACATATGTCTGTTCTAACCACAGCACATGCCAAATTGCTTTATTTCTCTTATACCACAGACAATTGCCAATTATTAAAATTTTTATAAAAATTTATACAATTACAATTTATAAATGAACAACACATACTTTTTTTTAAATCCATTTTTAGCTACACATAATGTTCATGACACAAGTTAGTAAAACAAAAAAACAACAAAAAAAACACAACAACAACAAACAAAAAACGCACATTGTCATTTTACAGAGGAACATGCAAAAAACCGTCGGTCCCAAAGACTTTGCCATGCTGAATAATTACTGACTGCTACAAAGTGCTGACACTGGAGACTCCGTCCATGAATGTATCATTACAGAGAACATCACCATATCAACTATTGTATGCTTTTTTTGTTAAATAAGAAAATGTGTATTAATTTGTTTATTTTGAGTCTTGATTATGTTGAGCGTCCACCATACAAGTCCCTATGAATAATCTGTTACTATAGAAACGATAAAGTATTAAAACGAGTGCATTAATATGAACCGGTCAGAACCGCTTTTATAGATATTTAAACAGCACCTTTCGCCCAATCAGATTCGAGTAGATAGAATAAACATGCTCTGTCTTGGACTCATTGACTGTCTCATTGACTAACTCAACAACTCCATCCATGTTTTTTTAAAGGCTTGATCTACAAAACAACAGTAACCAAGTGCGAGTAAAGGCCTTTATGTGTTGAAATTCAGAGCAAAGTTAGAGCAAAGAAAGTATGAAAGAAAGAAACAAACTGTGCAGTTTTCTTAACCAGCCTTTTAATCTATGTACATTTGAATTTTTATTTTTATTAGAATTCAAGGTAAGAAATGGGAATTTGTTTGGAGATTTGTTTTGTCTCTCAGTCCCACATCACTTGTCCTCCTCACCCTCCTTTTGCGAATCAGAGTAGAGTTTGGAGACATTTCCATCCTTCCACGTGACCACAATGTCACCAGGGTTCAGCGCCTCAGTCTCACTGGCTCCCTCCGCTGGTGCTTTGCTGTCTAGTTGTCCATCTTGGCCAGTGCAGGAGTCGTTGTCCTCCTTGATCTCAGTGATGACTTGAAGCTCCTCCACTTCCACGTCCACTGTGGCAGGAGATGCAGTGGTGGCGGACTTGTACTTGGCTATTTCTCTCCGATGTCTGCAAAATAACCTTATTATTTACCCATTCTGTTCAGACATACTCAATAGATTCATTTTCACTTAATGACTTTTCTCTAAAGCTTAACCATTTGTAATCAAGGCATTCATTTCTCAGTGCAGTATATTCATTGTGATTTCATGTGTGTGAATACTGACTTGTTACCCATCGTTCCCATGAGGCAGAGCACACATCCCAAAAGCAGAGCCACGAGAGACAAGCCCAGCATTGCAAATTTCCAGGGTGTTGCTGTAAATAAAAGTGAGCCACTTGTTAATTTGCTAAACATTAACTACCATCCTCACCAGGTTTAATTCATTGCTAGACATGCCGCATTATTTGAGTAGTACTATTAAGCAAAGAAGCTTTGTAGGACAAATGGTTTGGCAATAAATGAACTTTAAACTGTTTTCCACATGCAGTTGATCACTAGCAACAAGATGACAGGTAGATATTTGCTTTTTAATTTTTTTTTAAATAAAGTTTTAAATGAGCTATGAGACTAATATAACAAGTAATATAGCAAGTAATGTCATTAATATAGCAAGTAATGACAGTGCGACTACAAAATATTTTCTATTGATATCTGCCTCACACTGCATCCATTTCAAACGTAATGCCATAAAGATTTGTAATTTAGGACTGAATGACTCATCTATAAAAACATAAGGTTAGGACTGTAAGGACACTGGGGACATCAACTTCTTTGTCTTTCAGCTGCTTACATTAGGGATCGCCACAGCGGATCACCCGTCTCCATTATGGAAGTCCGGTTTATAATCCGCATGTTCGAGTTGGCAAAGGTTTACCCCAGATACTCTTTCTGATGCAACCCTCCCATTTTATCCAGGCTTGGGGCCAGCACTGAGAGCGCACTAGCTTGTGCTGCACCATCGTAGGTAAGGAGTATTGGGTAAATTGGATTTTTACTCCACTGCTCAATTATGTGTAAAAGCATTTTATAGGTTATAGGTGGTGAGGTTTTATGAGTGAACTAAAGTTCATATGCCCCAATTTATAGCTACTTTATGATGCCAGTTTTATTTTTATGAATAGTATTGCATGATCTTTATCTCTTATTATTATATCTAATTATTATATATATTTTTTATATACCATATCCAAGGGACAAAAGTGGCAGTCCCAAGGTCACGTTGTAATGAGTGTCATGACAGTAAACAAGCAAGACAATCATGCCTAGTGAGTATGCCTAGTACCATACCTATTATACATTAAACCAGCAGTGTCAGTCCCAGGTCTTGGAAAGCAACTCTGCAAGGTTTAGTATTTTAATAGTTTAACACACCTTCAGTGGCCTCTCAAGGGCTTGCTAATTAGTACAACTTGAATCTGTTATTTTAAATCAGCAAAATCATTCAACCGTGCAGTGCTACAGCTCAGAACTGGAGTCTAACCTTCCTTCTCTAAATCATGATTAATTATATTCATGTATATGTATGTGACCGGATATATATCCATAAGAAATGATAGAAGTAGCAGACGCATACTCACCGTCTTCAGTGCGGTAATACCACCTGAGATACTCTCTCTCTTCCTCTGTCATTGTGTCCTCCATAGCTGGAAACTCATCTTTCTCACTCTGCCTTCTGGACCCTATTTTGACAAATCACAAAGGTCTTGTCTTCTCTCATCCGTCAAATGACTGTGTTCTTTACATCAGTATAATAGGTTCAGTTTAGCACCAATTTGTCATCTGTGGTGACCTTCTCATGCTACACACTGTAGCTAACACTGTAGTTAACACTGGACTTCAGTGTTCAACTTGAGTTCAGTGAGTACCCCTGGCCCTACCTCAATAAAATATATGTATATGCTAAAATACGCAAAGACTTGTAATGAAATCAGGCTTCTCCTTTGCCTCCCTAGAAGACATGAACTCCATGTCATTTGAAAAAGCATGTTGAGGTAGGTTTTGCTAATTTGCTAACATTACCTGACTATATTTAACAAAGTTAGCCTGCTTTCTTTGCTAATGGCAATAACTAGCATTACTTCCAGTACCAAACATAAATTAGTTAAGTCAACTTCTAGCTAATGGTAAATATTGGTTATTCACATGATATTTTACTTCTGATTAATTCATTAGCAAACTACTATATGTAGCGTTAGGCATGCATATGACCAGCAAACTTACAAAGATTGAATGATGTTTTCAGGCAAAATGACGTAGTTGCTTTAAAATGAAAATCATCTTTTAACAGTATTAAAAGTTACTATTCACATGAAAACATGACATTAGCTTAATTTTAATCAGTTAAAACATTTAATTTTTACCTTTTGATATTTGAGTAGATTAAACAGTAGTCAAGGCAAGCAAATTTTTCACTTGTGTACATTGTTGGCTGAATACTTTCACTTTTAACAGAGTAAGATTTTGACACATAATCTCCATGCATTCATCTAAGTATAATTTCTCATTCCTTTCTATTGGACATGTGGAGAATATTACATACAGTATACTGTACATGTATACTACTGTGCTGTTTCATGCTTGATTCTGATTGGTCAGAAAGTGTTGGTTAATCATTTATATAATCATATGGCTCTGACAGTAGTGCCAGCTGCAACGTTTACATGAATGCACTTGTTCTAATGTGTTATTGTATGGGGTTTTATGAACTTGTATGGTGACTGCGCCACATTAACAAAATGATTGTTAGTATTGGCACATTGTGCTTTGGGATGTGCTGTTATTGGTTACACACCCCCTGTCTTTCATTATTTTCTTACAACAGAATGCCCAATCATGTTTAATTGCTTACTTGACTGATATTTCATATATTGGTATACTAATTTTGATTTTATTCAGTCTCTCATTAACAGTGCACTACTACTATATTTAAACACAATATTATCTTGTTACAATGGCCTACCAACATGTCACAGTTTCATATCTGGGACTCACTCAGCTTCTCCTGACAGATGTCTCCTTGATCCAGAGACTTCCACCTGGTGCTTTTCCCCATGTTGGTCAGAGCCAGGCTTCCTCTGTGCACACCTAGCTCCATGGAATGACTCAGGCTGATGAGCCTGTGGTTCATACACTGCCACTGCAGATCATCTTCACCATCACACTCGAGAGTCTGGATTGGGTCACTGTGTAAGGCAGACAGGCACCTTTTTGTGTATACATTCATGAGGAACCTCCGCTCTGTCCAGATCCATTGCTGGAGCTCTGAGTCCACACTGCATCTCTTTAACTGAACTCCAGCATCTCCGAGGGAGTCCTCAAGGCACTGGCTTTCCACAGTGTTGTGGATCATGAAGCTGCTTGTTCCTGCATAAGTCAGGTATATGACAAATATGAATCTGTTAACATTTTAGATGAGGAAAGTACATTTTATGAATTCCTGAAGGGTTTTTTTCCAAGCATCTTGAAAAATCTGCTATAATCCATTTGTGGACTTTGTCTTTTACATGTGCTTCCATTTCAGCAGGTAATTCTACACAGCATCTGTTATGGTCTGTCTGTTATTTTTACTTTTACTTGTTATTTTACTTAAACCACATTTTCCTGTAATGTTAAATTTGTTGGAAAATAAACATATGGAACCTTTGGAAATCAAAAACTTGGTCACAGCAATGCAGAGGACATAAAATAAACAATAAGTAACTTGTAATTCATTAATTATAGTTTCTGTTTCATTAATAGTAGTTACTAGTTACTAATTAATATTGAGTTATTAATTTCTTCCTGTGTAGTTAATCATTAATGACAGATGCATATCCTAAAGTCTTACCAAATAAACATCTAACACAAAATTTGCATAAAGAAATAATGCATAAGACTTTTGCACAGTGCTGAAAAGTATTCGTTTCTTTTTCATTTTCTTTTAATAAGGATTAAGGGCATCTAGTTAAGGATGCAAAAAAAAAAGTGATGATATGAAGCTTTCGCAAAACAAATAAAGCCAACGCTCAGTAACATGAATGCGTGGCACTGTGTGACACTTGTACAGCGTTCATCCGTACATACTCGACCAACTACATTTGTTAGAAAATATCATAGTAAGGTACAAGCAAAAAATAATAACTGTGTGTGTGTGATTGTAGCTGAGGTTGGGGAACTGTCAGAGACAGAATTTAGAGTGTATATATACTGTACGTACAGTCTTAGAAAAAAGTGTTTTTCGTGGATTCATAATAGACATAGACAAGTTTGTATGAACAGTAATACTACATATTCCAACATATACACATCTCATATTTTCATGTAATCAAATCAAAAAGGTGCATGTTTTCTTGTGTAAGCTCTGCGAGAAAATAATTTAGTTGCCAAAAAGTATTAGCTTGTCTAAATAGGTCATATAGAGACTACTTTACCTTGCCACATGAGGCACAGTGTTATCCACACCCACAGCATTTCTGCAAGATGATCCACTGCAGTCTTCAAGCACTGCATAAGAAATCACAGTCTATAATAGATATTGTATGTACAATGAGGTCAACTTGCCCTGTTGTTTTTCCCACTAATTTATATTATCAAGAGGCATCATCTTCATAATGAACAGTCCTACAGAGTGTGTGCTTGCTGTGATCCTTCTATGATTAGAGGACGGGAAGGCAGATTTGAGCATGTTCGTGTTCAATTTGTCAGAGCATGCCTGTTTTTACATCAGTAACTCCTGGTTTTCACTCTACTCTTCATCCGGAAGCTAAAGCAGCACCTAACAGATCTACTAAACTAGCAACATTTACATGCTTAAAATTTAAATGGTTAGCTTTGTAAGTTACAGAATACATATAGTAGGAATTGGTATGTTCATAAAAGATGCACATATCCCTGGCCACTTGTTGGCAAAGACAGCCAACATGCAGTTTAATTACAATGACACTGATCATAATATCATTCTGTAGTCTTATCTGTAATTCTCCACCAGACAGATATGATTGGAGACTACTGTGAAAAATCCAGGCCCTGAAAATACAACCAATCAACCCTTAATTGATAAATCAGGCTTATCAAAATCATGATATAGGATGAAGAAATCACACACACACCTGGAATACACAGCTCAGGCATCAGTCCGAACAGGAACAGAGTATATGCCTGCACACGCTGGATGTACTCAAGGCAGGCAGATCCAAAGGTCACATGGGAGGAGATTTATCCAATTTATTCTTCACATTTGACAGTGCACTTTATGTCTTTTACAGGCTCTCAAGAGGACAGTTTTAGAAAATAATGACAGAATGGGATTTCATTGGATTTCTTTTTGGATAGTTGGCTTGGCTGACTTTTTAGCAAACTGCATACAATAAGAATTGTTTAATAATTATAATTATACTAATTTGTAATTATATTTTTACATCAATTACTATATACATGTTGTAGGTATGTGCTGACAAACTGTGATGTTCAACATGAATGAAAATGCTATTTTTTGTTTTTGTATATGTATATAGCATTGTTGGGCAATATTTACTGCATGTGCCATTCAGAATGTAGCTGCCTTCTAAGCTTCCTTATTCTAGATACATTTCAAGGAGATCCTTCTTGGAGATGGCTGTCACATTATTCTGTTCACCAGATGAGAATTTCATGCATGTTAAAAAAAAAAAAAAAAAAAACATGGGCAGAACTGCCACTACAGATACATTTATAAGGTAGAAATCACAATAGTAATATTTGTTGTATAAATGTCACTGTAGAAATATTTTCATATCGTATATGTAATATGAACATTAAATCTGCTGTGTTGAGTAAAACAGTTACTCCACTGGCTCTTCTTTTATATAATGATATATTTGTTTATTCCAGTTAGCCTGTAACCGTCCCTACTCCACAAGGCCATTGTTGGATGATTGGTGTGTGTAGGTGTTTGGTCAGCCTTGTGGTTTGCCTTGTGAGCACACACTGTTTCTGACTTAGCGGTCAAAAACCCTCCACACACTGTGTTCAACGTTTTTTTTTTTTTTTATGGCAGGAGCTTTGAGTCACACCAAGCCAATGACCTCAATGTCATTCGCTCTATAATGAGGTTTTTGTGAACTGCAGCTTTCATTCGGAAACTTTCATGGTTGTTCATGTCATTTAAGGTAGTATAGAATCTTTATTGCCAAGTAACTGACGCCGGCGGAAATGACTGCTGCTACAGATTTGCACAGTTAGACAAGAATAATTCTACAGAATAAGCCTGGGAAAACCTTCACAAAGTGAAATTTTGACATTTTCTACTATATAAAGTTTTAACATTTTAAAATCTGGTTAAACTAAAAATGGAGAAAATTGTATTAAAGATTCCATTCCAGTTGCAGTGAGATCCACCGTGTTGTCTAAATGCAATGGCTATTTATTGATTTAATTTGCATTTCATTTAACATGTAATAAATAAAATACAAAAATAATAAAAGTGGCAATAGAAATGTCTATTTTTATACCTTCATTTCATAGCCTACAGCTATTTTTGCAGTTCGTTATTCTTGTCCTTTATTTAACTAATGTGATCTTTATAGAAAGCAGAGTAATTAGTAAGTTCATGAAACCATTTCTACATTGGTTAGGGGAAACAGTGCCAAAGTCTTTTATAGGAAGAAAAAAAAAAAACAATTTATAGTCATTTTGCCTGTTTTCCAGAATTCAACTGACATTGACATATACAATACACAAGACTGTGTACAGAATAGTTGTCATTTGAAAGTTAAAAGTTAAATTTAAAGACTCAATTCTGACTGTGGTGTGGGAGCATCACAGACATTTTGACAGCTTTGGAATGATTAAGCTTATGTCTGTTATTCTACAGATTTAGCTACAGCTAATTATTCTACAGATTTAGCGTTACAGAGTTACACACAGCAAATATGTTGCACATAATAACACTGTATTAGCTTACACTGCCTGCTCCTGAATTGGATGCAGGGGAAGTAGAGGTATTTTGAATAGTCTATGACAAGATTTAAGGTGTGTATTAATTATGATATGTCATATTATTGATTTTCTGTACATAGCCAAATCATATCAAGATAAACCACCAATATAGCTATTCTACGTACTCTACACTAGATGGCACTAGTTACTAGTGTACTAGAACTATTGTGTTATTCTGTAACTACGTAAACATGGTAAAAATACAATTAATGTGATTAAACAACTTCAAATAAATAATTTCAATATTAAATATTTGCTTTTTTTATGCATTTATATGTCAAAAAGTATAAACAGATTTATCCCAGACTCCTAGTTAAACTATTAAATGACCACTATAACATTACGTGTTATGTACGCAGATGGCACCCCTATTTGGCTTGATTTGTAATGTTTATCCATTTATATGGATAAGCACAGAGCTGTTAAAAGAGCCAATGGTGATACATGTACAGCACACCAAATAACAGTAAAAAATAAATAGAGTGTTAGCCTGGTAAAGGTCATGATAAATCTAGGTAACTGAATGAATGAAGTGCAGGTGCAGGATAAACAAAGACAGAAAGAGATGCGAATGTTAAAGGGTTTTAACTTTTGATAATAATACACAATAATACAGTAACATAGAGTATACATGATATACAGGGCTGGACTTGGGGGCCCCTGGACTGAAACCAGTGTTGGGACCCTATACACCATGATATGAAGCTATTTCTCCAGCCTGAAAATGCAGGGTTGCTGTAACACAAAACTGTAGCACTGGAATAAAGTTGGTTTGACGTTGGACGTTCGATATTCGCGGATATGCGGACATTAAGGGAAATTCATGTCTAATTTAAATATGATTTAATAGCTTATTTTGATAAATATCAAAAATCTAAAAGGTGTGCATCATACCTGACACCTAGATGAACATTTTCCATTTGGTTGTGTGACTGTACATCATTCCCTTCAAATGCTATTGAAGTTAGAAACATGTTTAACAATATCGTATGTATCTTTAGAGACGGTCTAGAATATCGAACGTCAAACCAACTTTATTCCAGTCACAGTAGCTACTATGATATCATTATGACATTGTATTAGCAGACATTATATGATATAATAGCAACTACTCAACCACTCTCATACATTAATGGTATGTGATTAGCCTACCATTTTTCTATTTCTTGATCAGTGTTAATTTATAAATGATTATGGTTATTTAAAAAACCATTACATGTTCATTACAGATACGAGGCTGAATATGCCCAACTAGTGGGTGATGTTTGTTACTTGCTGTTGTACAGTTAGTTTTGGAGCTACTGTTCTAATGACATGTCCTAATCTAGAGATGGCACAATACCTCTTTTTCTTTTCTGATAACGATACGGTTACTGAAACCACTACCCACCCTATATTGTTTGCTTTAAAAGCTACTAAGCCTTTTTTTTTTTTTTAAACTGAAGCACTTCTCATTTACACTCCAAGCATTCATCCATTTTCCATAACTACACGGGGTCTTGGGAGAGCCTGGAGTCTATCCCAGGAAACTCTGGCACAATTTCACACACGTTAACATGCTACAGAGGAAAAACTCAGCTAATCCATTTGTCTGTGTGTGTGTAGTTGGTTAGAGTGGCTTGTATTTATTTATTTTTTTTTAGCTTACATGCAAAAATATTTCTTTTAAAATATTCCAATCGCTTGAGAGAAAACCTAAATATTTATTTATAGATTCTGAATAATTATGGTCCCCCTTTCACCTGGGGCCCTGGGCTACTAACCAGGTTAGCCTGTGCATAAGTCCAGCTCTGGTGATACAGCATATGTAACTGCGAGGAACACAGAAACACAATTAACTAACAAAGGCAACAGATATTAATTAAAGGGAGGCAGCTGAGGGTTTTTCTGCATTCTGAACATACTGCTCTGAGAGGAGCTGAGCCTTTAGGCGATTGAAGGCTGTGAGACTAAGAAAGCTGTGTAGTTCATTCCCCCAGTGCCAGAGTCTGGTTTTAGATGGATTCCTGGTATGACCAGGCGCCGTTCACTCATATACTAGAGTCCCTAATATGTGATTCTGTGTAAATGGATGAACTTCTATAAATAACTCTGTAGTACTCTTAAAGACTTCAGCTGTGTTTTCAGTAGTGATCAGACTTACCCTGATAAATTTACAAATATGCAGTAAGTTAAGGTAAACGACATTTTAAACACTGGTAAAATGTCCTTGACAACAACATACGTGCATTTTCAGAGAAATAACTTAAAATATGAATAAAAAGCTAAGGTTGAAATACCTCAAAAATCTTAATGTGCAAATCCATTTAATGGCTCTTGCTTGGAATATTGTTTTTCCACTCATCCATTATAGGTTATGAAAAATGTACATTTTAGTGTCCCACAACATCCACTCAACACTGTTACCTGATTGGGAGCTTTCCACAAATCACGTGTTCAAATGGAGGTTGGATCATCCAAATTTTCTGAAGATTATGGGAAGAAGAAAAGTAAGTTCTCTTATTTATTTTCAATCACTTTGAAATGTCACTATTTCAAACAAATCATCAAGATGTCTTTTATTCCTCATGCCATTAACGTGGATGCTGCATAACCACATTTTGTGCATTTGCTAAAAAAAATAAAATAAAAAAAACAACAACAAAAAAAACAACTTTTAACCCTATTACTCATTTAAGAGGAAAAAAGCAGCTATTGCCAAGAAACTAAATGGTTTTTTGATGGCTTACAAATTGCCTAAGGTTTAAACAACAAACAGACAATAAGATTACAGATAAACAAATAAATCTATCTGTACAAATATCCTTCTTTTTTTTCTTTTTAACTAAAAATGCACCTGTAAAATAAACATTTCACCATCGCCTGTAGAAAACAGATAAAAGAGTCGCTGCACTGACGTCCTCGTGTAATAGACCAATAGGAATCGTGTATGCAAATCAGCGCTGTTGAAGTAGGAAATGTAGTATCGCTCTGCGGCGTCGTTTTTTATTTCTTCACACAGACTCCGCCTTTTGCTCTAGGATTGGCCAACCATTCTTATTTTTGCGAGTGATAGCCAATCATAAAAGCAGTAGGCGGGATAAGTCGGAATACGGGTAGGGAAAAGAACGAGTTTATTGCTGTTTTTAACTGTAATCTGGACGTGTGTGTGTAAGAGAGGGAGAGGGAGAGAGAGAGAGACGGAAGATACTAGAAAGGGATAGCGGATAAATGCGGACGCAAATATAAATCCAGGTTGTCCGTATGGACGGGTTTAGAGACAGCTAACCTGGGAGAGAGATCTGTTGGTGAGCGGTAAAGGTAAGTCAGGCTTCAGTGAATATATAACCTCCGCTCGGTGTGATGCGTTGTTAATCGCTCTTAGCTACAGTAGCTAAAGCAGGCTAGCAACTGCCTGCCTGGCCTCTCCCATCCGGTGCAGCACTCCTTTATTCACTGCTACATGGAGTAGAAAATAGCTTCAGTTTTAATGTCATAATTTGTTTACATATAAAAAGGTTGAAAAAGGTGCAGTCAGAGCTGCGTGCCGTATGATGGTGCTGCTAGATAGTAATGCGTTTCGGTCTTTTCATTTCAAAATAAACAGGAAACGCTTTGTTATATTTCTGCGGTGTGTATTAATAAGTTGACTTTATATTGTACATAATAATGCCGTAATGAAGGATTTATCCGCAGTCACGACTTCCTGAACAGAAATGGAAAAAAAAAAAAAAAATGTATATATTTATCCATCGCTTTTTCTGTCTTTATATTTGTCTAATTACAGTGGCCTCCACTAATATTGGCACCCTTGGTAAATATGAGCTAAGAAGGCTGTGAAAAATGGTCTTTATTGTTTAACCTTTTTATTTTTTATTTCTATTTTTTTGTTAAAAAAATCACAGAAATATTCTGCTCTCATGGATATCAAACAATTGCAAACACAACACAGGTTTATTAAAAATATATATATCTTCGTTAAATATAGGTGTGCAACAATTATTGACATCCCTATGAATTAATATGAGAGAAATATATTTGAAGTATATTCCCATTAATATTTCAAAATATTTTAGTACACCTGGATGACTAGGAACAGGAAATTGTCTGACCATGACTTCCTGTTTCACAGGGGTATAGATATGAGGTAACACAGGCCAAATTCCCTTAGTCATTCATAACAATGGGTAAAACCAAGGAATATAGCTGTGATGTGCGGCAAAAGGTTGTTGAGCTTCACAGAATGGGAAGTGGCTGTAAGAAAATAGCACAAGTGTTGAAAATGTCCATTTCCACCATCAGGGCAATAATTAAGAAGTTCCAGTCAAATGGAAATGTTATGAATCAACCTGGAATTGGACGTGTGTATTGTCTGTATTGTCTCAGTGCACTGTGTAGAGGATGGTTCGAGAGGCCAAAAAATCCCCAAGGATCACAGCTGGAGAATTGCAGAAGTTAGTTGTGTCTTGGAGTCAGAAAGTCTCCAAAACTACAATCTGAAGTCACCTACGTCACCACAAGTTGTTTGGAAAGGTTTCAAGAAAAAAGCCTCTACTCTCATCCACAAACAAACTCGAGCGTCTTCAGTTTGCCAGACACTCCTGGAACTTCAAATGAGATTGAGTTCTCTGGTCAGATGAAACCAAAATAGAGCTTTTTGGCAATAAATACCAGAGGTGGTTTTGGTGCACACAGAGAGGTAGCCATATGGAAAAGTACCTCACGCCCACAGTTAAATATGGTGGTGGTTCTTTAATATTTTGGGGCTGCTGTTCTGACAGATGACGTGGACATTTTGTTAAGCTACATGACATCATGGACTCTATAAAATATCAACAGATATTAAATGAAAACCTGACTGCCTCTGCCAGAAAACATAAAATGGGCTGTGGTTGGATTATGTTCAGGCCAGTTCAGCTTGGAAGCTGTATGTAACCCTAACATGTGATCATGTCTCGTGGCCAAAAATCAAAGATAGAGCATTGTACACGGTGTCCCAAAAGTCTCCATACACAGGGGGAATTAACACTTTTTAGCAAAATATAACTTTATTACAAAATATTCTCTACGTGATTACCATTTCTTTTTAAATACACACACAGAGTTGTCTCTCCCACTCATGTTGAACTGGTGTTAATACATCTGGTGTTTCTTATATTATTGCATGTACATTGCAACCTTACCACAGCTTCCTGATCCAGCCATGAGAATGACTTCAATACATTCTTATTTTGTCAGAGATTCTTAAAGGCTATCTGAAAAATATATACAGTCGTGTGAAAAAATAAGTACACCCCATGGAAATTGTTGGCTTTTTTGACATATGTGGACATCAGACATTTGATCCTCTTTCATACAGTGCCTATTAAATGGATAAACTCTATCAAATGACAAATACAATTGATATTTTATAGAAATTTTCACACTTTAAATGAACAAAATCAGACCAGTTACATGGAAAAAGTAAGTACACACCTTCAAATCCATAAAATTAGAATCAGGTGTTCCAGATTGGCTGCCAGTGATTAGACCCTGCTTAGGGAGTGTGGGTGGAACCTGTCTTATTTATGCCCCTCTCACATCTATTGTCTGGTGTTCCCTTGTCTGGTGAGCATACAGACAAAGACCAGGCCTTTTGGAATAATGTGCACTGGACAGACGCATCAAAGATAGAGTTGTTTGGCCACAGTAACAGCAGACATGTTTGGTGCTGTCCAAAGACAGCTTTTCAGGAGAAGCACCTTATATCATCTGTGAAGCACAGTGCAAATGTTATGGTTTGGTGTTGTTCGCAGTCTCAAGGACTGGACAGCTCGCATTTGTTGATTCAACTATGAATTCTACATCATATCAAAGAGTGCTTGAAGATAATGTGACGCCATCTATCTAAAGGTTGAAGTTGAATTGAAAGTGGACCTTTCAACAGGATAATGATCCCAAGCACACTAACAAATCCACCAAGGAATGGTTCAAAAAGAAGAAATGGAGGGTTATTTAATGTCCTAGTCAAAGCTCCGATTTGAATCCCGTTGAAATGTCGTAGGGGGGATTTGAAACAGGCAGTACATGCGAGAAAACCCTCAAACATCTTGCAACTGAAAGAAAATTGCATGGAAGTGTGGTCAAAAATTCTAGCAAGCCTGGTGGACAATTATGCAAAACGCCTACAAGAAGTTATTTCTGCTAAAGGGGGCAGTACTAGCTTCTGAGACCAAGGGTGTACTTACTTTTTCCACAGAAGATTATTACATCTATTGATATTTCTGTTGAATAAATCATTGAAAAAGCTCATTCTCCTTGTGGTTTTGTTCAAGTGTATCAACGTCATTAATAGGCACTGTTTCAAAGATGATCATATGTTTGCTTCTCCAAATATGTCCCCTATGTATGAAGACTTTTGGGACACCGTGTATTACTGCCTCAAAAGAGCCTATAAACAAAAATCTCAGTATTTTTCAGTTCTGGTCTTAAATACTGTAGTTTACTTTTGTTTCTGTTTTTCTTAACAGGTTGAGACCTCATCACTGTGACCAGCCAGTCTTCTTTATCCAAGCATAAGAGATTACAGTCTAGAAAGCCGCACAAGCAACAGAGTAAGTTACACATTTGCATAGATAATGCAGTAGTTCCTATTTACATGCTATTTCTGAACCAAGTTCCTCTTCTTATTGAAGGGTTTGTTTGTCTTTTTTGTTTTGTTTTGCATTTGAGCTAATGTCATCTCTCCTTCCTCTTGTCAGGCCAGTCATGGGCACTCATGAATCTGAGGTGTACACGGTGGCGCCGGAGATGCCGGCCATGTTCGACGGGATGAAGCTGGCGGCCGTCGCCACCGTGCTTTATATCATTGTCCGGTGCCTGAATCTGAAAAGTCCCACAGCGCCCCCGGACATCACGTACCAGGACACGCCGCTCAGCCGCTTCCTGCTTAAATCCTGCCCCCTTCTGACCAAAGAGTGAGTGTTGTGGGTGGGCACTTTCATCTTGAAACACATCCTACATAATACATCACAACTGTCTTACTCAAGAGTAAAAGCCTATCTATGAAAATACTCCAATCCTGCTGTGGTGATTGATTCACTTTTTCCTCATTACTGGCTTGGGTTTTCATTTCCATTCCATTAGGAGTGTGTCTACTTAAACGCGTTCAGGTCTGCGTTGCTATTGGCTGTGTGTTTTCTACCTTAGTTCATTAGCATGAAAAGCAGGTGGTCGTCCCTTTCATCACCTTAAATTAGCGCTTGTTACGTAATTGTTTGTTTCCCAGCACAATTACGACTCCCCGGGTCAAAGGATCAATCGGATTGAGCAGCAGATCGCCTCGTCTCTTCTGCCATATTCCATGAGACTCACGTGATTGAGCTGTTTACAGAGCCGTCTCCAAACCCCATATGATGTAGAAGCAGTGGATAAGAGAGCAAGCAGTGCTCACTGATGTGTGTCTGGACCTTTGAACATTAATAGGCGGGTCAGGCCAGCGCGGCCCTGCTGTTACTCATTTTCTGTATGCTTATCGTTTACTTATTACTGGTGCTTAGTGATAATAGCAGAGGAAAGAAAAAAGGCGTGCTCGGGGAAAGCAGCCTAGTGTTTTATATAGCCGTAATCGTCTCTGTGTTCTAGGCTATTCACGGGCTGCTTTATCCTGTTTGTGGTTGTCGGGATAAACTGCAGCTAAATTTACTCCTGTAGTCAGTCCTTTTCTTGAGTGTCATCATCTTTTTTTATCTTTCTAATTAGTCCTTGTTACAGTTTCCACTTATCAAGCCGTGTCCTTACAGTTCTTCGCTGTTTACTGCTGATGAACTTGATATGTGGCATGAGGAAGTGCTTTAAATGAACAGTTCAAGCAAAAAAACAAACAAACAAAGTAGACAATATTCATTGTGCACCAAATGACATGGAAGTCTGCTTCTTTAAATGTGGCTCTTTTACTGCATCTCTTACTATAGCTACCAGTTTGGCATACAGCACTGTGCCTGAAAAGAGCGTTTCTACCATTTCACCAGTTTTATAATATGCAACAAATAAAGTGCTGTTATGAAACTGGTGATCATGTACTTGAAGAGGTGCGATCTTATCATTTGGAGAGATTTAGAAGAAGAGGGTTTGTATGCATGTGAAAGCAATGACTTTGCAGATATTTAACTGTAATAGTATGTCCTGAACAGCTGACCTTTTCCTCTCTTTAAGTGCCCTTGGTTTTTCCATCGCTTTTGTTCCATTCTCCAATCACAACGATTGGAGGGGCACCTGATTGTAATTGAGGAATACTGAATGGGACATGACTGTGAAGCTTATATAATTGTCAGCCAAAAACACTTGATTTTGCTGCGGCTTTTTAAAATATTTGTGATGCAACTTGCAGAGTTTCGTGGGGTTTTTTTTTCTTTGCGAAAAGCTACTTGAATTGGTGAATTTGCAATTGCACGATATCATTCTGCACAGTCTTTCACAGTGATGTTTGTTGCTAAATGAGGCCTTTTAGTTGTACGTTTTAACTGTAATCAAAGAGGGCTTTGTCTGAATGCACATTGTGATGTCACATGACGCGTCTTGGCCCAAATCTGTGGAAAATTTGTGGTATTTTTGAAACATTGCAAGCTCCTCCGGATATTGTGGAGTTTGCTTGATTTTGCGTTAATTTCTGCGATCGCGAAATCCTGGAGCGACTGATGTTGTAATAATAAATGTACTACAAGATGTGCCAAAAGTCTCCATACACAGGGGACTGTGTTTGCCAGCACCATGTCGGTTGTATGATTTCAGTACGTTTTCTTTTGTCAAAGGCATTCTTAAAGGCTATCTAAAAGGGGGGGGGGGAAGAAAGAGTGTGTATGTGTGTGTATATAATATACACACACACCTGTGCTCATTCTACTATGAAAATGTGATACTACTCAAGGCAAGGCTTTCCTGCATAAAAATAAATGAATCACATATCAACAGAATGGAAAAGAAACAAACCATAAATATTAGTAAAACATCGATATAGAGGGGTGTAAACATTTATTATTTTGTTAAACAAATCTCTTCCCCCCCCCCCATTTAGTACTGCCATTCACAAGCTACATAAGATATTTCCATGTTTCCCAGATGACAAATAATAACAATGCACACTGATCATGCTGTTCAAAAGAAATAGCTTATTCAGGGCAGTACTAAATAAAAAACAAAATACATTTTTAATGAGCCCTCTTATTAAAAAAAAATTATATATATATATATATATGTGTGTGTGTGTGTGTGTGTGTGTGTGTGTGTATAATATGAAAAACTTTGGAAGGGAGTTTGCTAAAAAGTGTTAATTTCCCCCATGTATGGAGACTTTTGGGACACCCTGTAATATGAGGTGCTGCTACATCAGAGCTGTTTGTGGAAGTTAAGAGACACATGATGGACTGATTAAGTTAGCCTTTTTCTTAGCTCAACACTAGCATGCAAAGTAAACAAGAAGAACCCGTGTGTTTACATTTCTGCCCCGAAGATTGCAGACAGCTTGTTTCACAGCGATTGCATGTGGACAGAACCATTGCACAATTGTGTACTTTTTATTTTTTTTTATCCCCATAGCAACGTCTGGAGTCATTCCAAAGTAAAACACCTCGCATCTTTTGGTCATGACCTTAATGTGACCTTAGTGTGCTCTAGAAAAGTGCATACATGAAATAAATGTATACACCCCTCTATATCTACTATTTTACTATTATTTATGGTTTCTTTTTCATTCTGTTGGTATGTGATTTAATTTATTTTTATGCAGGAACGCCTTGCTGTGACTAGTGTCACATTTTCCTAGTATACTGGCATACAGTAAACTGTATGTAAAGCTGAGCGCAGACCTTTAAACAAGGAAATGATAGTGATTAATACAGTCCAGTAAGTAAGTAAGTAATAAAACACAACATGCTCTTACTGCAGAATAATCAACGACTGGAGAGATGATGTGGCCCAGTTGTTTGTTTTCTTTAACAGCACATCCCGAAGGAGTTTATTCCTCTTTGTACCACAGCAATTTGTCAACTAAGTTTTTTATTATTTAAAGGATGACCCACTGTATGTATTTTTATCTGTTTAGAATGACTTGAAAGTTATTTGGTGTTGTCCAGTGTCTGGGAGCAAAGTTAATTCCTGTTATCACATGCTGATATTTACATTGTTCGTTATTAGTATTCGATTAAGGGGAGTGTCTGCTGTACAACTCCGTGTTAGATTAGTTGTTAGATTAGAAACAGTATGTATTAGAACTAGTGTATTAATATAAACATACTACTCCCAAGCAAGAAAGTAATAAAGCGCTCAACAGAACATAGTCAAATATCAAAACCAAAACAAATCGGTTAAAAACAACCTAAAATGACCAACCGGTTTGATTTCGGACTATTCTACATTTTAATTCAACCGACGAGAAGGAAAACAATAGATTCAAGCTAAATTTCCCTCCTTGCTTCTCCATACTGGAGCCTGTAGATTTATCCAGTCTTTTGGGTACCATATTCGTCATTCCTTGAATTACAAAAGGAAGAGTAACTGCATTACTCCCACTCTAAATGAGTGAATGAAGTGACTAGTGAACCTCAGTCCACTTTCCTTTAAAGATCACGGTGATGCGGCTGTTTGAAGATATACCTTTATTTATTTATTTATTTATTTATTTATTTATTTATTTATTTATTTAAAATGTTATCTCGGGAGCAGGTTAACCATCGATCGGTTAATATATAACTCAGGTATAAAATGGTAGGCAATTACAGCGTAATTTACAGGGTAATTAGTAGTTATTGATCATGTCTAAGGTCATCTGTGAATCATAGTATGCAGGCGTACCAATGATTAAGTCATAAATGGCTCACTGTAATAGCACACCATATCAACACACAATGAGAGTGTGCTTTTGTTTTAGGTTTAGTGGAGCGATGCTGTTGTTTATTTGTGTGATTCGACTCTATCCTGCAGATACATTCCTCCACTTTTGTGGGGAAAAAGTGGCCATTTACAGACTGCTCTGTATGGAAAGCTGGGCCGCGTGAGTTCACCACACCCAACTGGCCTGCGCAAGTATCTGCCCATGCAGGATGGCGCCACGGCAACCTTTGATCTCTTCGAACCACTGGCGGATCATCAGAGCGGAGGTCAGTGCCTCACGGGTGTATGGTTGCTTTGTGATTGGGCTTCAGGGAAATACTAAACCTTTCATAGAATCCGTAAGTCGCTTCCACTGAAAACATGAAAGCATGTTTCTCAGTTCAAAGAATTCAGCCTGAAAAGAATTCCCCTGGAATAACAAACTTTCACGAGAATGTAGAAGAATGCTGTAAGAGTTCATGAACCTAACCAAAATTACCATGTGGGCTATTATTACTAGCTAGATGCTTAAGCTAACCAAAGCTTGGACATAAGTACCAATTGAGCAGATATTTGACAACCAGTTGGATTCCTGCCCCAGATTTTAGCGTTCTATTAAGTTAAAAGCATTCCATCCATCTATTTTTCCATATAGCTTATCATATACAGGGTTCAGAAGAGCCTGGAGCCTATCCCAGGAAACTCAGGGCACAAGGCAGGGGACACCTTGGACAATCGTTCACACCCATTAACACACTACGCACAATATTGAAATGCCAATCAGCCTACAACGCAAATCTTTGGACTGGGGGAGGAAACCTGAGTACCTGGACTAGACCGACTCTGTACACTCTGCGCACACAGGGCGGAGGCGGGATTCAAACCCCCAGCCCTGAAGGTGTGAGGTATACATGCTAACCACTAAGCCACCATGCCCCCCAAGCTCAGAGTTATGACGTACTTCATCCAAAAACTCCATGATCATTTTTTCTGGCAAGTCACCGACTGATATTTGCGTAGGATCAGAAACTCTTCTTCACATCAGTCTTCACAGTTCATATGGTTTTACAATTTGACACCTTGCTATGCCCCACCTACTTGGACAAGTCGGACCAGTTTATAAACCGTGAATTTTTCAAAAAACAAGTGTATAACTGCAAAAAATATTGGAGGTAAATGGACAAATCGTCTCCGATATGCATTAGAAGGCTACAGCTATATCATTCTGATCTCTCAGTAATGTAATAATGCTAAAAGGATAAGGAATTAAAAGGGCTCATTAGCCAGACTTGCTAGCTGTCCACGTAGTATGCATTACTATTCAAAATTTGGACACATGAGATTGAAAGAAAAGAAAAGCCTCCTTGGTGAAGCTCCCTCATGAAGATTCTTGTGAAGATGCCAAGAGTGTACAATGCCATGGTATTTTTATATTTATTTATCACTATTCTTGGGTATGGCATAAGCCTGTATGTCTTATTTAATTTTGTTAATGTATTCATTGTTTTTCTAAAATGGGCAAACACATAAATAAAAATGAAGACATTGGAGACCCTTAGAAGGCCCTTAGAAGCTCTCTTCACCGATCATGTATTTATATGATTTTACTGGTAATAGATTTTAATAAATGGGTCAAATTTCACTCCCTCTGTTAAACTTCCCGAATATCAGCCATCCAGCTGATACGTACTGCACAGAAAACCTAGCAGCATACTGCAGAGCCATTGTTTAGCTAGAGATCATTGAAGTAGATAATGTCGAAGCATTACTGCTGGTGAAGTGTAAAAAAAAAAAAAAAAAAGGTGTCACATTTGCATTCTCTCTAAGTCTCGTTAGCCAAATCAAACATGTCCTGACCAACATGCAAATTGCTTGCGGTCAAATTTTCATGTCGTCTCTCTCTCTCTCTCTCTCTCTCTCTGTCTCTCTCTTGCTACAGCGGACGTCACCATGGTTATCTGCCCGGGTATCGGGAACCACAGCGAGAAGCACTACATCCGCACCTTTGTGGATTACTCGCAGAAGCAAGGCTACCGCTGTGCCGTGCTCAACCACCTCGGGGCCTTGCCCAACATCGAGCTGACCTCCCCCCGGATGTTCACCTACGGTACGTTCCGTAAAACATTCAGAACTGTACTCATTTAGAGCAGAGCTGTTGAAGTTTAAGGGACATAACGTCTCTCTTTCTGGCAGTCCCCTAGCCCTGTAACATGACTTTACCCATTTGGATTCTTCCTCTTCTGGTTTTTTTCTGTAAACACATAAATCAACTGGTGGAGTAATTCTTGCAACAGTGCAGTACATTTCCTGAGAAAATGGCGACGTTATTCACCTTTTTCTGTTTTGCCACTCATTGTAGCATTTCTGTATGCCTTGGGGCTAAGTGAAATTTGCAAAGCACCTTTCTCACACCCAAGGATGCTATACGTGTAAAGGATTAATATGGCACATACACACTAATTACTTGTGCATAATAATAGACAAATATTTAGAAATGACTACAGTCATTTTGCTAGCTAGTATTCATGTACGTATGTATGTATGTATGTATGTATGTATGTATTTATTTATTTATTTACACGTTCTTCTCCACCCTCTGTAGGCTGTACATGGGAGTTTGCAGCCATGGTGGGTTACATAAAGAAGACCTACCCCCAGAGCCAGCTCATCGTGGTGGGCTTCAGTCTCGGTGGCAACATCGTCTGCAAGTTCCTGGGGGAGAACCATGCCAATCAGGAGCGTGTGCTGTGCTGCGTGAGCATGTGCCAGGGCTACAGTGCACTCAGGCAAGCTGGAGTTTCTCTGTATGAAATCATTCAATAGCCAGCATGGTTCTGCATTATGAAGATTTTAAGATTAATTCATTTGCACCAGTGCTTCTTCCTCATCATTTCTGGAATTTCTTTCAACTTTCGCATAGTGTGTTACTGGGTAAGACCTTTTAACCAACTTCATGCTGTTGAAAAAGTTCTATTTAAGTGTAGATTTGACTGAACAGGGTTTGCAGGAATCAGCCCTGGTTGTGTCTATTCCAGCTGAACCCCATTATGAATGCAGTTTCATAGATTTGGGGAATTAGTAACTATGGGTGCAAATACATTTTCACACAGGCCCAGTTGGGTATTGGATAACTTTTTTGCTGCAGTAAATAATATTATCATTTAAAAACTGTATTTTGTGTTTACTCAGGTTGCTTTTGCAATATATTAGATTGTGTGTTAATTTCCCAAACAATTTAGTATGAGAGATGCACAAAAACAGAAGGAATATTTTTTTCACAGCACTGTATGTATCTGTCAGTCCCAGTGAAGGAACCATTGTACAAGGAGCCTTGCCTGTCACACAACATGAACAAGGTGTGTCCTTGGTGCTTGTCAGACCTAGTAAATGAAGTTTGTACTCTGTGCCTGTCATTCTCTATGAACAAGGCATGGCCTTGATGCTTGTAAACCCAACAAAATGTCTTTTGTGGCAGTGAGTACAAGTTGAAGGAGGCGTGCCCACTGTGTCTCCATCCTAGTGAAGGTGGTTTGGCCATGGTGCTCGTTAAACCAAGTAAAAGAAGCATGGCCTATGTCCTTGTCATTCCCAAAGGAGGAGGCGTGGCCTCAGTGCCTGTCAGGCCCAGCAAAATGGCTTTTGTGGTTGCACAAGGTGAAGGAGCCTGTGTCTCAGTCCCAATGGAGGAGGCGAGGCCTCGCAGTCATAAGATGGCATTGATGCAGCTCTGAATCATCTTATGTAAACAGACTGCTTTAAATATATAGATTGTTCGTTGTGTATGGATACACTGTTGCACATTGTTTTGGTTTGTTAATCAGTTTGTTAGTGAAGTAGCTGTAATCAATTCGGTACATTTTTACAAGAAATGTTTTCGGCTAAGCAGCTGTTGTTTAGTTGCCGTTCGACGTGTGGGTGTTATAATAATCGTGTTTTCTCATTCTCACACGTGTAGCACATCTTTGGCCATTGCTGTGTTAATCAAAATCCAAACACTGTGTGTATCATCTGCGTGACTCTGCGACATACTTTACTGCACATGGAAAGCATATTTTCGCAAGAGTGCTGTGCATCTATAAACAGAACAAACTTGCTGTCAGATATTAGTGGTCCATTACTCAGAGAGCAGTGGAGTGAAGCCACTGTCCATGTGGAAGCTGGGGAAAGTATCAGCTGTGTTACTTTTGTGGATTTGTAAAAGCCACACCTTGGCTTGTACTAAGGGTGTGGTGAGCTGCTTTACTTACCAGAATCTCAGCTGGACTTTTCTAGAATATCAAAAGATTGTTTGTGTGTGTTTGTGTGTGTTTGTGTGTGTTTGTGTGTGTTTGTGTGTGTTTGTGTGTGTTTGTGTGTAACTCTTTGGAAATTGTATTACAGTATCTACATTCTTCTGTTCTCAGGCTGTCTGAAAGACTGAATCATATTGTTTTGAAATGAACATGTCATCCTCATGCACATGACTGATATAGCGTGTTTCTGTGTGTATGTAGGGCCCAGGAGACCTTTCTGCAGTGGGACCAGTGCCGGCGCTTCTATAACTTCCTCATGGCTGACAACATGAAGAAGATCATTCTGTCCCACAGGTAGAGCTTATCACCATAAAAGGATGAACCTGCATGTATGAAATAATATGCAGCAGAACATAACAAGCAGTTGTCTTGTCTCTGGTCATTAAGAGGCCATAATGCTCGATGGTATTTGCTGTAGCTGAGTTGTTTTTGATCTTTTTCTCCCACAGGGACAGTCTGTTTGGAGGAGGCTCTCCTAAGATGGTGGACGCAGATCTGAGACGCCTTTACACTGCCACCTCTCTTATGCAGATCGATGACAATGTCATGAGGTGTGTGCGGTCAAGAAGGCCTTATACCGTTCAGACACCCTTTGTTTAAAAACAATGAAATAAATTATAAATGAGATATATGTGCACTACACAACACAATGTTATTCGCTTGTATATAAATTGAGTTCAACCTCTATCCTGCAGTTTATCTATTTAATAAAAAAAAGTCCATATTCATTTATTTGAATATTCCTCCAAAATATTAGTAAAGCGTAAATATTACAGCGATTGAGTCTTAATTTGACAATAATCTCCATGAGAAGCATTCTCATGGAGATGCTTAATGGCTTTAAACAGTAAGTTTTTTTTTGTTGTTGTTTTGTTGTGTTCCCCCCCCCCCCCTTACTACCAATGGCAGATGAGTCAAGTGACACGAATCTAGAATGATTGACAGTCACGCAGGTGTTCATAATCTCCAATGGTAACGGACACCCTGGAAGTCCCGCCCCCTTCTCCCTCATCTTATATCTTACTGGGAATCTCTTGTCTCCTGCTATGTGTTAGTTGTGAAAATGAAGGAATATTAGTAAAGCCCAGCTCGTATTAAATGTCGTATAAGTCTTGATTTTGAAGTTAGGGGTGTGCAGACTTTTGCACTAACTGTATGCACTTGTGTTGACTTAAAATTGTATGAAATCTATAAGGAGGCTTTTTTAGTCACTGTGTAAAAGTGTTTGCAGAGTAAGGCAGATATAAATAGTTGAATGGCTTTGTATGGAATGATTTTAGAAAACACAGTAGAATAATAATATATATTTTTTAAATGATAATCTGCTTTACACTTTGTTAATCAGTATTCATTTTTAATTTCCAGAAAATTCCATGGACACGATTCCTTAAAAGAGTACTATGAGAAGGAGAGCTGTGTGCACTACATTCACAATGTGAGTACAACTCACAACTCAATTTTTATATATTAGTTATTATATAAATGCAAACATTTCTGACTTCTTGTTGCTGGTTTTATTTTATTTCTTTATTGTTTTTTAAACCGACTGCTTTGTGTCCTTGTGACGTAGGTGAACGTTCCCCTCTTGCTGGTAAACTCCGCTGATGACCCTCTTGTACACCAGTCTCTTCTCACCATCCCGCGCACACTCGCAGGTACTGCTGCACTTCTCAACACACCTCATTTCAGTCGCTTCACTAAATGCACACTACTGTCGCTAAAGTGCTGAAAAAGAGAGTTTTATCTGTCTTGTTACACTAGTGACCTACAAGTCCTTTTTGCTTAATCGGGTAGGGAAAACGAATAAGTTTTGCAAAGTTATGTTTCTTAACGTTACATCATTTTTTGCTAAATGCTGTCAGCCAACTAACACATGTATGGTGTCCATGTTTACTTCTGGACCTGCTATGCTAACATAGATAAGGTGGAGCCTAAAATATTTTCTGTAAATACATACGAAAATCTTTCAATACTTTTTATATTTGCTACAATTCTTTCTTCAGTCTCTGTGAAGTGGGGCCTTGGAGCCCAAATTGCTACGCTGCAAATGTAGCCATCACCCACTATTAGCTGTATTAGCATTGGGTGAGGTGTAATGTCTTCCTTAAAGTGTTCTGGCTCACCAAGGCCAAGCTGTTTTTAGAACGCTGTGTGACTGAGATGCCCATGTTAGTCCTACATACTCGCACACAACTGAGTGCCAGTAAGTAAGAGGAAATGCTTAGTCATGGAGATATATAGTACATATTACTGTGCTGAAATGATATGGTGTTAGTATACATTTATACAGTTTATATTTTAGTTTGAGGTACAGTGTGTCCTTGGTTCTGTTAGTTCAGCATTTGGTAATGGTTGACAATAATTGAGATAGATTGATTGCAGCAATTTTGTCAATTTCACTTCCTCCTCGCATACAAAGCGAAACAACTCTTATTTATACACCAATAAATAGAAGGGACTGAAAGAGTGCAAAAAATAAAGTGCACTTTTACTAAAGTATCTTTTAAAAAAAAAAAAATAAAAAAAATAATTATTTAAATAAAAGCTTCAATGAGGTAAACAAACAGGTAAAACAAATAAAGAACATAAAAATAATTCTAACAAATAAGCAAAAAACCATGGAGTACCTCAATGGTGGTCCTGTGCGCAATTCTCAAAATGCCCACATGATGGCGCCATTTATCGATGGCTCCGATATTAAAAAACCGGTATCCGATTATGGAAAAATGCTTAAATATCGGTAAAACCGATTTTCCTTCGATCTCTATAACTGGTGCGCCCTCTTTGGATTTTCTAAAGAGGTCACGCCGTGACGTGTCGATCTTCTATTGGTCACACGTCTTCACGTGATACAAATTCGCAGGTCCGAGTTCACCAAACTTGACATTTGGACTGCAGAAAAATGCAAAACTTCTTCACATGAAGCTTGCATTTCTGTTCTCTAACATTCGCATGTGTATGATTGGGAGTCAGTGGAAATTTCGCATGCTGAAAGTCTAGTGTGACCCCTCCTTAAGCATAAAGTAGATCTCTGGACACAGCTTTATCTTTCTGACCGTAACTTGAGGATACACAGTATGAAAGTATCATCAAGTGATCTGTGTTCTCAAATCACTCAGCTTTTCTGTTGTGCCAGTTATAGAATGAATGTATAAAAGCTGAAAATAATGAGTGCAAAACAGACACTTTTTTTTTTTCTTTCCCACATTCATGCAAGAACATGAATAACAAAAATACCTGCTGTATTCTCTGTACCCGAGCCAAGATGCTCCTATTAATCTATCTATCTAATTAATCTACATAATCTATCTAATCTACTATTTAATTTAGAATATGTGTAATTAAATGTAGTAAATGAGATAAAGAGACACTCTGGAACCTTCTCAGCCATTTCAGCCCCTCTGTCTGTGCCAGACCAAACCGGTCACTTCACATTGTAGACTCATGTAGTCTGATGAGATGACGTAACCTTCCCCCTTTCCCCCCCTTTCTTTCCTCCCTGTTGCTCTCCAGAAAAGAAGGAGAATGTGATCTTCGCCCTGACGCTGCATGGCGGCCACCTGGGCTTCTTCGAGGGGGCCGTTCTCTTTCCACAGCCTCTCACCTGGATGGATAAGGTCATCGTGGGGTACGCCAATGCCATCTGCCAATGGCAGAAGCAGAAGCCAGCATGCCAAAGCCAGGATGCCCAAGCCTCAGGGGGCACATGCTTGAACACTACTTCCTAATCTTTGACCTCTGCCCTCTGTTGATTCATGCCCATTCACCACCAAACCACTCAGACTTTTCTGTCTGATCCCATTTTAGACATAAAAAAGCATCTTTATAACTGGTGGTAGAGAAAATGTTTCATATTTCGGGGATCGCTCACATGTATATGGGCACATATATGCGTATACCATATTTTCTGGACTTAAAGTTGCTCTGACTTAATACAGTGACGCACATATATATTTTGTTTCAGGCTAAATATACATACGTTTGTTTGTGTTTTTATGGGAAGAAACGCAAACCTTAGTTTAGCACCAACATAACGGAAATGAGCATTTAAAAGCGTTCAGCTTCTTCAGTGTGTGGCGTTTTGGGGAAAACCCTTCACATAGTGAAATTTTGACCTTCCGTACTATATATAGTTCTGAAAACTACAGACTTCCCTGAACTACACATGCATTTCATTTTAAAATCAGGTTACCCCCAAAATAGAAAAATTGCATTTAGTGATCCAATACAGTCTATGGTGTAGTTACATCAGACATTTTGACAACCACTATCTGAATACAAATTGAATTGAATAGGCTCAAGTCCATTTTGCTAACTCTCCCTTACCTAGCAAGATTTAAGACGTCTTTCGAAAGACTTGGCTGTTTTTACCACAGCATTTGTTAAACACACAGCGACATCTGAAGGGCTTTGCCAGACCACCACACATTTTATGACTTCTTGATAAGGATGATCTTCCAGACAGGACCGATTTAGCTAGGTTACACTAATGGCGTCTCTAAAGTGCCATTTTGGAGGCAGTAAAAACACAGACTCGCGTCTTACGCTCTGAAGCAACTTCTTGTCTGGAAAATATGGTACACGTCATCGTATAGTTTAAATACGTCGATTAATGCACTCTCCCTGGCGTGTGTAAAAGAAGTTAGCTTGAAGCTGCTAGAGTGGAAAGACTTCAGCACAAACAGCTACTGTAGACCGACACCGCACTACCACACTGTACATAACACCGAGGGAACGGGCCGTTATGCAGGCACTGTGTGCTTATAGCGAGGGCAGGCGTGCTGCTGATGCCTCTTCTGTGCTGTTAAACCTGCTCCATGGTCTGTCGATGTTTCGAATAGACCCAGTCAGCACTTGTGTTATTCATTATTAAACTGTATTATTCATTCTGGCGGGAGAAAAAAGGACTCTTAACATGAGTCCGCACAGTTTAAAGGCGCTTTTTTTGTTTGTTTGTTTGTTTGTTTGTTTTTTTTTTGTTTTTTTTTTTAAAAAGCACTTTATATTATTTTTGCCATAATATTCAATGGGTAGAGGAATGTTGAGGTTGTAAGCAGAGACTAGATCATACAATGCAAACAAACAAACAAGAGGGAGAGATGTCCAAACTCTTTAGCTCAATGACTCTATGATCCCTCCTATTCACCAAAGCCTGACAATCATCAGAAGCGTTCTGTCAGATCTTGAAGCTTTGCTGTGATGATGTTAGGAATGCAGGGGGGTTGGTTGGAGTTAAGATCAGAGTAGGAGATCCAGCAGGAGACCGCTCATGTCCATGAAAGCTGGCTCATTGCAGACATGCATTTAATTTTTCATTTGTGCTTCATGACCAGGTTTTTACCATTGTGTTTTTTTGTGATTTGTAAAGGGAACAATCTGAACCTCAAGCAAATTACTGAAAGGGTGACTTCTTGTTCCAGTTCTCTAGAGTAACTATGTTATTGAATGGTTGGAATAGATTGGAAGCAGGAAAAAAATCGCATCTAGTTTAAAGCAAAGGTGGAGTGGGAGAGCGTTTCCAATCTCATCATTTTTTAAAGAATTAGTTTAACTGAAATTAAGATTTGCACAATTTTCCTTAAATCCCAAATGTAGACCATGGTGTGTTTAGTGTCTAAAGCTCACTTCATTAGTTTTGTGATGGAGCTATGATACTACTGTTGCTAACAAGTAAGCGATGGGGGCTTCTGGCTAGCAGTATAACATTGTGCATGTCTAATCCATGTCGAGTGTTTCACAGCTCCAGGGTCTTCGGCGATTCCCAGGGTCCATGTTGTTGTTTTTTCTTCTTCTCCAGTTTCCTCCCATAAACAGTTTGGTTACTCTAAATTGCCCCTAGGTGTGAATGAGTCTGTGAATGCGAGAGCTCGTGTCCGTGTGCGTCCGTGTCCACGTCCATGTCCCCACCGGATCCACCATGACCCTGACCAGAATAAAAATATCCAAATCCTCAGACACTTACCTTAAAAGATCATTTGGCTAAAGTACCTGTTTAAGGTTACTTTATTGTACTTTAAGTTTCCAATTTAATTTGAACTGTGTTATCATCTCATGCTTGCATAGAAAGAATCCTACCTTTGTGCTGAGGAAGAAAAGTGAAGAGAATTATATCTGCTGCTTTTAGCTCTGCGGTAGAAAGCGCATAACCACGTCTGTGATACCAAAACAACTCGACATGGTTTCAATCCTGTTTGCACAATGAGAAACTGCTAGCTGTAAGTTTCCATTAGTTGTCAGTGATTTATATTTATTGAGTGCAATTGGATGTTGGATATTACTGGAGATTGATGTTTGAGAAAACAGTGTCATTTTGTGATTACTCTCGGGCTTGTATTTCTCCCTCTCTGTGTCAGACTTGTAGTTAGGATGAGAGGACTGGTCCATTGTTCTGATAGAGGGTTAGTTCTCCAGTCAGTAGAGCACAGACACCACCTGCTGGTCTTCTGGTGTGTGGTTGTTTGTTTTTTTTGCCTTGGTGAATCTCCATATACACCAAAAGTCCTGTGTTTTCTAGTATTAATATGTGGTTTGGACGTTTTGCTCAAATCTCATGCAGTATACACTGTTTATTCATCTGAAGAAAAAAAAAATGCTTCTGATCACTCTTCTCTCAGATCTTATATTAGGAGGATCTTGGTCAGGGTTAATCAGTTTGTTCATTCAGTATTGAAGTACACCAAGAGATCTGAGCTATCAGAGAACACCAGCATCACTCTAGTCACCATCAAATGATGTACAGCCTTCTGCCTTTCTGAATGTTTCTGAGCTCTTTTTTTGCACAAGAAATGCAGGCTTTAGATTTAGACACTTTTGATTTTCAGTGTATTATATTTGTCTCTTTTGCTGTTGGTTATTTGTTCGTTTGTTTTGGAATTTGATGTACATGAATGATCGTTGGTGTGTGTTGATCATCAGCACGTTTGATGCTGAAAACCAAAACCGGGGGGTGTGTAAAGAAACACGGCGAGCATAGATTCTGTAGTTTATGTAACACAGTGTTTTATTTTCATCAGCAATAATGTCTGAGGTTTGTTTTTTCTGTCATGCCAAACTGAGGGGCCTAGTCCAGAAAACTAAGAAGCGTGTCAAATTCGGAGTGTAAAATAACATTCCTGCTGTTTTCAGCAATCATTAATAGCATCGGAAGAGTGTTTGTTGTTTTCATATTTGATCATATTTATAAATCCATTAGAATTCCCACTGACCCACGGACTATTCGCTACACTATCAGTGCAAGATCATTTCCTGATTTTATGCAGTAAAATTTGATTTCTAGATTTATACAGCTGATCACAATGTATTCACAGTGCCGTGTGTTTGATGGGTTGTTTGTACCCATGACTATACCATATTCCACCTTCATTGACCATAACACTTCAACCTAGTTGTGTGTGGGTGTTTTTTTTTATTATTACTATTTTTTTCTTTTTTAACATTTTTTTTTTGCGGGGGGACAACAGTGTGTGATTGAATAATTGGATTAAATATAGTTCATGTGTTTAAAATAAATTATTTTCTTGTATAAATATTTCTGGTGTGTTTGTGTTTTTTTTTTGTTGTTTTTAGTGATTAGACATTGTGGAAGGATAACATTTTGCTATAATTGGAGGAAATTGACATTTATTCAACTGTAATTCAGGACCAAAAGTTCTCAAGCACTTCCCATACATGATGGTACAGCAGAGACTAGTTTTATTTTATTCTATTAGGGCTGGGACTTTCATGTTGCCTAAAGGGCATCTGATCCTTGAGTCATTTAAAGAGCTGTGTCTTCAGAGCCAAACAGCTTGACTGCTGTCTCTTTGCCATCACAGTTCGGCCCTTTCCCATTGAAGTCTGGAGGGAGGATTTCAGCGCTGAAGTCTCTGAAGAAAGCATCCAAATCGTCACCGTGAACAAAAACCTGAGCATGAGGTAAAGATGAGATTAAAATGACTATTTCTATGAACTGGTTCATTAACTGTGACAAACCCTGAGTCCTGGTTTTTCTCACCAAGCAAGATTTACTCAAATGTCATTAAATTGCTCTGGAAATAACCTTGCACCTTTTAATTTCACAACAGGAAGCAAGGTCAAATTCATCTTAATTTACCTGAATTTACCAGTCAGAAGATCTTCCCAGTTAATAGAATGCAGCTAATAGAAAGCATTATCAGAATGCTCAGTAATATATTTGACAGCTTCTAAGGATGAAACGTGGAAGTTCCTGCATCTCACATCTCGATTCTGATTGGTCAAAAAGGTGTGATCATTTTCAATTAATCACAGCTGCTGTGAGAGTAATGAAAGTTGTCACAGGTTTATATTAATTCACTCGTTCTAATACCTTCTATAGTAACAACTTACACGGAGACCTATCGATGGATGGTATCCATCCCACTCGGGAAGGTGATAGTCTCATTTCTTGCAGCATAACACATAGTCAGAACAGGCCTAATTAATCGGTGACAATACAGAGTCAAGGCCAGGGAGCAGACAAGCAGGCTAAACCGACCACCTGCTAGCTGCACTGAGTCGTCACCTAGGCTCCAAATATCGAGACTGCGTCTGTTCCCTGAGCTAAACAAAAATGTAGAAATTTTCAGAAAGTTTGTTTTAGGAACCTAATTTACATCAAATTAGATTATAGTGAATGCACAGCCAGTCCCTTTGATCTGAAGCTAAGACTGTTAAATATTAGATCTTAGATTAGAGTTTTATCAATAACCTTATCAACTCTGACTGGATCACCATCTGACCCCAACGAACTTGAGCGGGTGACCAAATGCTTAGAGTCAACGTTCTGCTACATAAGGTAGTTCCACTTAAAAGAAAAATAATTAGAGAGAAAAAGCTAGCACCCTGGTATAACGATCAGACACACCTGAAAACAGACCACTCGACAATTAGAACGTAATTTGGCATCAAACCAAAGTGGTAGTATTTCAAACAGCATGGCGGGAGAGCCTCATGAACTATAGAAAATCTCTTCGTGCTGCTAGATCAGTCTATCTCTCCACCTTAATTGAAGATAACAAAAATAATCCTAGATACTTATTTAATACTGTAGCAAAATTAACTAGGAATAAGAACACAACAGAAACATGCATGCAATCATTATATAGCAGCGATGATTTCATGAATATTTTTTCACTGGCAAAATGAAAAGTATTAGACAAAAAATTCAGACTATTAATTGAAAAGCAGGCGGTCTTATAACTAACCCTGTAGATGATAATACAGTAATATCAGACCAACGATTAGAATGTTTACTCCCCTTCGAGAGACCAAACTAATTTCATTAATTTCTTTATCAAAATCATCAACTTGTATACTAGATCCCTTACCTACATGTTTCTTCAAACAGATTATTCCAGAAGTAATCAAACCCCTTCTAAAAAAAAATTTATTCTTTCCTTATCACTGGCTATGTTCCTAAATCATTTAAACTAGCAGTTATAAAACCCCTGATTAAAAGTCCTGAGCTTGATCCTTGTCAATTGTCCAACTATAAATCTCCCCTTTATCTCCAAGATCTTAGAAGAGGTTGTAGCACAGCAGCTATGCTCATACCTAATACCATTTTAATACCATTTTAATACCATTAATCATACTATTCTCCTTGATAGACTAGAAAATGTTGGTGTTAAGGGAACGGCCCTTTCCTGGCTCAGATCTTATTTGACTGATTGTTGTCAGTTCGTAGATGTAAATGGTGACTTCTCCATGCATACTGAGGTAAAGTTTGGTGTTCCACAAGGTTCTGTTTTAGGCCCACTTCTCTTTTCTTTATGCTACCTCTGGGTCAAATTGTTCGTAAACATGGTATTAGCCTCTACTGTTATGCTGATGATACACAGCTGTATGTTTCAGCAAAGCCAGATGACAGACAGCAGCTTAATAAAGTTGAGGAATGTGTAAAGCACTGGATGCTTATTAACTTCCTTTTACTTAATTCTGACAAGACAGTAGTACTTGTACTAGGACCACATGCAGCTAAAAGCAAGCTTTCTGATTACATAGTTACTCTGGATGGCCTTTCTGTTTCATCATGTGCAGCAGTAAAAGACCTTGTTGTCTCTCTCTCTCTGTCTATCTGATCACTCACTCTCACTCAGTCACTCACTCTCTCACTCACTCACTCTCACTCTCACTCACTCCCCCTCTCTCTCTTTCTCTCTCTCTCTCTCTCACTCACTCACTCACTCCTTCCTCCCTTTATTCCTACCTCCTTTCCCTGTCTCCTTCCCTTCCCTTCGGACCCCTTCTGCTCTCCAGACCTACCCGATCCATCCTGATGCCAACATTTCCTTCAGCATGGTGAACATGATCCTATTTGAACATTTTGGAAAAGGGTTCCGTAGAGGTTTGGGCTAAAATGTCCCCAAACTGTAGGATTTTATACTAATATAAAGGGTTCGCTGGGATGTTTGTTTACTAATAATAGACATTTTCAGTGATCACATAATATGAATTTCAAGTGGATGAAAAAGGAGAATCTGTTTTTTTAAGTGGACACCCACAGTGTGTCTCCTCTTAAATCAAGACCTGGACACACCTCAACACAAGGGTTGGAGTAAGTATAAGTGCAAGTACAGATCATTACAAAGTTTCTCTTTTCCCACTTTTGAAATCACATGACTTCACTTCACTCTGGTTCACTCACCCTCTCTAGCAGTTTGCTCTTCATGAAGGATTTGGCCACATTGTAAGTGGTTGTGAAGTACCAAGGCTGGTGGATCACATGCACAGCCTTGAAGCGTGCAGGAAATGAGTCCTATATATATAAAAAAGAGGCTGCAAAGTTCTAGACAGGACGTACTATACATATATACATATATTCTTAAGAAGTTTCATGTTCACGTTGACATGCTGAACATCCTGTACATGTGTTTATTACCTGCAGCATGTCCACCATCTTTTTCAGCTCAGTGTGTTTGATGCCAGCTGCATGCTGCATAGTAAAGCCCTTAAAGTTTTCAATGAGTACAAAGCCGTTGATCTGAGTCTCCTCATTTTCCAGAAGTTTCTCCAGGATGACACAGTATGCCCGCAGAGTCTGTCATGAATGATAGAAAAGCCATAGACCAGGTCATATTAGAACATTAGAGTTGCCACATAGCACCACAGGGTATACATAGACCTTTAATGACATTTACAGCTGTTCTGTGTTAGCAAGCCAAAGTAGCCTTTGTGTTAAGTAGGGACTATTTTGGCATTGTGTTCAATTTTAGCACTCAGAAGGAGAAATTATATTTTTTTTAGCCCACAAAATGCCAGGAAGTCATGGGATTATGGACAATGAAACTATTAGAGTTGAGCAATGCTTTATATCACAAGTCCTTATAGATGGCATAATAATGGGACTGACCGACCGACCGACCTACCTACCTACCTTCCTTTCTTCCACCCTTCCTTCCTTTTCTCCTCCAAAGTAATTTTGAGAAAAATAGGATGAGAGAGTAAATAATAAATTTTAAATAATACAATGTTCATTTCACCCGCATTTGCGCCTTCTTAATTACTCAGTCCCTCCAGAATTTTGCAATCGGATAAATGAATGCAAAATCAAGCAAGCACTGAAATATTCGGAGGAGCTGCAATGTTTCAAATTTACCGCAGATTTGGGCCAAGACAGATCGTATGATGTCATCACAACGCACATTCATCCAAAGCCCTTGTTGATTCACATGCGTTGAACATGAGTACAGCTAAAAGGTCTCATTTATCAACAAACGTCACTGTGAAAGACCGCGCAGAATGATTTCATGCAAATGCAATTTCGCCAAATTCAGTAGTTTTCCGCAAAAAAAAGCACAAAAAAACTCTCAAATCGCAAATTTTTGAACAACAATCACCAAAAAAAACCCTCAACCAATTCCTGTATGGACTGATTACTGCCCATGACATGTGACAGATGTGGCAACAATGGCTGAAAAATATCTGCCCAACTAGAGATCAAATTTAGATCCATGGTACGTTTTACTCTGTGTAAACCCGACATGACTGTCACTGACAGGCTGCATGAATCTAAAGTCTGGGCTAGAAAGAAATCAGCCTCACTTTATCATGCCATTCTGTTTTTTTCCTTCAACCATTGATGGTGCTGTTGCACTCCAAAATAATCTTTAAAATAGTTTTAACAGGAAAGTAACTGCCAAGAACGAATCCTTATATTGATTTTTTTTTATCTCTGAAAGACAGGACGGGCTTAGCCGTCCCTTGACTGGATCTGTGTTTTGAGTGTAATTAGAGTTTTGGACACATACTTCATCAAAGGTGACCTCTTCCAAATCCCAGTTCTCTATGTTGAAAAGGAGAACCACACGGCCGTCCTTGTCACGGGTGCTGAGTATTTGTGGATAGCCAGCCTCGATGGTACTGTGCACTGCTTCAGGGGTCAAATTCTCAAACAGCTCGGGGTAATCACGTCGAAAACGCACATAACCTGGTGAAAAGAAACAATAAATCCATTGTCTTGCTTTGTTTTGTTCTTTGCACATCCTCTGGAATGGACCAATTAACCTCACTAGCAAGTGTACATTCACATTCACATTTCTCTCATGCTTATGCAGAGCATCTGATGTGTATAAAAGTGTGGGGTATCAAAGCCTATCTTGTCTGCTTGGTTACTGTTCCAGATTTGTGGGAAAATAAATGTGACCTATTTGCACACAAAGAGCCTCTGTGAATGTTTCTGCAAAAGCCCAATTAAGACAAATCCTTTTTTTTTTGGTAAACAAGGCTCAGAGATACAGAGTAGAACAGCACAGTCTGTTACACAAAAGCAGTGGTGTGCTGTAAGTAAATCACAATGACAATGAGGTCAGATATAAGAGACCCAGGAAATTGTTCAACCACCCTTCATGAGCTCATATGCCCTGGCCACGTCAAACTTGCGCGCACGGATGAACCTCAGGAGCAGAGAATCTGGTTTGTCCCCAAATTTCTCCTTCACACCCATGGACACGTCGTCCCTATCCTCGGCCTTCTCGCAGATCAGGGCTCTCAGCTCCTTTACTGCAGACACTCTCTTCTCCACTGTCTCGTTCAGCTCGTCCTTTGCCTGTTAGCAAAGAAGTCAGACAGTGCACTTTACCATGTTCTTGCCATTACTAATAAAAGAATGAGCGATTCATCTTCTTCAGAAATCTTTCATTTCCTGTTGTCATTGTTGTTTTAAATCATGAACGATTATCATTTTTTATTAATAGCTGTCACATTATTCTTCCATGTTTATCATAATATTTTTCGCTTGAATTTCTTGTCTATTTTCAGGATATGTGTGAAAATTCTGAAGAAACAGAGAGACTACAGTTGAAACCGTGAACAAGTAAGAAAAACTTTGTCTCAGAGTACCCATTATCATGTAAATTAAAATAATATATGTAGAATAATGACTGGGTTTTTATGCCTTACTTTTACTGGCATGCTAGTATTTACATTACTTGGATAATATTATGATTATTGTACTTTTATTCTAATTTGGCACAATTTTGATTATATATTTTTATATTGCTGTTATTTAATTGCTTCTGTCATTGCTGTTATTTATTTAATCATTTTTAGTTACCTACTTTACTATTTTATTTTTGAGTACTATTTGTTTCTTTTTTTCCCCCAGTTTTTTTACTTCACAGTGTAAACAAAGTGTTCAATGTATGAAAGGTGCTATGTAATTTTTATTATTATTACTACTATTGTTGTTGTTGTTATTAATATTATTATCATTATTACTATTAATAATAATGTTTTTATGCAAAATAAACTACTAAAGTTGCATAAGTACCTTTCAGCACCTTTCTTCACATTAAAAATGCCCCTGTATCCAACTGCCATCCCAAATTAGTAACAGTTAACCACTACTAACTAACTAGTAAACTAACTCGCACTTGTCACAGGAAGACATGAATGAGATTTCAGTACTGGAGTTACAATATTTATAGTTTCATATTCTCAGTTTATTTTACAGTAATAATACTACTAATAATTAATTCCTTAGATTTATATACTGCTTTTCTTGGCACTCAAAGCACTTTACATTGTATGGGGGAAAATCTCCTCAACCACTTGTGTGTAGCATCCACAAGTATGATGTGATGACAGCCATGGTGCACCAGAACACCCACCACACACCAGCTATTAGTGGAGAGGAGAGAGTGATGTAGCCAATTCAGAGATGGGGATTATTAGGGGGTGATATAGAAGGGCCAGTGGGGGAATTTTGCCAGGACACCGGGGTTATACCCCTACTCTTTTACAGAGAAGTGTCCTGGGATTTTTAATGACCACAGAGAGTCAGGACCTCGGTTTAACGTCTCATCCGAAAGACGGTGCTGTTTTTACAGTATAGTGTCCCCGTCACTATACTGGGACATTAGGCTGGCCTCCCTAATACCACCTCCAGCAGCAACCTTAATTTTCCCCAGGAGGTCTCCCATCCAGGTACTGGCCAGGCTCAACCCTGTTTTGTGGGGTTTGTCCCCCCGCTTCAGTGGGAAACCAGGCGAGCGCTGCAGGGAGATATGAAAGGTTCCCTTTCAAAATATACCATTTAGCACATGCATTTCTTAGTTTCCAGGTACTACATCATTTTCTAATAATAATAGAAATGCTGAGAAAGTGATGTGAATTTAACACAGTGTTAAGACATTTGAGCCAAGAACTATTTTATATAATGAGGCATCAGCCAATTTAGAGAGGTTACCCACTTTAAAATCACGCTGTTCTGGCGCCACATATTGAGAATCACAGGAGCATCCTGCTGTGACTGACTAAAAATAAATTAAAGACAGTAATGTGTTCTGGGAGTCTAACATAGTTTTTTGTATTTTCCCAAATTTTTGTTATTTTAGATGTTGGTATTCTTTTGCATAATGTATGCCTCACTGGACATATCCATTTGGACATTTGTCTATCTGGACATCTATTTGGACATATCCAGCGCAAAGCAACATGGTACTATCAGGGATAGTCAATCTTAGACTGAGATTCTGAGTAGCGAGCACAACAAATGATTGAACAGGTCTTGGATTGGATTCCGTGTCACTTTAATACTGTGAATACCTTCTGTACTGTGTGATCAGGTAGCTTCTGACATGGCCCAAACACTGGCCCATGATCCTTCACAGTCAGATGCTCAAGCTTGGAGCGCATTGTCTGCTCATCCTCTGAGACCATGCGGAATGTTCCAGTCTATTTCACCAAAACAGAGAGACAAAGTGCTACTTTATTGTGTAAAAAAAACAAGATCCCATGTCTGCTAGCCCATGATTTGAGGGTCTTTGTGATATCACAAGATTATGCAGAGCTCACACAAAAACAATAGCAATGAGTATAAAAAGTAATAATAATAAAATAAATATGAAATGATGCAAATAGGAATAGATATGTGGTACATGTGAACTTACGGAAGCCATAATCTCCAGATCTTTCAGCAGTTACTTAAACACTGAAGACAGAAAAGATTTAAGATTGAAAGATTTTTCTATTCAGTTCCATTTACTGGGGAAGAGGTACCAGTGGCAGAGTGCTGCAAGTTCAAATCCCAGGGATCGTGCAACAAATCCCAGAGCGAAGGTCGAGAGAAAATCAACAAAGAAACTCAGAAGATATGTAGTTCTACTAGTAGTTTTGCTAACAAACCAAAAAAACCTATCTTTACATTGTACAAGCAACCCCTGGCAACAACCTGGTCTCCTGTTCTCGCCATGGTGCGTGGGTTTCATCCGGGTTCTCCAGTTTTCTCCTACCTTCCTATAACCTCAGGTATTTTTCTTCAAAACACCCACGAGGTGAATTATGTTAAAAACTTAATGTAAGAGGGATTATAATATCTAAATCTGTTTTAAAATATTGCATTTACTGTGTAACTGACAAAGCAAGCAAAAGTAATATATATATATATATACACACACTCCATTTCCTCAATTTAAGTTTCTTTGATGCTCCTACAACAGTAGAGTAGTATAGTGCTTAGTGTAGCACAGTAATTCAGACACAGACATCATACCACTAAAAAAATCCCATTAAATAGACACTTTTATTAAGTGTCATGGTGGCATAAATATGATTGATAGATAAAGGGATGTACATTAGTGATCCCTACATCACTAAGTCTGTCCCTGTGGTTTTCTGTGTGACAGGCAGAGATACTGTCCACTATACGAATTAATATACTAGTAAACACAATGTGGGTATCTCTCAGCTTTTCATAATAAACTAACATAGCTAGTTCAGTATATCATTAGATATTGCCATATAAACACCAGAAAGACGTGGCACCAGGCAAACCAGTTCTCTTCAGCATACACTCTGCCATTTTATGAACAATGTCAATATTAGCAGTACAAATCTTGGATCTGAGAGTCACAGGTAAAAGACATCATGCCTTACCTTAGCCAGAAGGAAGCACAAAGCCCTTTCTATCCAGAGTGAGAAATGAGGCAGAGATGGGCTGGGGGATGTTGGGGCACTCAGTGAAGGGGGCTACGGAGGGGCTGGGCTGAAAAGAGATGCATGATATGCTTTATTTAATTTACATACTAAACCATGTGTGCATGCTTACAGTAGCTGAAAATTAATCTCTTTGAAGCCAATAATATACACTCAGGTCATGTTAATAAGAACGCCTGTATACCTGTACGTTCATGCAATTGTCCAATCATGTGGCAGCTGTGCAATGAATAATATCAAGCAGATACAGGTCCAGAGTTTCAGTTAATCTTCATATCAAACATCAGAATGGGGGAAAATGGGATCTTAGTGACTTTGACCATGGCATGGTTGCTGATGCCAGATGTGCTGCTGATATCCTGGGATTTTCGTGCACAACAGTCTTTAGACTTTACACAGAATGGTGTGTGTGTGTGTGTGTGTGTGTGTGTGTGTGTGTGTGTGACAAGACAAGAAGGCTATGGTAACTCAAATAACCACTCTTTACAAATGTCGTGAGCAGAAAAGCAGCTCCGAACACACACCTTGCTGAACCTTGAAGCGGATGGGCTACAACAATAGAAGACCACATCAGGTTCCACGCCTGTCAGCCATTTACCATTCTGAGTTAATATGATTGGACTGAGCTGAAGCCCTTGACCTGTATATGCATGATTTTATGCGTCATCCTCATTGTTCATTGTTTCATTTTTCAGGCTGAGACAGAACAGTGAGTCATAGGTCATTTCAACAGAAATACCTCAGATCTCAAATAACACTTCTATTTACTTCCTGCTGCCGGATATTCGATTCAATTCACTTCCATTTTATTTGTATAGCACTTTTAACAAAGCAGCTTTACAGAAATAAATACATTCAGGGTATAAATCTTAAATATATGAATACATCCTTAATAATCAAGCTAGAGGTGACGGTGGCAAGGAAAAACTCCCTGAGACGATATGAGGAAGAAACCTTCAGAGGAACCAGACTCAAAAGGGAACTTTTTTTTTTCAGAACATCCTCATCTGTATGACACTGGATAGTACGATTTTAAATAATTCCCTTCTATAACTGTGTACCACATGGTCAAATAGTGCAATTGTGTAAGCAGGAAATTCATTAGAGTTTTCACATGAAGTCTGTTTTGAACGTCTCCACTGTTCACTTATGGAGACTTGAGTGCAAAACTCAAAACTAAAGACATCATAGAAATTGTAGTCCTAAGCCAACATAGCTGCTCGTATGAATTGTGGTCCAAAGCCATCTTCTAAAGTTTTTTTTTTTTGTCTTCCATGTATAGCCCCTGTTCTTCGTGATTCATCTTGTCAACCACTGTATACTATACACAATGGTTTAAAACCTCCATCAACACTGCTGTGCCTGATACACTCATATAACACTCCTTATCATATCAGTGTCCATGTATATAATAAATGGACAGTGGTGGTCTCTTTACATTGTTATATTGGGTAGAGGGTGGCCTACGAATTGTGTATAGCGACGGATGAGCTATAATCAGTAATGATATGCCTACAAAGAGCACCTACACACAACATGGCCAGACCTAATATACCAGCAACTCCAGGTATACTGGCTTGTTTGTGTTCCTTGTGAAATCTTGTATGACTTTCAGATTCCAAATATGGATCAAGACTACCATAAATATTATTGTAACTCATAAATACACTCAGTGAATGCATCTTACAGATTTTGGCTCCCATCTGTTAGACCACCTCACAAATTCAGAAAAGACTAGGCAACAATAGTGAATACAGTAGGTTGCATATTCTTAATGCTAAACTACTGAAAAGAAGAGATGCTCATTTAATTATTTTAGACTGGAGTCAGTAATGAGACCTCAGTCCCAATCAGGAACAGTGACTCAGCACTTTAAACCCAACACTGCCACCTAGTCATCGGAGTGGTGATGTCTCACTGCTGATAGATTTGGTGTGTCACTCTAAGGCTTTTTACACTTGAAATAGTTAACTTGGGGTCATTCTAAACCCAGAGTAAACGAAATCCTGGGTTATGTCTTTTCACGTTTCATACTGCTCATACTTTACCCGGGGTTAACAATTAACTCTGGATATAAATAATCTGATGTTTCACATTGTACATTCCTAAACCCTGGGTTAACGTTCTTATTTGCATATTTGTGATGTCAATGACCACGAGGCACACACTGTTCAATTTCTGATTGGGTGTCCGTTGCTAAGCATCTAGCCATAACATTCGAACACCACATCGTTTCACACTGTACATGTTTGGCACCACAATGCAGGGATAACGCTGCCTCGGCACATTGGCTTCATAAGCCTGGGTAAAAATCAGTGCTAACTCCACTTCTAAACTACAAGTATGAAACGTTCCTCTACCTGGGGGTTAGAGCGACGAACGACGATAATAATAATAATAATAATAATAATGAGTCTTTATTTGTCACATATACATTACAGCACAGTGAAATTCTTTTCTTTGTATACCCCAGTAAGCCAGGAAGCTGGGGTCAGAGCACAGGGTCAGCCATGATACAGCACCCCTGGAGCAGAGAGAGTTAAGGGTCTTGCTCAAGGGCCCAACAGTGGCAGCCTGGCAGTGCCGGGGCCTGCACCCCGACCTTCTGATCAGTAACCCAGAGCCTTAACTGCCAAGCCACCACTGCCCCCCTTTCTTATTCTTTTTAATAAACCCGGGCTTAGGTGCAGTGTGAAAAGCCTTTCTGTGTCTATTCTGTGATATTTCTGGGCACCTTTTTTTAAAATATTTATTTATTTATTTTATACACAGTGTGTTCAAAAGCAAGAAATACATAATGAGAATAAATACCATTCACTCGCCACATCTCTCACCACAGTGGATTTATTGATCATGTTTGGCACAAAAACTTTTCCCATCTATCACCTCAGTGATATAGCAACAGGTTTACAGCAACCTTTTACACCTTAACAGTCTTGTCTGTTTCTCACCTTGAGATTCTGAACTCAATGGACTTAATACAACAGCACAATATAAACAGCTTGAAGCTACAACTTAAAGAGCGTCAAACTATTCAGTCTTAACAGTGTTCTTATGAAGCAGTCTTTAAGAATTCAAGTTCTTGATCAAATTTATAAAAA
The DNA here is from genome assembly GCF_023375685.1 of Ictalurus furcatus. NCBI lineage: Eukaryota > Metazoa > Chordata > Actinopteri > Siluriformes > Ictaluridae > Ictalurus > Ictalurus furcatus. The sequence goes on from NC_071264.1 coordinate 22,494,730, forward strand.
CACGTCAGTTATTCTAACCCTCGGGTATTTGCACAAACATTGTCAGTAGATATGTGTCAGTATTATATATATATATATATATATATATATATATATATATATATATATATATATATATATATATATATATATATATCATTCTGCATATATTCTTGCATATATTCTTATTCTCATCAGCACAGCGCTGATGAAATCTCGATTCAGATTTGTCAGACGGTGTTGATTAAAATTCTATAACAGCAGCTCTGACAATCATCAGAGGCAAATCAGGGGGTTATATTCATTAATATAAATGTCATTCTAATAATGTTATAATTTGTTATTATTTCGATAGTAACAACTAACACAAGGACTTGTATCATGGATGCTGCACATAACCAGATTACAAAAACATGTATAATTGTTGATATAGTGACGTTTTCTCAATGGAGATGTTTATTTAGCTTTTAGTAAGGAGTACCCAGTGTCAGTGCTTTCAGATATAAAGCTGTTACTTTAAGTTTTCCAACACGGGACAGTGTTTAGGATTGAGAATTTTCTCAGCATCATGACAAGCTGTTTTTCTGTCTTATTAACATCAAAAGGAAAAGAAAAGATTTAAAAAGGGTACGGGAAGGGGAACAGGAACTAACATGTTTCAGGGACGTACCACAACATTAAATGTCAGTAAAGTTTAAACGAATAAAAAGTACAACACGTCATCCTTTAACATATAGGAAATTGTTAGCGATGTCAAATTGCTGAGGTGGAAGAAGAAAAAAAACATTTGATGTTACTGAAAAAATAATCGTCTTCGGGGTCGGAACGTTAATGCTACGCATTGGGCCACATCACACCTCCTTAACGTCAATTATTTTCCTAGAAAGAAAATACCCCATTGTGTCTTATTCCTTACATGATCACATAGAACTGTGTATTATATTATCATGATGCTAAATTGGACTGTCCACCATCTTTTTCCAACTTTCGTAGAGCACATTTTTGTCCAAAATGTCCAAAACCTTATAGATTAAGTCAGTTATTCTTATGCTGCTGTCCAAATGGGACACATTTTATGTCATGACTGCAAACACTGTTGAAAAAAAGCTGCCTACCAAGGAGGCCTTTTCAGGTTTGGAATGCAGGGATGTCATATTCCTGTAATATTTCACAATCGAAATATTTTGCATGAATAGTGCAATAACCAGTAATCGGCCCAAAAATGTCTGATTGACAATTAAAAGAAATAATACTTGAAAGTAATTAAAATCATCTTGAATCTCTTTAGGTTTTTAAGACCTACTTTTCAAATAGATGATAAAATAAAATCCTGAAGTGGAAGTAAAAACGGTTCGGTGTATGAAACTTAGAAACATCGGACTCAAATCCTGAAAAGTCGGTTGACATTTAAATGACGTTTGCTAAAAACGAATAATTAAATCCTTCCTTTTTCAATATAACTGCTGAGTGTGCACATTTGTATAGCTCTTGCTTACCGTGTTACTGTAACATACACAGCTCAAGTTAAAGCAGGTCTATTTCCAAATATCAGTGCATTGGAAATAATGAAAATAATAAAATATAAATCTTAATTTGTTAGTCAGTTAAAAATGAAGTCCTAAATGTCCCATATAAATCCCTGTGAAATCCCTCGTACGTTTCTTAGTCCATGAAGCACAGAAAGGCCATGAGAGAGAAGCCGATTAAGATGAAGAGCACTTTGAGGAGCTGTCGTCCCGGAGAGTTGAGCTCGTGAGGGAGGATCTCCAGAAATGTGATGTAAACGAATGTTCCTGCTGCCAGGCCTTCCAGCACAGCCTGGACTAACGCCCCCATCTGTAGCTGAGCTTCACTCACCCCGATGCCGATAGCGATGCCCAGTGGCGACATTACGGAAAAAACAAGGATGTAGATGATGAGCCACATGGGCCGGACGGCGCTCTGGATCAGCTTTATCGAGAGGCTGAAGACGATGATGCTCTTGTGGATCCAAATGGCGATGCAGATCTCCAATACCTTAGAGGAGAAAAAAAAATTAAGATAAGCATGTTTGCCTTTTCAGCAACCGATGTAACGTGACATGAGTGGTACTGCTACAAAATACCTGACAAAAAGACAAGCAGGGTAAAAATACACATCGGACACAGGATCAAGCTGCAAGAGTGAAACGCTTTTACTTCACCCAACAAGTTCCTGAATTTCCACAGGTCAATACAAGATCTTTTTTTTTTTTTTTTTTAAAGAGTGTGGAGCAGTAACTATGGTTACATGCTGTTCGAACAGAAAAAAAATCAAGCCAGCACCATTCAATGCTTATACAAGTTCCTAATTTGTTAGCTATGCCAATTTGCCAATTTTAGGGTTGAAAACTTAAAAGCAATTTTTTTTATGGTGATGAATAATAAAATTGTTAATAAAACTGCTGTAAATCTATTAACCTAGTCAAATACCATCCTTTTACTTTGTGCAATTGCCACATTGCAATATGTCAGTATATAACATGTCAGTTTGATAATCTAGGCTCCGGAAGCTTGCCACACGATGACACTGAAAATCCTACAGCAAGAGAGAAATGATCATCATCATAGCAGTACATAAAGCCTACGAATAAAGTGAATTAGTGTGTTTAGTGTTTTTACCCTAATCATCAGCACATATCCATCTTCCATACTGCTTATCCTACACAGGATCTATCCCAGAGAACTCAGGCACTAGGCAGGGGTCACCCTAGATGGTGTGCCAATCTATCAAAGGTCATAATCACACACTACGGACAATTTAGAAATGCCAATCAGCCTACAATGCATGTCTTTGGACTGTTGAAGGAAACTGGAGTCCCCAGAGGAAACCCCTGAAGCACAAGGAGAACATGCAAGCTCCACACAAACAAGGCGGAGGCAAAATTCTAACCCCCAACCCTGGAGGTCTGAGGCAAATGTCCTAACCGCTAAACAACCATGCTGCCCTCATCAGTACATATTTTACGTTATTCTTAAAAATCAGCTACAAGGTGGACTGCAATTATTATTTTTTTTGTTCAGATCTAAACGCTTCATAACGTTGAAAGAAATTCAGCTCAAGCTCTTGTTTATCACCCAACTAATCAGATTGCAGCTCAGAGGGCAAGTGAACACAAGTGGAAAGCTGAGTGTCAGTGGACATATCGGTCTTACACAAGCGACTCGGTCTCTTGAATTTCTGATTCCAAAGCCAAAGATAAGGCAAGCAGTCCAGTGTTCACCATAGTGACAGAATGTGGTGTCTGCATCGAAAATATATTCTCATGCTAGTACAAAAATGTCAGGATCTTAGAATACTATCAAACTAATAATATTCAAAATGCTAGAGGGAAAAAAACTAGAATATATAAAATAAAAGCCACACACACAGCCTCAGAAATTTCATTATTAAACATCTCATCTAACGGATTTCTTGCTCAACCAAAATACTCTATTTTCTAAAATTAAAGAATGGTACATTAAAACACAGGATTTTGGGGCAAATTTTCAGTGGGTCTTATATTTTGGAATAACTTGTCCTGAATATAAACTATCATGACATGACATACAGGAATGTTTTTGAAATACATGAGTGTTGAACTCTTTTTGTGCACCTCCCTGGCCATGCAGGACTCATACATGTTTGACACCTGCTGTAAAAAAAATAATAAAAATCAGCATTCAGTACAAAATCTTTACCTTAGTGTCAGTCGTTTGCAAGCCGATGGCCAAACCCTCGAACACAGAGTGCAGCGAAAGAGACAGGAAGAGCATGAATGAGCGGAAGGATGAATGCGCCTGCAGGTCCACGTGGACATGGTGGCCGCTACTCTCCACGTCATTTACGGGGCGGTGTGTGTGAGAGTGGCTGTGACCTGCAGAAGGGAGCAGAGGAGCCAATTCCTCATTCCCTTGTCCATTACAGCTGATGACCAGCCTCTCGAGGATGAGAACGATGAAGAAGCCACATGCTATGATGAACTCGGCCAGAGGATAGTCGATCTAGTGAGATTAGAAGAATTCGTTTGGGGTTTAACCTTCTTCTTATGTTCTTTAGTATGAAATTATTTTACTGTACGTTGCTCGAATACATATATTTTATGTAGTGTGTTTATTGTATTTTATTTACTATACACATTATGAATATATAAATAAATTATGTAAAAGACTGAAGACAGTTACTGCTGTAAGTATGAACTTTGTGTCCTGTCAAGCAAGTAGTTGGTAAATAAACAAATACAGAATTTTTGATGGCTAACTCAGAAGTTAGTTTTTTATATTTGTTTAAAAAATGACATTACAAAAACCAATACTCCGTTTTGATAAAATGGACAGAAACTGACTTTTGCCTTAATCAATATAGGCTACTCATTCTGTTTGTCATACTATAAGTGAGGAATTTACTTTTAATTTAATTTAACTTTTTAAATACACACTATGGTTTTTTTCCCTGTAACTTGCATAGAAAGATATAAAAGAGTTGACACTTTCTATGAGGAAAACAACATTTGGTCAATTTTGTAATCACTTAATATCGGCTTCAAACACCATTCAGATGTTATACCCAGCAAACAGGGTACGTCCCCCGGATGTTGCGAACATCCACTTAGGTCCGCATTTGGTCCGGTTCATAACGTTCACTGGCAGATGTTCCGAGGACGTCAGAATCATAACGTAAAGCATAACATTACTGAATGTGTTCATTTCAGTGAAAGTCCCCTAAGCTTCCCGAATGGCAGCTGGACGTCCTGGGAACGTCCCCTTCAACATCCGTAGGACGTCAAGGGGACCCTACACATGGATGTTCGGGGGACGTTCGTAGAGGCCATTTAGGGGACGTCCTGGGGACCTTTTTTTGTCAGCTGGGTAGATCATTCAAAATGACTGGATTTCCTGATTAAAATGATATGGACAAATTATACGTGTATTTATTCTGTAAAACTGTTACACAGGACCAAAAAGCAGAACTCTCCATTCAATCAGGATAGGGTGTTTTTCAGTCCCTGATAGGAACAACGATCATGCTGACCCTGAGCAAACTCACATCTGTGTCTTGTAGTTGTGCACTTATATCAGACAGATAATCTGGGATAATGTCCAAGAGACAGGCAGCAAGGAACACTCCTCCGGCAAAGCAGCTGATTAAACTCACTATTATCCTGTGGGTTTCTGGAAAAGAGATGCAAAACAACAAGAGTCACAGGTATTGATTAGGAAAGTTGCTGATACTCAGTGAGTGATAAAGGAGCTGTGTGTCTTTGCTCCTGCATTAGTTACTTATAATCAAACTTCTACGAGGACGTAATGATATCTGGAAAACACAAGAGGAAAAATGAAAGTTTAAAGCAAGCATTCTGTGAACTAAAGACGCAAGCACTAATGCTAGGTCATGATATTATATGGGAGGCTAAAATCTGTGTGATGAAGAAACTATGAAACTATAAGCAATGCATTATACCACAACGTCTCATTAATGGCATATTATGAACGATGTGTAATTTGATTGGAAAGAGTGTGCTTAGTGCATCTACTTTTACTTTCTCCTCCAAATGCATTTTGTGGAAAAAAAAATTACAACTGATTAAATAACCTACCTCATTCACACTCATTACACCTGTGACTGTATTTAAAGTTCACCTATTATGGTTTTGAAACATACCTAATGTTGTATTAAAGGTCTCATACAATACATTTAAGTGCATGCATGGTTGAAAACACTTTAATGTGCTCATAATTTAAAGTGCAGCATTACCCCCCAGTGTCACAAACGACTCATACAATAATTTGTTCTTAAGGATTCATTCGAAACTCCTCCTGTCAGAGAGCATACTCTGCTCTGATTGGTCCCCCCCCCCCCCCCATAAAGGGTTTAAAGGTCACTCAGCATACATTTGTTTCAGATCATGACCTTTCACATCTACAAAAACAAGTTTCTTGTGAACCGAGAAAGAAATGCACTCATCAGCATAGTATGATCATGTGACTGGTGAGTGTTGAGTGGATTATGTCTATAAGGTCAATACAAGACTGAAAGCAGGTCTGCAAGATAAAGAGACCATTCAAGAACAAACAGCACTGACTTAAGCTTAGAAAGGAATTTCCCTATTATCGATTCATTGCAGTCAGTGGACCAGAGACAGAGGCAAGGGTTTTTCTGCTAACCTTCATTAATCTATCCACTGATAAACAATGTGTAAAGCACTCATAATGATCAAAGATCCTGCAGACATAATCGTGTATTACAGTGATGATCAACTGGTGTAGATTTGATTCACAGTTCAGGACATACTTTCCATACTCAGCTCAACACATGCTGTAGACGAGCTCATTTCAACACAAGGAATGAAATCATAAACTTACCTGTTCCACTCGTTACTCGGAAAAATTTCATCCGAACAGGAATGAACCCAAAAAACAGAGTAAGAACCAACAAGCCAACCAGGGCGGAAATTTTAACCACTAATAAATACTCCATCTGGAAATGTATCTCAGTGCCACCTAGATGTAAACAAACACAGTAGAACTACACTGTTTAAAACAAAATAACTATTTAAAAAACGATTTCTCAAACGTTAGCCAGTCGTCTGGCATCGGGACATCTTTATAAATATCAACAGTCTATATGTGTCGTAAAAAATATATAAAATAATTTAAAAGCAGGCTAACAGCTCATATTATTCAGTTTCTCTAAACTGACACCAAGTCCATGTTGTCGGCAGGATTCTCTTTGGCTCCGCCCCGTGACGTAACATATTTGCATATTACACTTCCTTCTTCCGCTTTCTGTGGCGCTATGGTAACTCACGTACTAAATAGTAGGACTAGTACAATAAGTAAGCCAATTTTTTTTTTGTCTACCTTCAAATTATTTGCGCGTTTTACATATTCGTTTGTGTCGAGCATCATTCAAAGTTTTAGAGAGTGATTTGGATTCAGCACTTGAGTGAATTACACCCCAGAATGTGGATCCATACTCATACTCGTTACATACGCACTTCACAGTAATAGTTTCTACACACGCAGTTCCGGACTTGTCCAGAAAGGGGGGGGGGGGATTCCGCCACCGAGGCACATGACAAGTCTTGTGATCACGATCATGTGTTTTAGAAGAAGGAGGAGGAGGATGAAGAGAAGAAAAAGAAGAAGAAGGAGGAGGATGGGGAGAAGACGAAGAAGAAGAAGGAGGATGGGGAGAAGAAGAAGAAGAAGAAGAAGAAGGAGGATGGGGAGAAGAAGAAGAAGGAGGATGGGGAGAAGAAGAAGAAGGGGGAGGATGAGGAGAAGAAGAAGAAGGGGGAGGATGAGGAGAAGAAGAAGGAGGCGGCTTTATTAGTCACATACACATTACAGCACAGTGAATTTCTTTTCTAAAGTCTTAATCAGAAATGCTGTAGAGCAAAGATGCCTTCCAAAAAATTAAATGAAATGTTTGTACTTTTAAAAAATAATACCATAAAGAGCAGTAAACAGTAGTAAATGAAACAAAGTCAATATTTGGTGTGACAAAAAAAAAAAAAAAGGCAGTCTATGCTACAGTTTGCGCAGTTATATAAGGAAATGAGCTGTAAGTTTTATTGAGCATCTTGCAGAACCAGACACGGTTCTTCTGGAGAATTTGACTGTTGCACTTGCTTCATATTTTTGCAGCAAAACCCAGCAGCCTTCATTGTGTTTATTGTCTGAAAAGTGGTGTCTTACATGTAATATGCTGCTTTCTTTAATGACATACAAACATTTTTCTGTAACATTTAAATTTTGTGCTAGAAAACTAATGTTTGGGAATCTAAAATGTTTTTTGTGCTGACTTGATAATGTAGAAGTCATAAAATAAAAATCTGTAACAAAGTTTGTACTAAAAAAATAAATAGGGTTCCTAAGACTTTTGCACATTACTGTATATTAGTAATTAAAGTGCCACCCACTTATAAATGACAAAGCTTCATTAACATACTTAAACCTGATGAATATAACAATAAATTTCAGATGAATAGCGCTTTTAATCAATCTAAAGAATTAATTGGTAAATAAATTAATGTCACCAGTAATTTCCTGAAGTGAACAAAACATTGCTCATGTACTAACTTCACACCTAGAGGTGGTTTAGTGTAACCAGCATGTTTTTAGGAGATGAAAACAACTGAGAACCTGAAGGAAACCCAAACCACCATGGCACGAACATGCAAGACTCCTTACAGACAGTATTCCAAACTCAGGATTGAACTATGATGACAGTAGGACCTGGTGCACCACCATGCCACCTAAAAGACATTGTTATTGGAACAAGATAAAGTTCTGGTCTGCCTGACCCTTGTTTAGTGGCCCCTTTATCCATATAGGCGCATTTTATCACCGTAAGACCACCACTATGGTAGACCACAGCAGTGCCACTGACATTGCATTTTAGCGTGTACTAATTTTTGGTACAAATATCTTACATGCCACTTTATTAAACACACCTACCTTGTTGGTTCACCTTGAAGTAGAGTTAGAGACTATTTACTAGAGCCGATTTTTTCCATGTTCAATTTGTGTTTCTTATCCTGGTTGGTTCTGCTGTTAATGGTCCACCACCAAAATATTATTTGATCAGTGGTTGTTCTATGGTAGTCCCTTTCCAGCAATGGAAGGAATAGAGGTGTCTGAGCCCAACAGATTGGCTGCAATCCATAATCTACAAAGTGACCTATGGTGTACCTGATAAAAGTGAACTTTTAAAGTTTCTATGTAGAAGCATAAAATAGAGGGTTTTCCTTTCAGGTAGGCAGAAGCTAGAACCATTAACTATCCAAAGGATACTTGAGAAACCCTTTTTCTAAAAGTGTAGATGTCCAGTAAACATCTAGGAGCTTTTCTTTTTTAAAAACATCTTTTTGGTCCCTGAGTTGGATTGTAGGTTACAGATTACTAAATACTACAACAATACACCTTTTTTCACACTCCAAGTCAGGTTTGTCCATATTATAAGTCCAAGCTTCTGGAAGTTAGGGAAAATACAGGGAGAGTAAAGTTTCTCATTTAATATTCTTGCTGCCAACTGAGCCCCACGCCGCTGAGTGAGCGCCGCTCCCCAAGGTATCAATAATATAAGAGGAAGTTATTGTTCCACTGGGGGTGACACTGACAGAATTAAAAGGCTTTGTGGGGAGCCTGCACTAGTCCTTTCACTGCTTCCACTCAGGTTTCCACTGTTGCAGACAGAGCTCAGACAGGAGAGAGATGATTATGTGTGTTAGTGAAGGGCCTGATTGTGTACTGCTGGAGAGTTTTTGTTTTATGACAGCTGCAGGAGACCTTCTGGCACTCGTGTACGGAAAGGAGTATGCTCAAGGACATTGTACAAAGTAATATCCTGTAATGGGATATTAGGATATGTCTGACAAATAACAAAAAACATTCTCAGGTATTCATGACAATTCAGATTCAGATACTGTGCTTTAGTTTTGCTCTTGCCTAAGTAAAGTATTTGCTAATAAATTACATTTTTGGACAGGCAAAAAAAACAGAAAAGATTTTCAGGGAGTAAGATTATCATAATTAAGTAATCTAAGCTTTATTTGAACATTTAAAAAAATGGCTTTATTTTATTGTCATTAAACAGTAAATGTGTATAGCATGTTTTTGATTGAATCCTTTCCTTGTGAACTAAAAAGAAGCAAACTGCTATTGGTGAGACATGTTACAGTGTTTTAACATGACACTGAGATGACTCTGAGTTTCATAGTATTCATACTTATAACTGCTGCGCTCACAAGTCTGCAAGTCACATGGAATGTCACTTATGACAAGCACAATAATGCCCTCAAGCCATTCACTTGGTATGCCTGCCAGCTGGCACATGCTCAAATGATGGTGCTGAAACCTGAAGCTCTGGCTGAAGCGCCAATTGAGCTGAAGGAAGAACAGATCGAAAAAGTGACACTTTCTGGCAGAACAGAAGAGAGGGAAAGCAGGAGACAGAGGAAGACTGACAGAAAGGAGATTTTCTCTTGTATTTAAGGATTGTTTTCAAATATATGAATCATTTTTGCATTTTCTTATGAATCTAATCTGCATTTTACCCCCCCCTGAAGACTAATGGAGGGAACAGATTATGACCGTATGTAAGTATGGCCAAAACTCTGTTAATTTAAATTGCATATGTTTATGAATTAAATTAAAAAAAATAAAGAGTTAAGATTATAAATACATCAACAATTATTGTACATTTTTAATTTTACATTTTGTTTTAATCCATCAGGTAAACACATATTTGATGCTGTATAAATGGACTAGCACTCGATGAACTTGATGAGCATCTGTTGTATCAGGGAATATTTAAATGTACAAAATAGTGATTAATGTATACAAAGTAATGGCAGTCTGTTTTTCTTTAGTGAAAGTGTAATCAAGTGACTCTGAGCAGTCATTAACATTTTATATCCATTCTGCAGTGTGACACTGTACTCCCTGAGAGTCTCAGGCTAAAAGGAACTCTGTAACAGGTGCTTTCTCAAAGGAGCATCGGTATGATTTCATCCATACGGTCTTGAAACTCATGAATGGCACTCAGAATGGGGAAGTTTGGGATTATAATGGGGTTGATTGTCTTATTGGGTCAAGTATCCTCCATTTCTGAAGGTGAGAAAATGCATGTTGTGTTTATTCTACCATCGTTTGTGCTCTTTAATCAATGTGTAGTAGGCTTTACATCCAAATATCATATTGCAGGAAATAAAAAGGAGGACCAGAGAGAAGTAATTCTGAAAGAGTTGGTTGAGATATGGCGGAAGGGTGGAGGCTGGTACCCCCGTAGAGAACAACCATCTCCAGAGAATAGAAAGGATGAACAAATCCATACAGTCCTAAGGAACATTGTTGGAGGTCTTAAGTCTCTAGGACTCCTGCCCAAGAAATCTACTGGTTTACCATCTCTTAACAAGCCACTTGACCGGAACAGGCTGTCAGGATTTCTTTATAACATCTCAATGTATCTTCAAGAAATGAGTGCTGAAATAGATGATGATCTGCCTTTCAGTGATGATCATTTTTGGGAAAACTTGTTGCATTCTTTCATCCAGTCTGATGGAAAAATGCCACTAGGAGATTGGGCTGGGAGGGTTCCTCCTCGACCAAGCTTCAGGCTTCAAGACCTCTTCCTCTCTCTAAGAGGCAGCCCACATTGGGATGGACTACTTGGACTGGTGCAGAGCATCCTTACCCTCTTAGAACAGCAGCCACAAAGACCTCTTCTCACATTTGTGTCACAGAACTGGAAGACCATCAGTGCCTTGCTTGACACTGCTCTACAAGCTCTTGTCAGTGGGACCTATAGCCAGGCCATTGCAGGTCTGCAGGGATTTATCTGCATCCTGAAAGGGCAAAGTGATTGTGCTTTCAACCTGAGCTGGCTGCAGCAACTCCTGACATTCCTAGAGACAAGGAACTGGAAACCTGTGGTGAATCTGCACCCTGCAGGAGTATCCAGTGACCAAAGGGATGGTACCTTCTTGGCAGGACGTTTTAAGCCATTTAGCATTCCAGCTGAGGCTTTACGTGAGGAAAACAATAAATCTCAAGACATGGAGAGCCTTAGCTATATGCAAGCTCTATTTCTGCAGGCCCTGTCGAATTCAAACACTGGGGAAAGAGCAGTACAGTTTGCTGAGCGTAATCCTGCCCTTGTCCAGGGTCTTGATGGCCTCCGGCGTGGATTCCTGCACAGAGTGGGTAGCACAGTGTACAGTAATCTGAGGAGGAAGGTGTCACGTGTGACCATGGCACTGCTGGATGATCTAGGTAGCATGGCTGGTGAGCCACAGTCCACTCAGCTGGGAAGATGTTCTGTAGGCAAGTTTATCCTTATATTTTCCTTTTAAAATAATTTAAATGATTTTCCTTTTAATAGCTTTTCCTCCATAACTTTTATAGCATAATGTCCTGGCCAATCCTAAAAATGACTCTAAAAATCAATAAAACTTTCATAGTTGAAACATATGGCTGGATTGCTGAAATCACATTGGCCATGTTAATCATCGAGGAGATCATGATACTCTAAATCCTATGGGCTGGATAATCTGTCCACCCTTTTGTTGATTTGTAACCATATACCCCTGGCATTATGTGCACAGCTATACTATTCCATTGAGCCTAATTGTATGGCGCTCCTTCTTTATTTCCTCAATTCATGAACAACCCAAAGCAATTATCACTGATTTGTATTAACAGACAACAATCCAACTCATCTTGGTTTCCACTTTCCTTTTTTTTGTTGCAAAGGTGACCTGAGACAACTGATATTGTGGTAAGTTTATCTTTTAAAAA